>NW_020664435.1:28134910-28190144 GCF_002925995.2 Terrapene triunguis | reverse complement strand
GAGTATAGCCTGGGGAATGCATGAATGAGAGTATAGCCTGGGGAATGATTCAAATGCATGGATTGAGAGTTAAGGCCCTGATTCAGCAAACCACTTGAGCATGTACTTAACTTCAAGCAGATGCTAGTCCCATTCACTTCACTGGGACTTAATAAGGTGCTTAATGTTAAGCATGTGCTTAAGTGTTTTACTAAATTGGGGGCTTACAATGCAACAGAGCAGCTGAAATCCCCAGTACAATTTTGAATGTATTTTTTTGACTTACCTTTGCTACAATGATCTGCTCACTGGACAGCAGCAGGAGGAGGAGGCTGGAGAACAGAATTAAAGGGGATGGGGGAACTACCTCTGTCATAACTATAAAGGGAAGGGTAACAGCTCTCCTGTGTACAGAGACTCCAAATCCTTTTACCTGTAAAGGGTTAAGAAGCTCGGGTAACCTGGCTGACACCTGACCCTAAGGACCAATAAGGGGACAAGATACTTTCAAATCTTTGGGGGGGGGGAAGGCTTTTGTTTTGTATCCTTTGTTTAAGGGGTTGTTTGCTCTTGGGACTGAGAGGGACCAGACATCAATCCAGGTTCTCCCCATCTTTCTAAACAAGTCTCTCTTATTTCAAAATTGTAAGTAAAAGCCAGGCAAGGCGTCTTAGATTTACTTTGTTTTCTCAACTTGTAAATGTACCTTTTACCAGAGTGTTTATCTTTGTTTGCTGTACTTTGAACCTAAGACAGAGGGGGGTCCTCTGAGCTCTTTAAGTTTGATTACCCTGTAAAGTTATTTTCCATACTGATTTTACAGAGATGATTTTTACCTTTTTCTTTAATTAAAAGCCTTCTTTTTAAGAACCAGATTGATTTCTCCTTGTTTTAAGATCCAAGGGGGTTTGGATCTGTATTCACCAGGAGTTGGTGAAAGGAAGGAGGGGGGAAGGGTCAATTTCTCCTTGTTTAAGATCCAAGGAGTTTGGATCTGTATTCACCAGGGAATTGGTGAGAGGTTTCTCAAGACTTCCCAGGGAGGGAATCCAGTGAGAATGGTGGCAGCGGGACCAGAGCTAAGCTGGTAGTTAAGCTTAGAAGTTTTCATGCAGGCCCCTACATTTGTACCCTAAAGTTCAAAGTGGGGATACAGCCTTGACAACCTCTCATGTCACAGCCTTACTACCCAGCAATGAGATTTTCACAGGGCAGTAGCAAAAAGAAGAGGAGGAAGAGAGAACTGAGAGAAGGGAGGAGAAAAGGCACAAAGTGGGAAAGGAACAGAAAAATCAAAGAGAGGCAGAGCAGCACCTGTTATGCTAGTAGTGATATTTATTTGTAGTAGTAATAAAACAGAAATCTATGATGACAATGGTCAGATGTTTGAAATACCACAGAAAACTCTAGGAAACCTTATGCAGTATATAGGACTTCAGTCTCCTGGTGTGCGCTCCAGGCTTAGAATTTGTCTTTAGGTCTTTGCTGTGGTAATCCTAGCAGCTGGAGAATTGTGAACTGAATTCCCTCTTCAAATGCCATCAGAATGTAGCATTTGAGTCCTGACTTGCAGCATTCAGAATGCAGGACAAAACAGGCATGTGTGTATGTGTTAAGCTGCTTGTTTGAATATGACATCCTGGCTTTCAGTTTTGAATGGGTAGATTGTATATTGAAAAAAATCAAGACCAGGAAAACATGTTTTCAGACACATGTAAGTTCTTTTAAAAGAAATATCATGAGATGTGAACTTTCATCTTAAACACAGTGACCTCTAATAACAAAAAAAGAATACATCAGATGTAGATTTCCAGGCTGCTCTCCCAAGTTACTAAGTCACTCCCAAGTCACTAATAGAGAGCAATTTAGATCAGCTGATAAACTAGGCACAAGCAAAGAATATGTGTTTTATCATGGCTAAATGAAAATGTATAAATCTAGGAACAAAGAATGTAGGCCATACTTACAGGATGGTGGAATCAGTAGGAAGCAGTGACTTTGAAAAAAGATTTGTGAGTGGGGTGGATAATCAGCTGAACATGAGCTCCCAGTGAGACACTGGCCGAAGGGCTAATGCAATCCCTGGATGTCTAAGCAGGAGTATCTCGAATAGGAGTAGAGAGATTACTTCACCTCTGTATTTGGCACTGGTGTGACTGCTGCTGGAATACTGTGTCTAGTCGTTCTGGCGTCCACAATTCCAAATGATGTTGAACAACTGGAGAGGATTCTGAGAAGAGCCACGATAATGATTATAAGATTAGAAACTCTGCCTTATAGTGATAGACTCAGGAGCTCAGTCTATTTAGCTAAACAAAGAGGTTAAGGGATGACTTGACTACAGTGTATAAGTAGCTACATGAGGAACATATATTTAATAATGGGCTCTTCAGTCTAGCAGAGAAAGTTTTAACATGGTCCAATGGCTAGAAGTTGAAGCTAGACAAATTCAGACTAGAAAATAAGTTGTAAATTGACAAGAGTGAGGATAATTAACCATTGGAGCAATTTATCAAGGGTTGTGGTTGAGTCTCCCTCACTGACCACTTTTAAATCAAGATTGGATTTTTTTCTAAAAGATCTGCTCTAGGAATTATTTTGGGGAAGTTCTAAGGCCTGTGTTATACAGGCAGTCAGACTAGATGATAACAATGGTGCCTTCTGTCCTTGGAATCTATTAATCTATATTGTGAGAATCAGAAACTATTTAGACTCTCTGTTAAAATTCTTTGTTCTACTTTTATTTAAATTCCCTGCAGAGTCAGTTACATGCAATTTTTGTATATATAAAAACATTTGTTAAGAAAGATAATAATGGGGTTTTCTTTTAACCAAACCAAAAAAAATCTCTTGAACAGTAAGAAGACAGTTGATTGTAACCACCAGTCTCCCACTGAAAAACATACGCTTGCTTAGGCTATTTGTCTAAAGGGACATTGTGATGTCAGACTGGAACCTACTTTTAGGATATGTAAATGCAAGTTTTAACATTTCCATACTGATAATTTCCAATGGAAACAGGGGATTTTGTTTACTACAAATAAACCTTTCCATATAAGGTTTGCAGCTCAAACATTACAGCAGGGGTGGGCAAACTACGGCCCATGGGCCACATCCGGCCCAAAGGACTGTCCTGCCCAGCCCCCGAGCTCCTGGCCCGGGAGGCTAGCCCCCGGCTCCTCCCCCGCTATTCCCCCTCGCCCGCAGCCTCAGCTCGATCGCTCCGCCGCTGGCGCAATGCTCTGGGCGGCGCAGCTGCAGGACTGTGAGCTCCTGGGGCAGCGCAGCTGCAGAGCCTGGCCTGACCCAGTGCTCTGTGCTGTGTGGTGGCAGTGGCGGCAGCGTGGCCCAGCTGCAGCCGGGCAGCGCGGTAAGGGGGCAGGGAGCGGGGGGGTTAGATAGTGGGCAGGGGAGTTTGGGGTGGTGGTCAGGGGGCGGGGGTGTGGATGGTGGTCGGGGGAGAAACAAGGGGTTGAATGAGGGTAGGGGTCCCCGGGGGGCAGTCAGGAAGGAGGGGGGATTGGATGGGGTGGCAGGGGCAGTCAGGGGCAGGGGTCCCGGAGTGGCCATCATGAATGAGAGGAGTGGTTGGATGGGGCGGCGAGGGTCCGAGGGCAGTCAGGGGACAGGGAGCGGGGGTTTGTGGATGGGGCAGGGGTCCCAGAGGGGCCATCAGGGAATGGGGGTGAGGGGTTGGATGGGGCAGGAGTCCCGGGGGAGGGCAGATAGGAGGTGGGGGCTGGGCCACGACCTCCTCCCCTAACCGGCCCTCCATCCAATTTACGAAACCCGATGCGGCCCTCAGGCAAAAAATTTGCCTGCCCCTGCATTACAGCCTTGCACTTGTGCATAAGAGCCAGAGAGTGAAACTGACTAGAAATGGATTACATACAACTGAAACTAATTTGTCCATGTGAAAACACATACAAGCAGCGAAATGGTGTAAAATAAACCAGGTCTTTGCAATGATATAAGGTGTTATTAGTGAAAGAGTTCAGAACATTGGGGGGGAGGGATAGCTCCAGCATTGGCCTGCTAAACCCAGGGTTGTGAGTTCAATCCTTGAGGGGGGCTACTTAGGGATCTGGGGCAAAATCAGTACTTGGTCCTGCTAGTGAAAGCAGGGGGCTGGACTCAGTGACCTTTCAAGGTCCCTTCCAGTTCTAGGAGATAGGATACCTCCATTATTTTATTTTTATTGGTTTTTGAAAAAATATATGGGGCAAGATCCTCAGCTGTGCCATAGATCTGCTCCTAAGGAGGCTGTTAAGCCACTTTGTGCTGCCCCGATCTTTTAAGCAGCTGGGGCCTGGGTCAGTTCTGCTTCTGTCTGGAACAATCATTTAAATTCAGATACCCATCCATGGTGACCATCTAATCCAAATAAATCAGACTGCATACCTCTCAAGTGAGGTACTTTCTTATGTGTAGCATGTCCTTTTATTGGCATGTTTTGTCCTAGACCAACTTCACCCATAGCAAAGTAAACGATGTTTGATGTATCAGAAGAGTAATTTTAAGCTCTTGTGTGTTAGTGGCCTGATTTTCAGTAATCAGGTCTACTTACAATGTATGTGTACAATGATGTACATACTTTGATTACCCACTGCTGTGTATGTATCCGTGAATTAGGGACTTCTGCACACACATGGCTAGATAGACCAAAATGGCCTAAATTTTCACCAATGATTTTGGGTGCCTCAACTTGAGACATCAGAAAAGGGCCTGATTTTCAGAGACACTTTGGTATAATTCTGAGCTGTGTCTTGCCATCTGAAAATCAGGCTCCATTAAGCTGTCTTAACTTGGACACTCAAAACACTGGTCACTTTGGATAATTGAGGCCTTATAACATATAACTGTAACAAACTTTATCAACCAAACCCATCAAACTGCAAATTTCTTGTCTAACTTTATGACTGCAAGAGGTCGTTCACGTTAATCGGTCAAACGAGAAACTCTTCTCTTCATCCTGAGGGACATACAAAAGATGGACATGTAGGCTATCTGGGTTGGGGAGATGAGCAAAGCTGGAAGTGAGGATGGTCTGAGTTCTAAATCTGGCTCTGCCCCTTACTTGCTACAGGGTCTTGGGCAAGTAACTTCATCACTGTCTCAATTTTCCCATTGGTAAAATGGTCGTAAAGTACTTACCTACCACACAAGGGTGTTGTAAGTATTAATAGTTAGTGGCTGTACAACCTTTGGAACATACAACACTCTATATATGCTAATTATTATAACGAGCTCAGAGTCAGCCTCCTCCTTACATGTTTTCCCTTTGTGGGCATGGTCAGCCTCCTTCCTCTGATCATGGAAGGTAGCACACTGGCTGAGACGTACCTTTCCATCATTATGGGACAAAACAGTCATATTGTTAAGTTTTTATTTTTTTTAAACACAAACACTACAGACAGCCAGTGCTGACACAGGTATCCCTCCTTCTCTCCCCTCTCTCATTTTAGAGACTAAACAAAGAAAAGATTAAGATGTGTTTAAAGTCTTAGATCTACAAGCATCCTCTTATTAGATGGTGTTCAAACTATTTCTGAATGTTTCAGCATATCTTTACTTTTCTTTGATTCTTCTGAGGTTATATGGGTGGTTACTGGCAGAACTATACAAATACAGTGTTCACAGCTCAGCAATCCTTGGATCCAGATTTGGAGTTCAATGTGGGTGGCATGTGAGTAAATGCCAATAAGGAGGCTACGACAGGGTTGTTCCTTACAGAAACTAAATGACTCAGTATAGAGCCTTTGCAAGCTGCAATTTAAGGGCCAGAAGTATTTTTTTTGTAACTACTCAAATGCAAGTAGCAAAGCTCAAATTTTGCAATGATGTTATTTATATTTTTATGAACATTTTTAATCTTGCCTGAAGGCATCTTTCTGCTAGCCAGCGTCAAGAAACAATCAATGTCTTTCAGCACTATTGCTGTTAAGGACATTTGCAACTCTCTGTGCTGCTGGAATATAATTTAGTTCATTTTAGGGTTAAGACTTCAAACCTCAATAAATGTATGTTCCCTCTGAGACAGTCTAAATAATCTATATATAGATTTCCTTAGCACACCCTGTACTTTTCACTGGTTTTGTGGATAACTTATCTCATGATGAGAAAACATCGCCCAAACTACTTTCATAAAATCCATCATATAGATATATTGCAGACCAATACAAATCTGGGCAAACCATAGAGGAAACAGGGTCTAGTGGACAAAGCATGGATTTGAGAGCCAGGAATGATGGCAATATAATCCCAACTCTGCTACTGACTCAATGTGTGGGTGGGTTTGGGGCATATCACAACCTCCCAGATTCTCCATCTGTAAAATGGGAATGCTAGCACTTTCTAAGGTGTTTTGAAGTCTAGTTGGATTAAATTTGTCCAGTGTTTTGAAATGTAAAGCAATATGTAAGTGGCAAGTATGTGTAACTATATTTACATCATAAGACACAAAAACACACAATAGCCAGGTGGGAATCTGGAACAATATCAATGACAGCAAGAAAACAGACTTTCAATTTATGTAAATGCGAAGTATTTTATCCATATGTGTGATATCATCCATCTAATGAATATACATATAAAATTAAAATTGGTGATATATATCAATTGCAGCTGATGGTCACCTACTGAGAACATCCTTTGCTGGGGTCTGCTGTTTGTCACCCAGGGTACATCTACACTACAGTTGAGCATGCCATCTTTTTAATACTTCTGTAGGGTCCCTCTGTCTTGACTAACTTTGAACATGTCTATGTTTATCCTCAGATTGAAGTTCTTCTGTCTGCACTGTTTCTTTGCAGAAGATTCCACAGTCTTTGATATTTTCATAAATGTATTTAATCAGTCCATTAGCAATGGAAAACTCACTTGTTACCAGTTTTCTAAGTCTTAATTTGGTCCAACACCAGGAGGATGGAACAGCTGTACACATCTGGTTTTTTTCTCCTTATCAGTACAATCGTCATTCTTTCTTAAACCCCATGTGACTTGTGTACTGTGATCATTTTGCTGTATTTCTGAGCTGGGTCTTGATATGTTTCTAGTAAAGCAATAGAACTGAAATATTTCAAAACTGGTCCTTGGTATTGTTCAGTAGCTGAGCTCAGGGGTGATGCATGCTATATGTTTCAAGAGGGTCAGAACCTTAGATTCTCCCTAGATCTACAACAAAATAGTTATAAGAATCTGAAATTGTTATAAATATTCATTTTAGGGTTGCTGTATCTCAGGAATCCCTTAACCAAACATTCCCAATGTGCACCATGATCTGCACCACAATCCCTGTTGTGGAATATCAGTTTCAAGACAATTGCCTTATGAATGTGCATTATTCCAGCAATTTGCATATTAAAAGCAGCTTCTTACTGCGGGGAGCAGGGAAAGGGCTCTATCTGAGGAACTCTTGGATCAAATGACTCTACATTTGCACAACCAACCCGACTCCTGTTCCTGTTAAGGTCAGGGCCGGCTCCAGGGTTTTGGCCGCCCCAAGCAGCCAAAAAAAAAAAAAAAAAAGCCGCGATCGCGATCTGCGGCGGCAATTCGGCGGGAGGTCCTTCGCTCCGAGCGGGAGTGAGGGACCATCCGCCGAATTGCTGCCGAATAGCTGGACCTGCTGCCCCTCTCCGGAGTGGCCGCCCCAAGCACCTGCTTGCCAAGCTGGTGCCCGGAGCCGGCCCTGGTTAAAGTATAGAAATTTTCAAAACAACCAGGGTACGCCTGTGGATTTTACAGCTGTTAAGGTTGAAATTAGTGTAGTGTTTAACTATAATGGTGCCATTACCCCGGTATGATACACTTTGCTTAGATATGCCCTGAAGGCTCAATTTTAATTGATTTTCCAACATGTGAATTAGGTGTTTCACCCAGTCATTAATATAAAATAGATATTTTCCACCTTTGTTCAATGATCAACATTTTTATTTAAAATAGGAGAATATATATTACCAGAACACTTCATTCATAGCCTCCTAACAGCAGAATTTCCTCAAAGTGAGCATTCTAACTTCAAGAGGTCAGTGTCCAGAATACTTTCTACAGTGTTATAGTGAAATGTAATAATTTTCTATATATTAATTTGATTTCCCATAAAAGTGGCATGTTATTTCCATAAAGTCTCAATATATTGCTGTGTCAAATATGATAACAGTAACCCATCACTTAATATTTCAGTGTAAACAGGTCACTGAAAGGTAAAAAGCAAATGTCTTTCACAAATTAACTAAGAGTTTGTAGTTAGTAATCTCGTCTTTTCCAAATCTGAAAACTAGTTTTATGTGGCACAGAGAAAATATCTTCTATTTGCCATGTCAGGGGTTCAAGCCTATGATCCACAGAGCTAATTAACTATATAATTATAATTAATATTAAAATCCATATTTCATACATGTCATCGTCTCAATGATGAGAGACACAGCACTTCTTTTAGATTATTATTAGCCCTGCCTCCAGATGTTTTTTGAAATGCAGCCATGGCATTGTAATCTCCAACTAGGCCAAGGAACTTTCAGTATTTATATGCAGAACTATACTTTTCCATGTGGTGCCAGATTTTAATCTGGATCACTGATACCTGGTATCATACAGAGAAACCACAAAGGAAACATATTTAGAAGAAAATCCCTTGCCAAGGCACCAAAAAACAAATTTGCAGATCAAATGAATGGGAAAAAAAAATGAGGGTGAATAAACAGCCACTCTGATGCCCTCAGTCTGTAATTTAGTACTGATTTTTCCAACTAAGGAATGCCATAAACAGAATAGAGCGGTTACAGTACTGCATATTGTTTCATGTTGGGTTTATAGTTGTCCTATGATTGCAACCTCTGAAATTGGTTTGAGAGAGGAGACTCATATCCAACAGTCTAGGGAAAAGCAAAGTATTTTAATAGACAGCCAATAGGTTAAACTTCCCTGGACAAGTAGGGTGCAATATGAGAGCATCTAGGGGGATAGCAATGTTGTTTACTGGTAGAATATTGTTTATGACAAATGATGAGTGCCAGCAGATTATGTATATTTTGTTTTACCAATAGAAAATTATTTGGATTCTTTAAATGCCAACTCATTTTAAAAACAAAACCCTGTATCTGAAACCCCCCAAACTCTGATGAAGTGGTTCCACATCTGAACTTCGTGGCTTTGTGCTGAATCAAAATGATGAATCTGAACACCCTCAAAGTATGGAAAAGTTCAGATTTCAATTAAACTTTTGCAGTTAGGTTCAAGCTGTGTTTTAAAGTCTGCAGCATGTTTTGGCTTGTCTTTCACAATTATATCTCCCACTGCCATTACATTGAGCACCTTCATTGTTCCTACAGTGGTTGGGTATAGTAGAATGTATACCAGGTGTAAACTGTCACAACATTTAACAAGGCTCATGCTTCGTTACTTTCGTCTGTTTTTTCTCATCCCTATGTCTTGCCATGTTGCAAAGGTAGAGGAATTATAACTGATTTGTGATTAGACAACTTGGAAAAAAAGGTATGTTCTTCTCAATGCCTTTGCCACAAGTACTGCTGCCAAAACTGAAGCAGCCACATAGAGTGCTGAGGAAACTTTAAAAACTTAATTAGGGGAGACAGGCAAACAAAATTATGCTGTAGTGTATTTACTTAGAGCTTCAAGATCGCCAGGGAAACCACATAGCTTGAATTTATATGCTTCTCATATAAAACATATTTAACTAAAACAGGAGATGGGACTACAAGCTTACTTCTAAATTCATTTCAATACATGTTTGTTGTGTTCAGATTCCTTTTGGGTTAATGTAAAGTTGATCTGAAAGCTTTAAAGCAATGTAAACCGATCAGTTTTTTCCCTATGGCTTTGGGGGCCCTATCCTGTGAGATCTGGAGTGCCCTTAATTCCCATTAGTCAGTGGAAGCTGCAGATTCTCAGCAGCTCCAGGAAGTGCTCCGTTCTTCACAGGCTTGGGCCATAAACAATGCTATTGTTTTACAGTCATATAAATTTGTTCTACTTACCTGGCAACCTTTTATAATCTTAATTAATTTGATGTAGTGATCTTCCCCTTTGTATCGCTTTACCTCTCCCTTGGAATCATCCATGTAATAATTTTTGAGATACTGTTGTGACCCTTTATGTGGTACTTTAAATCACTTATAGAAGCATCTTGGCTTATTTTTTATTTTCTAAATGGCTTGCTAACTACAGTAATAAAACAAAACTCTTCAAATGAATATTGCACACATTTCAAATATATTTTAATAATTTAAAAGCTCTTCATATTGTACATAAAGGTATATACATTAACAGAACATGAATTGTGTTTAGGGTTATTTTCCAGCATACTGTACATTTTTCCATTACATTAATATATATATGAACTTTCTAAAAGGATAGTATGTATTGCAGAGTAAAAAGGTGCATTAATATCTTTACAAAAAGGATCATTAAGGAAAGGAAAATAGAGTAATTCTAAATATTTAATTTTTAGGCTATATTTAAACTTTCAAAAGTAGATTCATATAGTCAATGCTGCCTTGAGCTCCATTTAATTACATATTTACACTGAATACTGAAAAAATATGATTTAGAACAGAGGTGGGCAAAGTACGGCCCGCGGGCCACATCCGGCCTGCGGCACCATCCTGCCTGGCCCTTAAGCTCCCGAATGAGGAGGCTAGCCCCCGGCCCCTCCCCTGCTGTCCCCCCTTCCCTGCAGCCGCAGCTCACCGTGCTGCCAGCGCTCTGGGCGGTGGGGCTGTGAGCTCCTGCTGGGCAGCACGGCGGCATGGCTGGCTCCGGCTGGGCGGCACAGCTGCCAGTGCTGGTACTCTGAGTGGCATGGTAAGGGGGCGGGGGGCAGGGAGTTGGATAAGGGGCAGGTGGTCCCCTGGGGCAGTCAGGGGACAGGGAGCAGGGGGCGGTTGGATAGGCATGGGGGAGTCCTGGGGTGCCTGTCGGGGGCGCGGGTGTGGATAGGGGTCAGGGCAGTCGGGGGACAGGGAACAGGGGGGTAGGGTCCCAAGGGGGCAGTTGGGGCAGGGGTCCCGGGAGGGGGAGGTCAGGGGACAAGGAGCAGGAGGGGTTGGATGGGTCAGAGGTTCTGAGGGGAGCAGTCAGCGGGCGGGAAGTGTGGGGGGGGTCAGATGGGGGCTGGGGCCAGGCTGTTTGGGGAGGCACAGCCTTCCCTACCCTGCCCTCCATACATTTTCAGAACCCCGATGTGGCCCTCAAGCCAAAAAGTTTGTTCACCCCTGATTTAGAAGCAAAGAAATTTGTATACCATATAGGCAGAGCTGGTAGTTAAGGTTGCCTGATCCTTCCCATTGTAAGGCTCTGTTTTCAGTTGTTTATAACTTGCCAAACTTCAAATGTTCAGATTGAAAATTTCTATTCTGGGTGTCAGCCGTAGGCAGAATTCTTTTGAAAAATTTAATCTAAGATAGACCAGCCATTTCTGAGAAGAAAAATACAATTTTTGCACATGTTAACAAATTCTTTGGAGTAGGAACTTGAAATTTGGTGGGGGATGGAGGGCTGCCCTGGTTCCAGGGATGTGCCTTGCATTGTTTCAGTGAAACTAAGCTTAAATTCAGCTGAATTATAAGTGTTTGAGAAACCTCAGTTTGCACATGTTCATTAAAGTTTCACAGCTAAATTCTTTGGGTATGCTTGAACCCAGGGCTACACGGGCTGAGCAGGACTTACCCTGCAGTTGATCCTTCTGGTTCTAGCAGTTGGGGGGAGATATATCTCCAGTATATTTATCAGGAGATCAATATATGCTTCAGAGGAATGATACAAAAAATTCTGCAGTAGGCAGTTATGGGATAACCTGAACTCAGGGAAAGTTTCCTAATCATCCCCCAAAAGCCATCAACAGACAGATGCTGAAGTTGGCTTAAGTTCAGAAGCACAAAGCTTTGTATTTGTTCCAAAAACCTTTTCTCCCCCAATATTTACTGTAACTCTGAATATTCTTTTAGCCACATAAATGTCTACATTTGTACATCTCTCCATCTACATGAGTATAAAATACATAGTTTATTATGGTTTGTTCCTTGTTTACATAGTTTCCTGAATTAATACCATCTTTATGTGCCCTGTGTTCTATGGCTCTAATTATTTTATTCCTACACTTTTTCAATTTTCATGCCATTTGGGTTTAAGGATGTCAAAGTCATTCTGATATTTCCAACTGACATTTACAATTTACATTTACAAAATGACATTTACACCACACAATTCATAACAGGCCCCAAAACAGCAGGGTCAGGTGGAGCCCAGTACACCACAACTGTGGCTCACTGTTAAAGTGCTCTTTTAAAATCTCTACGAGTCATATAGCTCTGTGCTGAGCTCTTGGGGCTGGCTGTTCAAACTCAGCAGACAGCCGCTCCACCGCCGCAGCAAGCTTTCACTCTTTGCTTCACAAATATTATGCAGGACACAACAGGCAGCTATAACTATTGGGATATTTTTCACACTGAGATCAAATCTGGTGAATAAACAACTTCAGTGCCTTTTCAATCTACCAAAAGCACATACAACTGTCATTCTGAACCTGCAGAGCCTGTAGTTTCCTTGGCGCTGTTGAGGTGGTTGGTGCATGGCTTCATGAGCCAGGGGAGCAAGAGGTAGGGTGGATCCCCCGGGATCATTACTGGCATTTCAACATTACCAGTGGTAATCTGCCAGTTGGGAAAGAAGGTCCCTGCTTGTAGCTTTCTGAACAGTCCTGTGTGAGCATCATGCACCTTCCCTGACCAGCCAACAGAGATGTCAGTAAAGTGTCCCCAGTGATCCACCAGCACTTGCATAACCATAGAAAAGTAGCCCTTTCTGTTGATGTACTCTGTGGCAAGGTGCTCTGGGGCCAACATAATGATGTATGTGCCATCTATTGCACCACCGCAGTTCAGGAACTCCATAGCTGCAAAGCCATTCACTATGTCCTGCACATTGCTGAAAGTCATAGTCCTGCATAGCAGGAGATGATTAATGACCCTGAACACTTGCATGACAGTGGCCTCCACAATGGATTTTCCAACTCCACACTGATTGATAGCAATCCAATGTTGCAAATTTCTAGTGTGATTGCCACTCGCCATGGGTGGCAAGTGAAACTTCCCCTTGGGGAGGCTACCCCCTCCACCACCTCTTCTGGCTGAGGCCCCCGCCCCCACTTGCTGCTCTCAGCCCCCCCCCATGGTCCCAGCCCCCCCCTTGTTCCACCCCTTATGCCTGCATCCCTGCCCCTGGCTCCACCCCATTCCTCCTCTTCCCCCATGGCCCTGCCCCCGTTCTGCCCATGGCCCTGTCTACTCTGCCTCTCCCCCCTCAGCCCTGCCCCCATTCCTCCTCCACTCCGCCTCTTCCTCCCTGAGGCCTTGCCCCCACCTCACTCCTTCCACCCCCACTCCTACAGCCCTGAGACCTGAAAAGCTCTGGGTCCCCGCTGCAGCCCAAAGGCTATGATGGGGAGCGAGAGCTCCTTCAGCCCTGGGGCCATGGTGGGGGAAAATTTTTCAGGGGCCCCCAAATCTGCCACTGCCCCTCCCGGACGGTGCAAGGTTTGGGGAGACGTAGACTCCCCTAACCGCCAGTACGTGCTGCCCATGCCACTCACTTCTTCACTGTCAATGCAGCTCCGAGTTTGGTGTCCCTGAGTTGGAAGGTTGGGATGATCTCGGCACACAGATTCAGGAATGTGGTCTTGTACATCCGAAAGTTCTGCAGCTACTGCTCATCATCCTAAACCTACATTATGATACGATCCCAGTGCTCATTTCTTGGGCCCAGACGTGGCGCTCCACTGTCTGCAGCTGCTCCGTGAATGCCACCAACAATCGTGAATTGGTTTGTGTTATGTCTCACAACAATCTGTCCTCCAAGAAATTGTCATGTTCCCCACGGTTCTTCTGGTGGCCACACACTTCCAGTGTGATCTCAGGCAAATCTCTTAGACCCAGATCCTCAAAACGTATTTAGGCACCTAACTTCTATTGGGAGTTAATTATCAATTAAATCAATGGGAGTTAGGCACGTAAATACCTTTAAGAATCTAGGCATTACTCTCTCTGTGTCTCAGGTCCCTATCTATAAAATAGGGACAATAGCACTTCCTACCTCAAAGGAGTGTTCTGAGAATAAATACATTAAAGATAGTGAGGCATTTGGACGCTATGGAAATAGGGGACATTATCTTAGATACTCTCCTTGTGCAGGATATGAATGACTCCTATTAAAGAGGATAAAAGTATTGCCTAGAGTTTTCCTTTAAAAAGTGGCAAGAACTTAGGTCCTAATTCTGCAGTGATCTCCATGAAGGCAGATCCTCTCCAAAATACCCTGATTCTGCAGGGTAATTATTTTGGTTTCAGCTTCAGATGGCAAAATACATTCTAATTGTTCAAATTAGTCCTAAATGTGGAATGAGTCCCATTTGGTGTTTTGAAAAACAAAATATGCAAAACATAAAGAATGACCAATATTTCTTTAACACCTCCTATGTGTTTGTGTATTAAAACAGATGGGGAAATAATATAATGCAGCCACTGGGCCAGGTTACGCTTTGGTGAGTTCTGTGCATGAATCCCTCTGTGTCCATGCGGAAGGATTTAACTGCCTCTGCAACATTATATCCCTGTCCTTCTAGACTGTGGAGAGCCCTCCATTGGCTTTGGGATCTGTAAACTGGCAGATGGTGAGATAAGGCTGTTGGGTGGTCATGTGTCATCCTTCCACTGACCTCATGGAGAATCTATTGAAAAGTTGATAGATCCTAATGGAGTGCTCTCTGTGAAGTGAAATGCCACAGGGAGATGGGAAAATCCAGGCATGGGGCATTCATTCTAGGGAACCGGAAAGGAAAGAAATAGGGGGCTCAAGGGCCAACATGGAAGCACCTGACATCTGTGCAGGTGGCTGTGATGTGTGCTAGTACTGTGCTTATTCTGTAAGGTCAGAAGAGACAACCTTCTTCTCCCAGACAGAATTCCTAGGAAACTCCTCTGAGTTTTCTCTCTCTACACAAGGGGACACAAACTGAAGCAAAAAGTTGTAGATTAAGTTTAAGAAAGTTCTCACTGATAGGCTGATATAACTTTAAGTTAATCAGTAGTTGAATAACAAAGTATATGTCCAGCAGAGGGCTCACATAGGCCACTACAGAAAAAAATAAGATATTAAGAACCATACGTGCTGTATTGGTAAATACTGTAGGTCCACAAAGCAAGTTGTCTGGTCATTATCGCAAAAAAGTCGTGGAAGACTTAAATGAGCTTCTCAAACCAATGCAGCTAAACTAACTTCATTGGGGTTGCATGAGTATAGGATAGGGCAGAAATTGGCTTCTTGAGTTCATTCTTTTTTCTAATTTGGAGGTTGTTAATGAGACACTGACAAGGAACTCAGGCTCAATTTATTTATTTACTTTAGGCACTACAATAATATAAATTAATAAAAATTTCATAAATACAAACCCCATTATTAACAGAAATGTCAAAAAAATATTTTAAAAATTCAGCGAAAACAGTTGCTTCTATGATTTAAACAACCCCCTCCAGTGTTCACAACCCTAATAATGTTGCATTATGCATAAGAATCAGAAAACGATAGACTAGAAACTGACTATACGGAAAAGTGAAAGTGACTAGGGCCCAGATCCTCAAAGGTATTTGGGCTCCTAATTTCCACTGATTTAAATGGAAGTTAGGAATATAAATACCTTTGAGGATCTGGGCCTAGCCCTTTTTCATTGTCCAAGTGAAATGGTGAGAAATTAAATGAGCATCATAAATGGCTATAAGTGAATTATATTCATATAATCCTTTCTAGAATAATGTAAAGTATTATTATATATTATTTGTAACTTGACTGTATGCTTTTACTACATTTCTTACCAACCTGGGCTTGATCCAAGATTTATTGGTGGGCCCATCAGGCCTGTAGAAAAGTTTCCTTGGATTTTACGAGTCAGTTGGTTGGTTACAAGAAGGTTAATAATATGCGCTGTCATAGCACACATTCTTGTTATTCGCACTAAAAGCAGAGGGAACAATAACTATGACTTTACCATGTTCCAGGAACTTAGGCCCAGATTCTCAAAGGTATTTAGGAAGCATGGGAGTTTTGCTCTTAAATACGTTTGAAGAGCTGGGCCTTTCCCCCTATAAGATGCCATGAAAACATTGCAGCCCATCCTTTTATAAACACCGTTAATTAATGATTCATTGTACATATACTTTAAAGTGATGTTCATTAATTAACTTCTTGATATTTTTTAATCTCATCCCATGATTTCTAGGTAGGTGATATAATTATAATTTGCAAAACTGCACAATCTCAAGCCCCGATTCAGGAAAACATTCCTATTCAGGACAGTACTTCAGCATATTGTTAAATTAAGCATCCCATTGAAGTAACTGAAGTCAGTGGTATTTAAGCGTGTGTTTAAGTGTTTTCTTGAACTGGGACCGCAGGTAGGTTTCTCTTATGGTACAATGGTCTCACATTGCACTAAATCTCAGATTACAATATAAAACAATTTTGGGGGGGATATTATAGGTAATTCAAATATATACTAACAATGCCTTAGCCAGTTACATACCTAATATTTTAACCCCTTGTTGTCTGCCAGACCATGCCTATGATTTAGCAGCATATTTCAACAGAACGTTTATTCAAATGAACAGAAATTTGATACCTATCAGGTATATTGAGTAACACTGGAGGATCATATTTCCTGGATTAAATCAGTCTTGGTACATTCCTAGCTTTACTAACCTGCTGACCAGTTCTGTATAGAACTGTTGTGTAGTGCAGCATACCACTGACCAGTTAGTTCTCCAGTCTTGTGAATTTATTCTTCGTGAGCACTAATAAGTGCTTTTATTTAAGAGAAAGTAAGCAGATAAATTATTTGACTGTTCAGTGAGCAGAATCGGGTGCCGAGAAAATCACTGGGAGTCACAAAGCCTGTGTTAAGTTCTCAGGCTTCCTATACAATGAATGGAGGAAGATATACATCTAAACATGGAATTCACAAAAGTCAGCATGTTAAGCAGGGAGCCACCTAAGCTAGCCAATCGGAGATGCCAAGGACCTAAATCCAGGCTGCAGGGAGGCACCTATCTCTACTTGGGATTCTCATTTGCGAACCCTGTCCTGGAGTAGGCACCTAAAGTGTTTCTTGTGGTGAGGAGGACCTGATGTGCTGGGGTCCCACTCGTTCCAGCCTGGGTTTCACCAGCCTGGGTTTCCTCACCCTGTCCTAGCTGTGCCAGACCCTCAAGTCTTCTCTAGAGCACACACAGGTAAGGCCACACCCAGCTGCAGATGGACAGAGACACTCAGATTACCTCTGTGTGGGAGGAATCAGCTTGGGGATTGCCCAGAACTCACGTGCACACCACCTTTGGGGGTGTAAACCCAAAATAATATTGTCTTGTGCTGTATAGAAAGATCTGCACTGCGCACGCTCATAAAAATCACCCTCTCCCTCAATGTGGAGAGAGATATGCACAGCTTCTGCCCCACCCCCCCAGGTATGAATTGCACAAACTGGGTTATGTTATAAACAAGAAATAAGTTTATTAACTACAAAAGGTAAATTTTAAGTGATTATAAGGGATAGCAAACAGAACAAAGCAGATTACTGAGCAAATAAAACAAAACATGCAAACTAAGCTTAATACACTTTAAGAAACAGGTTACAAAATGTAATTTCTCACCCTAAATGTTGTTTCAGGCAGGTTGCAGAGTTTCTGTAGCTTAGAGTTTCAGTTATTTCTCTTTACAGACTAGACTCCTGTCTCAGCCTGTACTCAGCCCTTGCATTACCCTCAGCTTAGTTCCTTTGTCTCTTCAGGTACTCTCAGCAGTCTTCCTTCTTGGGCGGGCAGGCAGGCAATGAACAAGAGCCTTGATTGCCTTGCTTCCCAGCCTTAAATAGAATTTACATAAGGCGGGAAGCCTTTGTTTCCAGTGGAAAAGTACCAGCAGTGTCCAAAGTGGTATTTTGTACCAGGTGATCTTACTACCTGACCCTGCAGTGTCAAAACAACCATGAAACAAGGTTTATTTGCAATGTGCACAGGAAGGAACTAGGACGATAGGGGATCCATATCTTCGAAGACTCATTGTCTTTTCCTAATGGTCCATTTAAGGCTGATTGCTTACTGTCTGGTGGGCATTTCCCAAGTACATACACACACAGTTGTAATTGTTACATAGACAATATTCCTAACTTCAGATACAGAAATGATACATGCATACAAATTGGATAAACACATTCAGTAAATCAAAACCTTTCCAATGATACCTCACATAACCCATCTTGTATAAAGCATATCTTAGTTATTCTATATTCACATCATAACAATATTTCTATGAAAAATATGGGGGTGTAACATCACAGGGAGTACCCTCACCATTGGGCTATGGGATATTCTGATGTACGTTTCCCTCAATCTCTCCTGTTAAAGTTGTTCCACTTTGGATAACTAAATAAATATTACTGGTCCACAGAGACAGTGAGAATGATGCTATAGCCTGGTGCACAGAGTAGGGCACTCACTGTGGAAGGGGGAGACCCAGGATCCAGTCTGCCTACTCTAAAGACTCTTTAATTATTTATCCAAAGGAGAACAGCTTCAACAGCAGAGACCGAGGGAGCCCTACAGCAGAAAATCACACAGCGCAATGATGAAGGCACTCACCAAGGGATGGCAGATCCCTGTTCCAATCCCTTCTCCCCATCAGGTGGAGAGGGAACTTAAAAATGGGTGGTCTCACATTGTGGGTGAGCACACTAACCACTGCGCTAAAGTTAGGAGCTCCCTCCTTCTCTCCCCTCAGGCTGTTTTGTGTAGCATTGGGTGGTCTCTGAGCACACTCAGTGGATTTGGCCCTGCATATGAGTTAAACAGACAAATACCTTCCCTCCCCGTCCCCGGTTCATGAACTGTACTGGAGCTTAGATCTTGAGTGAGGCTGCAGCACACATGCATGGAGGCAGAAACATAAGCATCTAGGGAACTTTTACTGCAAAAAATTAGGTGCCGAGTGTGTTTAGGCAGCTACAGGGTTAAGGAGCAGCCATGTGGAGGTTTTATGAATACCAGTGGTACCTAAATCTGGAAGTCAGGAGCCTAAGTAGCTTTGTGGAATCAAGCCCAATGTGCCCACATGCAGAATTCCAAATTTCCACAGGGTGGTATCTTTTTTGCCAACAGTCACTTTTATGTATTTAGACATTAATGAATATTTTCTAATTTCTGTTCTACATAACTTCTTCCACAGTTCATAATTTAGATAATTATGCTGTCTGAGTTATACAGACTTCCCATGTAGAAAACAATGTTGGTTACTATGGCAAGGTAACTGAGACCAAGCGGCTATACATATACAAAGACCTAAGGGTGGGGGGATTTAATGCATGGTGGTGACATTACACCATGTAACGCTATATTTTATTATGTTAGTTAAATTCAACTTCATGTTTTGAAATTATTTGGCTATTTTCATTGTTACTAATTAATTTGGTGGGTACAGCTGAAACAAATGAGTGTTGCTATTTGAAACCTTTACCCCCCAATCACATACAAACACACTTACCTCTTCCTTCCTGGTTGGGCCACACACAACTCTACCTCCCCACAGAGACATTTTATATGGAGCATTTTCATCTCAGCCTTGCAAAAATTTACTTCTTTGCTTGCCTGGGGAAAGCGCTCTTTGGACAGGCAAATAAAATATTATTTTTTCATTACCCGGGTAAGGGTGGAGGAACAAATAACCACAGCACTGTAGACACAGCAGGGCACTGTCTGGCAGTGAGCTGGGGAGAGGGTTATTATTTTTATTTCATAATGCCCACACGTCTGCTAGGCACTTTACAGAACATACATTAAAAAGACAGGTTCAAGCTTTGAAGAGCTGAGGATCTGTATGATAAATTTATCAGAGGAGTGAGGATATCACACATGCCAGGGAAACATGTCTTCACTCAGGAAAAAAAAAAGTATAGTTTTTAACTCATGTTAAGCAAAACAGTGTTCAAATCCTAGGTTGTCTTCAGTGAAAAAAATGTGGTTTTTACATATAGTTATTAAGGTTAAGATTTTGTCACAGTTAGTTTTAGAAAAAATCACAGACAGGTTGTGGGCTTCCATGAATTTTTGATTATTGCCCGCAACCTGTCCGTGACTTTTACTAAAAATAACGAAGTGGGGGACTGCGGTGGGCTGGCCGCTGGGGGCAACTGACAGCTCCAGCCCCTGCCACTGTGGCCATGGGAGCTGAAGCCAAAGTAGTCACGGAGGTTCGTTAAAGTCACAGAATACGTGACCTCTGTGACTAAATTGTATCCTTAGTTAGCATATACATAAGGCACTTGTAGTTTTAAACAGTGTTAGCTGGCCCTACAGTCTAACTGAACCAGTAACAGATTAAAACTACAACTGTCTACAGGTACTTCTACACTGTACACTCCTTGTGGCAGTGTGTAGCACAGGGTGTACCAGCATGGGTATAAATAGCAGTGTAGATGGTGAGGCACAGCTTAGGTGAGAAGAGTAAGGCCATAGCTGAACTCTGTGGGTATGCACCCCACTCGCCAAGCAGTTCCTTCCCCCAGTGTACTGCAGCCTCCCTGCTGCAGTGAAAGGCTTCAATATCAGGGAAAGACTAAGGGGGGAGGCAGCAGGAAAAGACTCCTGCAGGGGGGAGCTGCCAGAGCCTTTCACGAACAGGTGTAGCTATGCACTGCAGTGTGGACACAGCCTGCTTTTCACTTCAGTGAGTAGTTACACCATGCACCTCGCTGCCAGGAGTGAGCAGTACAGACATAGCCTAGGTGGGTTAGTTAGCAAGGGTTAGTTTCACACCAGTTAAAATGCACCATTTTCACCCAATGAAGACAAGCTTTTGACAAAGCCCTGCGTAGGAAAGGCCTGTTTCCTGCAGACGGAAATCTGAAGGCCAGGGTGGCACCTGGACTAGCAGCTTTGGGAATGGGCTAGTGGCATGGGCGGTGGGTGGAGCCCTCCTTAGGGGAGGCTAGCACTCAGCTCTGCCTCTTCCGCCCACCCCCCAACCCACCTCAGTCGGAGCCCTGAGACCCCTTGCTGCTGCCCCGTGGCCGGTGCCGAGTACCCCTTTCCCAGAGGAGTCCCAAGCATCTGTCCCTCAGCCGGAGGATCCGCACTGGCTGGAAGCCCAAATGCCACCCCTTCTCGGCTGGAGGAGTCCTGGGCCAGCCGAAGCCCTGAGCCTCCCCGCCGCAACCCGGAGGTGCCTCAGGCCCGCCATAGCCGTCCTGTGCTTCCCCTCCACTGAACCCAAGATGCTGCAGGGAAAAACCTCTCAGCAGGCTGCCCTTGGGGGCTACACAGCTCCTCCCACCACACCTCCCTGGGACCTTTCCCTCCCCAACGGGCTGCTCAGCACCTTCTTCCTTTGACAACCGTTTCTTTCTACCCTCCCCTTCCACACTTCGGAAGCTCCTCAAAGTCAAGCCATCACAAACTCAACACAAAATTCTCAGGTCTCCCCCTTACTGTCACAGTGAAAATCGTAACAAAAGGAAAAAAGACAGGAGGCCAGCCTGCTGCCTGTCCCCTTTTCTCCCTTCCTTGCCCCTTGACCAGCTGCCATCCTGTTTGCTTTGGCGATTGTCCCAATGCCCTTGGCCAGAGTATTTCCCTTTGCGACTCTGAAACGTGCCCTGACGTGCAGGTCTGGAAGCTGGGCCCAGTGGCAGAAGGCGATGTAGAGGCTTTCGCTAGGGCAAGCAGGCAGGGGTGTCCTTGCTGGCTAACTGTCTCTCTGGAGGTGAAAATCAACACTGCGGGGTGTCAACAGAAGTCGCCATGGAAGGAGGAGGTGAGGAATGTGCTGGCCAGGAAAGGCATTTCTTTCTCCTCATTCAAAAGGTGTTATGCTCCCCGTTGGGGAATTGAACCCCGGTCTCCCGAGTGACAGGTGGGGATACTCACCACTATAGTAACGAGGAACAACCTGACACAGTGCAGAGCTCCTAGAGACCAGCTTACAGCACAACACGGGCCGCACTGGGCAACAACACCCCTTGCTCTCTTCTCCTTCCTAAAGGCTCTGGCTGCAGCAACAGCCCTGGCAAAAGCCCTGTGGCTCCTCAGCAGGCTGCCTTTGGGGGCTACACAGCTCCTGCCACCAAGCAGGCCTGGGACCTTTCCCATCCCGACAGGCTGCTCAGCACCTTCTTCCTCTGACAACCGTTTCTTTCTACCCTTCCCCTTGCACGCTTCGGATGTTCCTCAAAGTCACGCCATCACAAACTCAGCCACGGCCCCTTTGGCTTCAGAAGCACCTCTTGAGGGCTGCAGCTTCTCAAGCCCGCACATCCTTCCTTTCAACATGCACTGGCCGGACATTCGAAACACAGCCGTTTCCAGGATGGAATATGCTGGTTCCGGACATTGGCGCCCAGGAAGAATTCCTCTTTCTCTTCCCCGTTGCTCTTTTTCTGATGGATTTACCTAATTGACTTTCCTTCACCAGAAGGAAACTAGGGACCAGCTGCTGGCTCTCTTTGCAAAGGGACGCAATCAGGCTCAGCCACTAGGCGCGCCTCAGGAGATTCTTCACAAAAAAGCGATACCATTATTCGGTTTCAAGCCGAGGTTGCTGCAGCCACAGCACAGAGTACTAACCACTGTACGATCACGGCCAGTTGCCAAGTGGCAGAGCAATTGAGAGGGAAATGCTCACTTCTGCATTCTCGGGATGGCCATCTACCTCACTTACGGCCACAATTATTTCTCAAGTCTCCCCCTTACGGTCACAGTTAAAATCGTAACAAAAGGAAAAAAGACCAGAGGCCAGTCTGCTACCTGTCCACTTTTCTCGAGCTAGTGAACAGGAGCGGCTAAGAGGGGAATTTTGTCAGGGAGTTGTCCCGGTGGAGGAGGAGAGGTTACGTTACCCTTGGAGTAGGCTTGTTTTGTGTAGTGTGTGTGTTTGTGGTGTGCTTGCTGCTTGACTGAAATATAACACGTAGTCTGTTTCTTCGGGGGGCCGTGTGCTGAGCCTAGCGGCCTGCTAGGCAAGGCTGAGCGCTTCTTAACGAGGTTTTGATCCCTAAGCCCTTTAGCACCCATGAACCCTTAACCAGGGGGTCAGCTGACTGAAGAAGACCAGGGCTTTAAAAAGCCCGCTCCTAAGCGACCAGAGGAGCTAGTGAACAGGAGCGGCTAACAGGGGTTTTTGCGAGGGAGTTTAGCGGGAGGGGGGTCTAGATACACTTCACATTCCTTAAACTTAAAGCCAGAAACACCCCCTGATAAAAACAAAACAACAACAACAAAGGAACGAGCTGCAGGAATAAAAAGATAATGCAGGGAGAAATCCAGCAACAGAATTGGGGCTATCCAGTTTATTGCACCCAATGCAGCATGTATGATTACCTGCCCTATTGGCAGGTGGCGTATGTGTGCATTTGGTGCAAGGAGCTCCAGGCCCTCAGATACCGTATACGGGCTTTGGAGACCAGAGTGGCTGAACTGGAGGAGCTGAGGGAAACAGAGAGGTACATAGATGAGACTTTCTTGGACACAGTAGAACAGTCACACCCCTGGTCTGACAGCCTCTATTCTGTTGAGGAGGATGAAAGTCTCAGGGAATTAGAATATCCAACTAGAACCGAGGGAAACGATCCCATAGTTGGGACTCTCCTTCCAGATGATGATGTGGTATCCTGTTGCACTGAGGATACCTTTCCGGGGGAGGAAACTCCAGTTATTAGGAAGAGACAGGTATTAGTAATGGGTGATTCAATCATTAGAAACATAGATAGCTGGGTTTGTGATGACCAGGAGAATCGCATGGTAGCTTGTCTGCCTGGTGTGAAGGTTGCTGATCTCTCGAGACATCTAGATAGACTTACGTGTAGTGCTAAGGAGGAGCCAGTGGTCATGGTACAGGTAGGTAACAATGACATTGGGAAGGATAGGAGAGAGGTTCTGGAGGCCAAATTTAGCCTGCTAGGTAAGAGATTGAAGTCCAGGACCTCCATGATAGCATTCTCTGAAATGCTTCCATTTCCACGTGCAGGGACAGTAAGACAGACAGAACTGCAGGATCTCAAGCGTGGATGAGACTATGGTGTAGGGAGGAGGGGTTTAGATTTATTAGTAACTGGGGAAACTTTTGGGAAATGGGAAGCCTATACAGGAAGGATGGGTTCCACCTAAACCAAAATGTAACCAGATTGCTGGCACTTAAATTTAAAAAGATTGTAGAGCAGTTTTTAAACTAAGGGCTGGGGGAAAGCTGACAGGTGCAGAGGAGCACATGGTTCAGACAGAGACATCCCTTAGGGGAGGATCTATTAATGGAGATTCTCTATGTCCTAGCAAGGAGGAGAGGATGGAAGATGATAAAATACAGGTTGGATCTGATGAGAAACAGTCAAATGAAAACAGTCCCATTCAATAACATCATGTAATAGTAGACAGCTAAAAAGTGACAAGTTTTTAAAGTGCTTATATACAAATGCTAGAAGTCTAAATAATAAGATGGGTGATTTAGAGTGCCTCATACTAAATGAGGATATTGATATAATAGGCATCACAGAAACTTGGTGGAATGAGGATAATCAATGAGACACAGAAATACCAGGGTACAAAATATATCGGAAGAACAGAACAGGTCATGCTGGTGGGGGAATGGAACTATATGTGAAAGAAAGCATAGAATCAACTGAAGTAAAAATCTTAAATGAACCAAACTGTACCACAGAATCTCTATGGATAGTAATTCCATGCTCTAATAATAAGAATATAGCAGTAGGGATATATTACCCACCACCTGACCCGGATGGTGATATTGATTGTGAAATGCTCAGGGAGATTAGAGAGGCTATTAAAATAAAAAACTCAATAATAATAATAATAATGGGGGATTTCAACTATACCCATATTGACTGGGTACCTTACCTCAGGACAGGCTGCAGAGATAAAGTTTCTTGACACCTTAAGTGACTGATTCTTGGAGCAGCTAGTCCTGGAACCCACAAGAGGAGAGGCAATTCTTGATTTAGTCCTAAGTGGAGCACAGGATCTGGTCCAGGAGGTGAATATAGCTGGACCACTTGGAAATAGTAACCATAATATAATTAAATGTAACATCCCTGTGGCAGGGAAAACACCACAGCAGCCCAACACTGTAGCATTTAATTTCAGAAAGGGGAACTACACAAAAATGAGGAAGTTAAACAGAAATTAAAAGGTACAGTGCAAAAAGTGAATCCCTGCTAGCTGCATGGAAACTTTTTAAGGATACCATAATAGAGGGTCAACTTAAATGTACACCCCAAATTAAAAAACATAGTAAGAGAACCAAAAAAGTGCCACGTGGCTAAACAACAAAATAAAAGAAGCAGTGAGAGACAAAAAGGTATCCTTTAAAAAGTGGAAGTTAAATCTTAGTGAGGAAAATAGAAAGAAGCATAAACTCTGGCAAATGAAGTGTAAAAATAATTAGGAAGGCCAAAAAAGAATTTGAAGAACAGCTAGCCAAAGACTCAAAGTAATCGCAATTTTTTTTTTAAAAGTACATCAGAAGCCTGCTAAATAACCACTGGGGCCACTGGACGATCGAGATGCTAAAGGAGTACTCAAAGATGATAAGGCCATTGCAGAGAAACTAAATGAATTATTTGCATTGGTCTTCACGGCTGAGGATGTGAGGGAGATTCCTAAACCTGAGCCGTTCTTTTTAGGTGACAAATCTGAGGAACTGTTCCAGATTGAGGTGTCATTAGAGGAGGTTTTGGAACAAACTGATAAAATAATAAGTCACCAGGATCAGATGGTACTCACCCAGGAGTTCACTCTGTGAAATTGCAGAACTACTAACTGTAGTCTGTAACCTATCATTTGACCCAGCTTCTGTACCAAATGACTGGAGGATAGCTAATGTGACGCCCATTTTTAAAACGGGCTACAGAGGTGATCCCAGCAATTATAGGCCAGTAAATCTCACTTCAGTACCAGGCAAACTGATTGAAACTATAGTAAGAACAAAACTGTCAGACACATAGATGAACATAATTTGTTGGGGAGGGATCAACATGGTTTTTGTGAAGGGAAATCATGCCTCACTAATCTACTACTTGATTATCACTTCAAAAGTTTTTTTCACTTACTTAATTGGCCTCTCAGAGTTGGTAAGACAACTCCCACCTGTTCATGCTCTCTGTATGTGTGTATAAATATCTCCTCAATATGTTTCACTCTATATGCATCCGAAGAAGTGGGCTGTAGCCCACGAAAGCTTATGCTAATAAATTTGTTAGTCTCTAAGGTGCCACAAGTACTCCTGTTCTTTTTGCGGATACAGACTAACACGGCTGCTACTCTGAAACTAATCTACTAGAGTTCTCTGAGGGAGTCAACAAGCACGTGGACAAGGGGGATCCAGTGGATATAGTGTACTTAGATTTTCAGAAAGCCTTTGACAAGGTCCCTCACCAAAGGCTCTTAAACAAAGTAAGCTGTCATAGGTTAAGAGGGACGGTCCTCTCATGGATTGGCAACTGGTTAAAACATAGGAAACAAAGGGTAGGAATAAATAGTCAGTTCTCAGAATGGAGAGAGGTAAATAGTTGTGTCCCCCAGGGATCCATACTGGGACCAGTCCTATTCAACATATTCATAAATGATCTGGAAAAAGGTGGCAAAATTTGCAGATGATACAAAATTACTAAAGATAGTCCCAACCAGACTGCGAAGAGCTACAAAAGGCTCTCACAAAACTGGGTGACTGGGCAATAAAATGGCAGATGAAATTCAATGTTGATAAATGCAAAGTAATGCATATTGGAAAGCATAATCCCAATGATACATATAAAATGATGGGGTCTAAATTAGCTGTTACCACTCAAGAAAGAGATCTTGGAGTCATTGTGGAACAGTTCTCTGAAAACATCCACTCAATGTGCAGTGGCAGTCAAAAAGGCAAACAGAATGTTGGGAATCATTAAGAAAGGGATAGATGATGAGACAGAAAATATCACATTGCCTCTATATAAATCCATGATACGCCCACATCTTGAATACTGCATGCAGATGTGGTCGCCTCATCTCAAAAAAGATATATTGGAATTGGAAAAGGTTCAGAAAAGGGCAACAAAAATGATTAGGGGTGTGGAATGGCTTCTGTATGAGGAGAGATTAATAAAACTGGGTCTTTTCAGCTTGGAAAAGAGATGACTAATCATAGAATTATAGAATATCAGGGTTGGAAGGGACCTCAGGAGGTCATTTAGTCCAACCCCCTGCTCAAAGCAGGACCAATCCCCAAGGGAGATAGATGATGCAGGTCTATAAAATCATGAGTGATGTGAAGAAAGTAAATAAGGAAGTGTTATTTACTCCTTCTCATAACACAAGAACTAGGGGTCACCAAATGAAATTAATAGGCAGCAGGTTTAAAACAAATAAAAGGAAGTATTTTTTCACACAATGCACAGTCTGTGGAACTCTGCCAGAGGATGTTGTGAAGGCCAAAACTATAACAGGGTTCAAAAAAGACCTAGATAAATTCATGGAGGATAGGTGCATCAATGGCTATAAGCCAGGATGGCCAGGGATGGTGTCCCTAGCCTCTGTTTGCCAGAAGCTGGGAATGAGCGACAGTGGACGGATCACTTAATGATTCCCTGTTCTGTTCATTCCCTCTGCAGCACCTGGCACTGGCCACTGTCGGAAGACAGGATACTGGGCTAGATGGACCTTTGGTCTGACCCAGTAGGGCCATTCTTATGTTATGTTCTTCCTGGGTTCATCAGTAATCTCCCTGCATGGGGAATAATAAAGCAAAAACTCCCCACCCCCCCAACCCGGGGTACAGGGGCAGGGGAGGCAGAGCCTCCCTTGGCCTATTATACCCGCAACCCATGGCTGGTGGATTCATACTTATGTGGCTCCAGAGCAGGGGTAGGCAACCTATGGCACGTGTGCCAAAGGCAGCACGCAAGCTGATTTTCAGTGGCACTCACACTGCCCGGGTCCTGGCCACCGGTCCGGGGGGGGGGGCTCTGCATTTTAATTTAATTTTAAATGAAGCTTCTTAAACATTTAAAAAACCTTATTTACTTTACATACAACAATAGTTTCGTTATATATTATAGACTTATAGAAAGAGACCTTCTAAAAACGTTAAAATGTATGACTGGCACGCGGAACCTTAAATTAGAGTGAATAACTGAAGACTGGGCACACCACTTCTGAAAGGTTGCCGACCCCTGCTCCAGAGGCTCAGGTCACCCCAGGGAGAGGAAGTGCTTGCAGCCCCAGCTAGGGAGCCTCCATGCGTGGGCACGGGGGCGTCTGAGTGCGCTGGACCGGGGACTCCCGGGGCTCTGCTGCCCCTCCTCCCCCAGGGGGCGTCTCGGCTACCGCCGGGGTGGCGGGTGGGGGCGAGAGAGCCCCTGAGCTAGGTCAGGCCGGCTTGCGGGGAGTCGCTCGCTGACCCGCCCCCGGCCTGGCGGCCCCTGTTCGCTGGGGGGCAGGCGGGGCGGCCCTGCTGGGGAGGAGCCCGACGCGCCGTGTCCCGCTCCGCCCCCGGTGCCACCGCCTCAAACCTCCGGCATAGGAGCGCTTCTCTCCGCGCTCCGCTGCCCACCCGGGGAGCTTCTCCGGGGCCTGCGACTGCCCTAGCACCACCCCGCTTCCCCAGCCCGCCCTGCTGCAGCGCGCAGCCCGGCCGGCACCCACAGGCGGCAGGCAGCGCAGCCCGCTGTAGCCCCAGCCATGCCGGGCCCTGTAGCCCTGCACGTGTCCCGTGTGCGGGCTCTGTACCGGCGGATCCTGCTGCTGCACCGGGCGCTGCCCGTGGAGCTGAAGGCGCTGGGCGATGAGTACGTGAAGGAGGAGTTCCGGAGGCACCGGTCGGTTGGGCCTGCTGATGCCCAGCGCTTCCTGCGGGAATGGGAGGCAAGTGCCCTAGGACCAGCCTCCCCTGTCTGCTGTGGGGGGGCCTGCGGGCCATCTAGTTCCTCCCTCACCTTGGTGTTGCCTTAGGGCCCTACCTCAGCTGCATCTGTCAGCTCACAGCCTGGGGCTAAAGCAGGGGACTGGGAGTCAGGAGATCTGGGCTCTGCTCCGACTTACTGTGTGGTGTGACCTGGCCTGGGCGAGTCTCTAGGCCCAATATTTTCGAAAGTAGCTGCTGAGCACCTGCAGGGTGCTTTGAGCAGGGGATTGGATGACCTCCTGCGGTCTCTTCCAACCCCAATACTCTGTGATTCTATGCAGCTCCCAATGACTTCGTTGTAGAAAACTTAGGGCTTAGTTTCTCTCTGCCTCAGGCCTTCCTTGTATAGTATGGAAGCTGTGATGTTGACACACCTCTGCAAAGTACCCTGAGAGCTGCAGATTTTTAAATAAAGCTAGATAAGTGTAACCTATTTATTATTGTATGCTAACCTCCAACAACCTCAGCACAAGATTAAGGGATACCCATAATAATAGGCTTCCCTCTGTGCAGGATTCTCATTGCATGGCACCAGTCTGGTAGAACTCTTATAGCTCTTAAGGTTTTTGGCTGGGTTGGGAGGCAGTAGTAGCAGAACCCCTACTAACTGTCATGTCCCTCTTCCCCCACCCCTCCAATGTTCCATTCAGTTTCCCCTTTACCATGGTTGATCTCATATGAGACTCTCTCACTGGCCACTTCTCCAGCTGTCTCCCAGATCCTGACAATGCGTTGTCGGGTGTTCTCTTGTATCCGTAACCCTTCCAATTAGCTAGGTCTGAGACTGCTATAAATATTTGAGGTCTGTGCCTTGGGCATTTTGGAACTCTAGTGTGGCAATACATTGTCAGTGTTTCTTAGTGCTTTGGCACCTGTTTTTTCTTGACAGTTCAGTTTCTGCCTTGGCCTGTTAGTGCACCAAAAACTAGTGGCACTATCTTCTCTGTGCTTCTGTTAGCCAGTGTCATGGCACCAATTCTGACATCATCTTTGTTCTCAGTGGGTTACCTAGGGAGATGGTGGAATCCCCTTCCTTAGAGGCTTTTAAGGCCAGGCTTGACAAAGCCCTGGCTGGGATGATTTAGTTGGGGATTGGTCCTGCTTTGAGCAGGGGGTTGGACTAGATGACTTCCTGAGGTCCCTTCCAACCCTGATATTCTATGATTCTGTTCTATGATTCAGTGCACCAGTGCCTGAAGTTATGAAGCACTGGCACTGCAAGCTTTATTAGGTGGTCTTAAGGCTGTTCAGTGTAGTCATTTACTGTGCTGTTCCTCTGCCAAATTTGTTTGTTTTTTTAGGGTGATGCTCATCTAGGTGTTTATTTCTCTCTGTTGGTCCAGTGCTTCGCTCAACATACTGGTGCCATTTTTCGTTTCCGTTTGTAGGTCTGACATATAAAGAGGAAAGAAGAGTACTCAGCAGCATCCCTTTAAATGTTTCAGAGTAATGGCCGCACTCATTGTGTGGCTATCTCTGAGCTGAATGCAACATGCAGCAGTACCACCTGTGTCTGCAGATGTTACCCTGAGCACTGAAGAAATGTGTGGCATATTCCCAGGCCTTGTAAACCCTGCACAAGCCTGGAGCTCTTTGAAGGGTAAACCCTGAAAACTAAAACCTGAGCTACCCATAACCTTTCTGTGCCAGTGCTATGCATATTGGTGAAGACATGGATCTCCCAGCAAGCCCAGTGGGGTGACTTCTCCACCGAAGTGCCACATGCCATCTTTAGCTGAGGGCTTTGTCCAGTATTGGCATCTGGACACACTGTGGGGCTTTAATGCTTGAAGTTGGTGGTATGGAGCTCTGGTTCATTGTGTGAAGCTGAGCCTCTGTAGAAAAGGCCAAGGCACAAAGCACCGAGTGAGGTCTAACAGCTTCTCAAAGCCCCTGACTCCTGGCAGCTTGAGTATGTAGGTCTCTGGGTATCCTTATGCATTCATAAGCTCAAAGGGACAGAGTTTCCTGATATTGGTATGTGTAGTGGTCTGTCACAATTATTCTTAGTCTTGTGCAGGTCTGCCACAAACCCATAGTACCGTTGAGGCATTCCTCTGACCCTGCATTGGCAGAGGTAGGATCTCTTGATGCATTGGAGTGGTTTTTGTGCTAAGGCTGATGCTCATGCACCAGGAGTCTGCTTTTCCCAGGATAGGAAGTCTTGACAATGATGATCCAGCACCTCTTACGCTGAGGATTTCACAAAGCAGATAACATGCTCTAGAACCCCTCCATCATTTAGACAGTTCCAGCTGTGTAAATGAGGGAAGGCTGAGTATCAGGGTAATAAAAGCTGCTCTTTGGACTCAGATGAGCAAGAGGACTAATTCTATGCCAGATAAACTCAGCAGTAGAGGAACACACCAACGTCTGTACAGGAGAGGAGCCCAACTTTCTCCAGTTCTTCTAGCTGACTAAACAAATGCATTTTAATTGAAACTGGTCCAAAAATTTGCAAAGTCCCCAGTTGAGGTACATAGGCCAGGATGCTTTTGCATCCTATTTTGGACCAGCAACTGAAGAAGGTGTAGCAGACTCCTCATGCAACTGTCCAAGACTGGAAGATAACCAAGGAAAAAAATATTTTCTTTGTGAGGATGATCCCAGCTATCAAACTGTCTGGAGTGACTCAAGCGCAAGAGTACCAACTTCAGGGCAGAGTGTTAAGAACCAGCACCAACCCCCCAAATTGGTCATGAGTTCTATACTTAGATTTCACCAACCAATTATCAAGTATAAACTCCCAGGTACTATAAGAGCCTTAACACAGAGTCACAGACAGTCCCCTTGGGTACTCTCTCAGTCTTGCCACCCAGATAAGCCTACCTTTGTGCTAGATGGTACCTTACATCAAGAGTCACAGCAATATTCAGGTTACTTGTAGTCCAAAAGGACCAGTCACTTACCTCAGGTCAGTTGCACCTTAGAGCTCACACCAAAGACAACGCTTGTAGCCAATCCTAAACTATCTAAAGATTTATTAAATAGGAAAAGGAAACAGAGTTATTTACAAGGTTAAAGCAGGTAAACATACATACAGAAATAAGCTACAATCTTAAATTTCAAAAGGTAATAGTAGATTCTCTAATAAGCAAGCTCTGTATGTCCTTTAGGACTAATCTAGGCCAAACTGCAGGGGATCCCTGGTTTATGCCTAGGAACCTTGCCTCCAGGGTCCAAGCAGCAATGAGAAACAGTTCCTTCTTGTTACAGGTTTTTATTCCCTCCCCCCACCCCCACTTGTGCTCTGAGCTGCGAACTCATCTGATGGGAGGAATTCACTTGCATGACTCATCTTTATAGGGATGGCGGAGAGCAGTCAGCAAAGTCTTTTGTCCTCTTTAATGTTCTATAATAGTTTGTTTGGAGTTGATGGGTCTTCCCTGTTGGGCAGGACTTAACACCTTCTGTTGGAGACCAGCATTTCACACTAGTTAATGTCCCTCTCCTGTCTAGTGATTTACACAGTTACCAAGGCTTACAATACAAACACTCAAATATTATCGTATAATATGGGATACATGTTATAAGTGAGAATGCATGCAGCAACTCACAAGCATTCAATAAAACCTAATACATTCTTATAATTCTGATATCTGTTATAACAATACTAATACACAGGTGAGCCCGACTGATTCCAGTTATGGATTTGTCAGTGTTCAATTGAGAGATGGCGATCTTGGCATGAGCTGGTACCTGGTCTCTCAGCATCACACCGGCTACTGCTCTCGCCCTCCTTATGAGAGTTTTGTGGAATCAGCCATGGCTAGAGGGAAGACCATTTGTATTGCTCCTGAGTATATTTGGAGGAAGGGTTTACAAGATCAGAACACTATCTCAGTCTGAGTCAATCGGTGATATATTCTCACTAGTGGTAGGAGAGGAAGGAGTGGTGGATTAGGCCTTCATCCGGAGGGGGACACCTATCTCTTTGCCTTTCACTAGAAGAAAAAGCTATTGGTCTTCTGCTCGTGGCATCAAGAAAAGACCATGTTAGCTAAGGATATTTTCTCCACCTGCTGGGGAAGGATGCTGCTGTACTTCTTTTCAACAGCCTACCTCTGGTAGCAAAGGACCTGTTAAAGCTTATGAGACACAAAGGTTTAATGATCCCAATAGTCCCATATTGGTCCGATCAGGTTCAGAATCTGGCCCCAGTAGTCATTCAGAACAAGTACTTCTCTATCAACCTGGGAGCCATCTCTCTGACATCTTGTTCCTTTTAGGTTAGAGATCTTCAGGTATGGTATCTCTGAACAGATGATTTGGTCCTCCTGGCATTTCAGAAGCCATCTACAAAAAGGAGCTACAACTCCAAATGGATAATTGAGTCCTCTCCAAGGTGGTATTGGAGTTTTCACAGTAGTGAGTCTGTCCTCTTGCCAACGCTCTTTTCATGCCAGAGGCCCTTCCTCATGAGTTTGCTGTAAAAGGGTCCTGGAATAGACTGAAACATTTAGAAAGTCCACTTAACTTCTTGTTTCTTTTGTCACCAGTTCACTGGGCATGGCTGTTACTACAGGACTATGCCTGAATGAATATCTGATCGCATTTCACATTGCTAGGACCTGGCTGACCTGAAACTAGAAAGTTATGTCAGTATTCGCGCAATTCAAGTGAACACTGACCATAACCTACCTTCATGGATGTTTCCATCAGACATGCGTAAAGCAGCTACATGTTTTTCTCTTCATACGTTCACAAAGCATTATTGCATAGGCTCATCCTCCAGGAGGAAATCCTGTTTTGGATTCTGTGTTCTAGAACGCAGTTCCAAGGTGGAGAAGGCCAAACTCTTCCACCTGCAGAAGTTTTTGTTTTATGTCAAGATATCCCAAATTTTCATTTGTCTCATTTGTGTGGGTTTTTCTTTCTGATAACATTCAAGTCTGCTGAAAGAAATAATTATGTCCAACTATTTGATTTGTAAGAGGTCACTTGCTGCTCTTTATACTGTTTAATGCTGTACATAATAAAAGAATATCTCAGTTAATGCTTTTGTCACTAACTTTGTTATTGCCACTGTTTTAATTTCTCTCTCTTTGGACATTTTTCAATCTTTCTTTCCTGAAGTGAGAGTCCTGCACAGATGCTCGCATTAGACAGGGAAAAATATTTAATTTATAATTCTCCTTCTCTGAAAAGATTCTCTTTCAGGATTCTCGTTCACCTGCCCCGGTTCCTCTAAGAGTCTGGAGGTTAACTTTTAACTTTTTTTTAAAGACAGCTTTCTCTTATACCTTGTTTCTCATTTTTTGTCTGAGGTGCCCTTTTTTTTTATTTGTAATCTCACATTGATCATCTTGAATGTTTTTTTTCTTTCTCTTACCTTCATGTCCTGCTCAGTATAAGAACTGAATAATTAGAAGGCAACACTTTTAGAGTCCGCAGTAGAGGCGTGGAATGGCTAGCAGGGGGCCTGACTTGCATTCTGATAATGGCAGAGAGAGTACACTTGGCAGGATTCTCACACCTGAGCTGTGACTCCTTAGTGAAAAGCTGATAGAACTGTTCTTACTCTCAAGGTTGTTTGACCCTTAAGGTTAGCGGTAGTGAGATAAAGAATGCACCTCAATTCTGTGTTCTCTGGCTGGTTGCAGCTGGCTGGCTTCTTGCAGAGGGTGGGTCCCAGGGTCATCAATTGCTAGGTTACAAAATGTCTGGGACATTGTATGGGCCCACGCAGCTAAGTGGCAGTCACACCTGGTCCTCTGGGTCTCTGCAAAGATTAAATCACCTTTTCCCACCACCTAGTTAAACATGCAGTACATAGGGGAAACTGAGGCACACACAGTATTCATACAAAATATTAAGAAAAATTCCCACTTTGTCTCAATAACATAATAAATGAGTGTTTATGTAGTTCCAGCAAATTTTTCTTAAACAAATAGGTGTACTATGGCTTTTCCAAATTACAGCTATTAATAAAGGTCCATTATTACTTTTCTATGATTTTCCATGTCTTGTCCGCAACTCAGCAGCAATTATTTGAAGAACATCCCATGATTCAGGTAGGGTCTTAGCTATACTATAATTTTTACTAAAAAGAGACAAAGAAGGGTCACTTTAATTTGCTTAGTACAGGAATTTAGGAAGCTTGTTAAAAAATAAATCCCTAAACTCTTAAAAAGATGTAAATGGATAATGAAATATTTTTACAGGAAATCTAATTTGACTTGTTTGAACTTACAAAATAGAAAAATGAACTGCTTTTTGAATGCTGTTGCATGAAACAAGGCCTCTAAGAATTAGATTAATAGAAACAGTCTGTACGTAAATGTTAAATTTATAAAAATAATTAGTAGTCTAATGTTATGTTATGCCTATTTATTTTTTTATAGCAGTGGGCTCAGATTAATGATTTGTATCTTGAAACCCATGGGGAAGTATTAATACTAGAAGGAGATACTTCTAAAGAAAACAAGCTTTGTTAGTCAGGAACTATAGCTCTTCAGGTGGATTCAAATGAAGCATATCAATTATTAATATACATTGCTTTCTATTTTCTAAATATTTAATATTTTAATTAAAATAATTGGTGCTCATTAACAAGAGGCAGCTGGTATAATTAGATTGATAATGATTATTGCCTGGGAATGTTATTAATGTTGACAGAGCTGATAAGTAATCTAGCGCAACCTCTAAATTGTACAATAATTGATGAGTATGTATTGCTTAAAACAAATAATAAGCTAATATTAGTTACCGAACTGGTTGGGTTACAAATTATGGGTTAGTGTTGTTACAGCAGAAAATTCAGCTGAATCTTTTTTTATTCACTTCGAAGACATTTGAATTGTCCTCCTCCAACCCTTAAGGCTGCCATGTTACGAGGACCAGTCTTCTAGCTAAGAAGGCTTAGGCTGTCTTGGGGCTACAGAGAATCACTGAAGAGTGACAAGAGAGTCCATCTTCCTAACAGGCTAAATAAATTGCCTCTGTACTAGTTTCTAGCCATTATTGGCCCTGGAGCATGGGATTCTGACAGCCTTTCTATGAGCTGCCACGTGGACTGAAATTGATTCAGAGATGTGCTTTACAATAGTGTGCTTGGCTCATTGAAAAAGGGAGATGCTTGTATTACTCTCTAGTAACACATGAAGGCATTTCAGGAGCTGTGGAAAACATAATTCCAACTATACAGATAAAATGATGGGGTCTAAATTAGCTGTCAAGAAAGAGATCTTGGAGTCATTGTAGAAAGTTCTCTGAAAACATCCACTCAGTGTGCAGCGGCAGTCAAAAAAGCTAACAGATTGTTGGGAATCATTAGGAAAGGGATAGATAATAAGACAGAAAATATCATTGCCTCTATATAAATCCATGGTGTGCCCACATCTTGAATACTGTGTGCAGATGTGGTTGCCCCATCTCAAAAAATATATATTGGAATTGGAAAAGGTACAGAAAAAGGCAACAAAAATTATTAGGAGTATAGAATAGCTTTTGTATGAGGAGAAATTAATAAGACGGACTTTTCAGCTTGGAAAAGAGACAACAAAGGGGGGATATGATGGAGGTCTATACAATCATGACTGGTGTGAAGAAAGTAAATGAGGAAGTGTGTTATGAGAAGGAGTAAATAACAAGAACTAGAGTTCACCAAATGAAATTAATAGGCATAGGGTTGCCAGGCATCCAATTTTCAACTGGAACGCCCAGTTGAAAAGGGACCCTGGCGGCTCCGGTCAGCACTGCTGACCGGGCTTTTAAAAGTCCAATTGGCCGCTCACAGCAGGGCAGGCAGGGTGCCTGCCTAGCTCCACACGGCTCCCGGAAAGCTGCTGGCATCTCCCTCCGGCTTCTAGGTGTAGGGGTGGCCACAGGGGCGCCGCATGCTGCCCTATCCCCGAGCATCGCTTCTGCAGCTCCCGTTGGCTGGGAACTGCAGCCAATGCGAGCTGCAGGAGTGGTGCCTGCAAGCAGGGGCAGCGCGTAGAGCTGCCTAGCTGTGCCTCCACCTAGGAGCCGGACGGAGATGCCGGCAGCTTCCGGGAGCCACCTGAGGTAAGCGCCGCCCAGAGCCTGTATCCCTCACTTCCTCCCGCATCCCAACCTTCTGCCCCAGCCCTGAGCCCCCTCCCACACTCTGAACCCCTTGGCCCCAGCCCGGAGTCTGCTCCTACACCCCGAACCCAACATGCCCAGGCCCACCCCAGAGCCCGCCCCAGCTGAAGCACCCCTCCTCCTCCCCCTGCATCCCAACCCTCTGCCCCAGCCTGGAGCCTCCTCCTGCACCCTGAACCTCTCATTTTTGGCCCCATCCCGGAGCCTGCACCCCCAAATAGAAACTTGGCAACCCTAAATAGGCAGCAGGTTTAAAACAAACAAAAGGAAGTATTTCTTCACACAACAGTCAAGGTGTGGAACTCTTTGCCAAAAGATGTTGTGAAGGCCAAGACTATAACAGGGTTCAAAAAAGAACTAGATAAGTTTATGGAGGATAGGTCCATCAATGGCTATTAGCAAGGATGGGCAGGGAAGCAAAACCATGCTCTGAAGTATCCCTAACCTCTGTTTGCCAGAAGCTGAGAATGGGCGACGGGATGGATCACTTAATGATTATGTGTTCAGTTCATTTCCTCTGAAGCACCTGGCATTGGCCACTGTCAGAAGACAGGATACTGGTGAGGGATAGCTCAGTGGTTTGAGCATTGGCCTAATAAACACAGGGTTGTGAGTTCAATCCTTGAGGGGGCCATTTGGGGATTTAGTGTGGGATTAGTCCTGCTTTGAGCAGGGGGTTGGACTAGATGATCTTCTGAGGTCCCTTCCAACCCTGATCTTCTATGGGCTAGATAGACCATTGGTCTGACTCAGTATGGGTGTTCTTATGTTCTGGAGGGGCTGGTCATTTAGACCGAAGACCTCTAGGATTATTAATTATTCTGTTTAGTTTTTCTCACTAATGTTGTCACGGACAGATAAAAGTTCTGATAAATCAATGTTATTTAATCAGATTCATTTCCAAACTGTTGATATGACTCAAGGTGTTGGGTTTATTTACTTGTTTTTACATACTGGATGACTGCAGGATGTGGTTTCAGGGATCTTATAATATTTTACAGAACATAAATGCTGCTATTCACACACACTGACGTTCTGCAGGGTCTGCCTTTAATAATTGCCTTATATGATCCTGATGTGACCCCCATTAACTTCAGTGGGTGTTGGGTTGGGCACTATTTGAAGTAACATGTGAAAGGCCCCATCCAGCTTCCTCCCTATCAATGACTGGGTCTCCTACTTTCACATAACCACAACATCATTTCCTGCTTCTGAACTCCTTGGGCTCATGTGATTCTCCCTACAACACTTTTACTTGTTCTTAAGATCTTTGCCCACCCACAAATGGACTGAGATGTTGAGAGGTGAAACTGAAAAACAATTTTTCAGGTGATGGTTGAGGAAGAGCATTTAGGGGACTGAGCTTCTGCTATCCTCTGAGAATGCTGGAATCAACCTGGGCCATGAATGGAAAATCTGGGGTGCCTGTTTGATTGTCCCTCAGCAGCTGTAGTGGATATATAAGCCTAAGGCAGTGGTTCCCAAACTTTAACAACCTGTGAACCCCTTTCACTAAAATGTCAAGTCTCGTGAACCCCCTCCTAAAAATGAATATATCCAGGGATTTTCTCCTTTACCTGAGTATAAATTATAAAAGTAGTGATCTTGGAAATATAAAATTTGTTTTTATGACATGCTTATTACACACTATTTATTATTCATCATTACAGTATTTTATTACATTATGAAAACAGCAACACTCTTCCAAGATCTCACTTTCCTTTCGTAGCTTGTATCATTTTGAATAAGCCTGTTATAAGACAGGGCTCCTATGTTTCATCAAGGAGTATCAGATGTGAAACAGCATGAAGGTATTTAAGAAGACAACTTGAAGAGTTCCTCCTACATAAGCATTCAGGTCTTGAGCAATCCAGGCAAACAACGCATGTTACAACAAAGCTTAAACTTATTGTTTTTAAAATTATTATGAAGAACACTAGCTGCCTATTTAATTTTAAAAACAGCAAAAAATATCCGCTTCCCTTTCCATTTGGATAGAATAGGGGTGGGCAAACTTTTTGGCGCGAGGGCCACATCTGGGTATGGAAATTGTATGGTGGGCCATCAATGTTCATGAAATTGGGGGTTGGGGTGCAGGAGGGGGTGAGGGCTCTGGCTGGGGGTGCGGGCTCTGGGGTAGGGCCAGAAATGAGGAGTTCAGGGTGCAGGAGGGGGCTCCGGGCTGGGTCGGGGGGTTGGGGTGCAGGTGGGTGGGACTGAGGGGTTTGGAGGGTGGGAGGGGGATCACGGCTGGAGCAAGGGGTTGGGGCTCAGGAGGCGGTCAGGGGTGCAGGCTCTGGGCAGCACTTAACTCAAGCAGCTCCCGGAAGCAGCAGAATGTCCCCCCTCTGGCTTCGACGTGGAGGCATGGCCAGGTGGATCTGCGTGCTGCCCCGTGTGCAGGCGCCATCCCTGCAGCTCCCATTGGCCCCATTTTCTGGCCAAAAGGAGCTGCGGGGGCAGCTTTTGGGTGGGGGCAGCGTGCAGAGCTCCCTGGCAGCCCTTAGGCGTAGGAGCCGGAGGGTGGACATGCCACTGCTTCCAGGAGCCGCGCGGAGCAACCCCCCAACCCCGCTCCCCGGCAGGAACTTGAGGGCCGGATTAAAATGTCTGAAGGGCTGGATGTGGCCCCCGGGCCGTAGTTTGATCACCCCTGGAGTAGAACAATCAAAATGAAGGTTCCCCAGACAGATTCGTAAAATAGGATTCCACTGTAATATAGCCTTAAAATTTCATGGCCCCATTCTCATTCTACTGGTGCTACCTCCAAATCTAGAAAAACACAAGCAGGGTTAGGGTCCTTAGTCAAGAATCCTTACTATATAGTGGAGTCTTTTTTTGCAGAGAGAGTTGGAATGACCTGTGAGTATACCCAGTAGATGAGTTTGTGTGTGTGTGTGTGTGGGGTACACATCTGTCATGGGAAGAAGCATTTGGTACCTCTCATTTGAAGAGTGACATCATTCTCTTTTAGATTAGTCTGCCCACTACTGAAGTCGGTAATTTTGAGTTTTTCTTTGTTCACGTGGATATGGTATAATGTTTGATTAGCTTCTTTTGTTAATTCTGTTACATGTAAATACAGCACCATTTTCCCGCCCCCCCCTCCATTCCAATAATGGTGTGGTCTTGAGTTAATGGAAAATGAGACTTAAAGGAGGATGTGAGATGTGCATTTGGTACAGGCCTTTACTGCATTTTCCAAGTTCAAAATGCCATGGGCAATACCATCAGTATTTTTAACACTGCTGCCATATTGCTATACCAATTATTCTTTTTGTTGTTAATATATGAATTTTAAAGCTTACCCTGTAGTTGTACCTGGGTGATCTTATGTCTAAATATTGAATGCTTTCAGTAACAACAGCTTGGATTTTTATACCAGGGAAAATATCAAGAGTCATACTATTACTAACACATTATTTAAAAATTTGTAGTTTAAGTACAGAATTATGTCCTGGAACCCATTTATTCATCTGTGGATGATCCCTACTTCTCTCATAAATACAGTTTAGTAATAGCCAACACATGATTAGGTCTCTCAAAAGAAAATTATAGTGAACACATTTGTTATAATCAGCATTAGAAAGAATATGAAGTTATCTTTTAAAAGATAATTTAGACTTCCACCTAGTGGTGGTACGGTATTCTGTCCAACAGAAATGAGACAAACAGGAAAAACATTATCTCAGCTACATATAACCTATTTATCTTGTTATGGGGCTTGTAGATTTAAAACTTAACAAATCAGAAAATTGTGAACACAAATTATGTGCACAACTGTACATGACCTTGGGCTTTGAGGTTTTTGTAACTTAGGGCCATAATGATTAGAACCTGCTGTTATCACGGGAGTACATTCAGGTTCCTGAAGAACTTCTGAATCTATCAGAACCTTATCTCCTGATCTGTTGCAAATTTGCTAATATTTCTGTTTTTTCAGGGCTCTTGGATTATGCTTTAAACAAAAAGTCTAACTGGATATAAAAAAATAGAGTGAAGATCAAAATCTGTAAAGCCCATCTTTGTTTTTATGTGTACAAGTAAACATGTTTTGTTAAGTTTCCAACTTTAGCACTCCTTACTTATTTGGGCAAAACTGACTTTATTAGGAGATCCCTTGAGTAAGAACTGCTGAATATGGCTTTAAAGACGTTAAAGAGGAAAAGTTGCCAGATGTTGTCTTTTCCATTTTGTTATTCTTCCACTATCCGGTTTTATTATTTGTTTCACAGTAGTGCCTAGACACCCTAACCAGATTAGGGTGCTATTGGGTTGAGGAGCTATACAGACACATAGTCAAAGACAATAACTGCTCAAAAGAGCTTGCAGTCTTAGCTTACAACAAAATGTAACAAGTGAGTGAAACAGGCTGGGGAGAAGTAAGATGGAGTAACAGAAAAACAAAGTTATTTTTTCATAGAGCTGCTGTATGCATGATTTGCAGATAGGGAGATAAATAAGGAGATTTGTGCCAGTAATCTCTGCTTGCCACCTGCCTAGCTATTATCAGCTGGAAATGATCTATAAGCATTGCAGTAAAAGTTAATTTAAAAATAAAAAAGTAGAACAAACTAGCATACCTTCTTAAAATCACTAGCTTTCCACAACAGCTATAGATAAAGTAGCGTGTTCTGGAATAATTGCAGTCAAGTATCTAGTGCTGTATTTGTGCATACATTAAGCATGTCCACTTCAGTACTGTGAAAGCCTGTATAAGACTGAGGATACCACAAAAAAGTTATTTTTTTATGAGCTAATGTAGTGGATGCATTTCATATTGAATCTGGAACTCTTCTTAAATAGTAACTCTTACCATAGATGCATAGATTCCAAAGCCAGAGGGACTATTGTGATCATCTAGTCTGGCCTTCTGTGTAATACAGGCCATAGAATGTCCCCAAAATAATCCCTAGAGCAGGGGTCGGCAACCTTTCAGAAGTGGTGTGCCGAATCTTCATGTATTCACTCTAATTTAAGGTTTCGTGTGCCAGTAATACATTTTAACATTTTTAGGTCTCTTTCTATAAGTCTACAATATATAACTAAACTATTGTTGTATGTAAAGTAAATAAGGTTTTTAAAATGTTTAAGAAGCTTCATTTAAAATTAAATTAAAATGCAGAGCCCCCCGGACCGGTGGCCAGGACCTGGGCAGTGTGAGTGCCACTGAAAATCAGCTCACGTGCCGCCTTCGGCACGCGTGCCATAGGTTGCCTACCCCTGCCCTAGAGCATCTCTTTTAGAAAAACATCCAATCTTGATTTAAAAATGTCAGAGATGGAGAATCCACCATGACCTTTGGTAAATTGTTCCAATTGTTAATTACCCTAACTGTTTAAAAATGTATGCCTTATTTCCAGTCTATTTCTTGCTTCAACTTCCAGCCATTGGATCATGTTATAACTTTCTCTGCTAGACTGAAGAGCCCATTAGTAAATATTTGTTCCCCAGGTAGATACTTATAGACTGCAGTCTTAAACTTAACAAAGAGAAGGTAAATCGATTGAGCTTTTTGAGTCTATCAGTATAAGGTATGCTTTCTAATCCTTTAATCATTCTTGTGGCTCTTCTCTGAACCCTCTTCCGTTTATCAACATCCTTCTTCAGTTGTGGGCACCAGAATTGGAAACAGTATTCCAGGAGTGGTTGCTATATATTGAGGTAAAATAACCTCTATATGTGTACTCAAGATTCCCCTATTTATACCTTCCAGGACTGTATTAGCTCTTTTGGCCACAGCATCACAAAAGGAGCTCATGCTCAGTTGATTATCCCTCACGCCCCTAAATCTTTTCCTAGTCACTGGTTTTCAGCCCATCTTGTAAATATGGCCTACATTCTTTGTTACTAGATGCATACACTTACATTTAGCTGTATTAAAATGCATATTGTTTGCTTGCACCCGGTTTACCAAGCGATCCATATTGCTCTGAATCAGTGACCTGTCTTCTTCATTATTTACCACACCCCCAATTTTTTTGCCATCTGCAGACTTATCGGTGATGATTTTATGTTTTCTTCCAGGTCATTGATATAAATGTAGAAATAGCATAGGGCCAAGAAACGATCCCTATGGGACCTTAATAAAACACACCTGCTTGATGACAATTCTCCATTTACAGTTACATTTTGAGACCTATCGTTTAGCCAGTGACTAATCCACGTAATGAGTGCCATGTTAGGTTTTTAATCAAAATGTCAAGCAGTACCAAGGCAAATGGCTTCCTAAACTCTAAAGTATATTATGTCAACACTATTACCTTTTATCAACCAAACTTGTAATCTCAACAAAAAAAGATATCGTTAGTTTGACAGGATCTGTTTTCCATGTTGATTTGCATTAATTACATTACCCTCCTTTAATTCTTTATTAATCAAGTCCCATATCAGCTGTTCCGTTATCTTGCCCAGTATCAATGTCAGGCTGACAGGCCTGGACTACCTTGGTCATCCCACTTATCCTTTGTAAAAACTGTCACATTAGCTTTCTTCCAGTCTTTTGGAACTTCCCCAGTGCTCCAAGACTTATTAAAAATCAGCATTAACGGTCCTGAGAGCTCCTCAGCCGGCTCCTTTAAAACTCTTGGATGCAAGTTTTTTGGACCTGCCATTTAAAAATGTCTGACTTTAGTAGCTTCCGTTTAACATCCTCCAGAGTTACTAGTGGAATGGAAAGAGTGTTATCACCATAAATGAGACTATATAATCTGTTTTCCCCCCAAATTCAGAACAGAAATATTTATTGAGAACTTTTTTCGTTTCTGAATTATTATTGATAATTTTACCTTTTCCGTCCAGTAATAGACTAATACCATTGTTGGGATTTTTTTTTGTTTCCAGCATATTTTAAAAACTCCTTTTTGTCCTTAACAATGCTGGCTATAGATTTCTTCTTGTATCCCTTTGCTTCCTTCATCAGTTTTCTACAATTCCTAACTTCTGATTTGTATTCATATCAGCTTCCCCTTTCTTCCATTTGTTATATATTACCTACTTATTTTGTATAGTTGCCTTCACTTCCCCTCTTTAAACCAGGTCATTTTTTTTAAACCGGCACCCCCTTCTTCCTCAATTACGAGATTGTGGCTTTTGGGGCATCTAGTAAGGTGTTCTTAAATGATTCCCAAGTATCATTCACATTTTTCATATTAAGTTCTTCCTCCCAGTGGATTTGGCTAATAATTTTGTTTAGCTTTGTGAAATTGGCCCTATTAAAGCAGCAAGTGTGTGTACACTGGTCTGGAAATGTAATCAAGACATGATCACTGGTACCTAAGCTACTATTAATTTTTAGTTCTTTGATCAGTTCCTCTTTATCTGTTAGGACAAGGTCTAATAAAGAATTCCCCAGTGTTGGCTGCAACATCTTTTGTGTTAGGAAATTGTCATCTATAATTTTTAGAAATTCCAAGGATGTTTAAGTACTGGCAGCATGAGACCTCCAGCATGTACCATTCAAATTGAAGTCCTCATGATCATGCAACTTTTGTTCCTATACATCATATATAAGTGTGAAAGGAGGTGGTCATCCTGTTCCCCAGTGTGATTTGGTGGTCTGTTGCAGACACCAGCTAATGTTATGCTTTGTCAGTACATTGATCCGTAAGCATTCAAGATCATTTCTTCTAAGTTATCAGTGACTTGGAAACAGGTAATGACATTTTTGACATAGAGTGGTAATCACCCTCCCCTTTTGTGCACTCGATCCTTCTTAAATAGGTTATAACCACTGATTTTAACATTCCATTCATGCAAATCATCCCACCCGTTTCAGTAACACCAACTGGAGGGAATTTATGCTGATAAATGAGCAATTCCAATTCCTCCTCCTGAATTACCCAGACTCTAGAATTGGTCTATAGGCAATTCAGGAATTTCTTCTTTTCATGTTCTTTGGTTTCTTGATTAATTTTATTCTCAACATCTGAATTTTGTGCTGAATGCCTATATCAGGGGTCGGCAACGTTCGGCACGCGGCTCGCCAGGGTAAGCACCCTAGCGGGTCGGGCCAGTTTATTTACCTGCTGATGCGGCAGGTTCGGCCGATCGCGGCCCCCACTTGCCGCGGTTCGCCGGCCCGGGCCAATGGGGGCGGCGGGAAGCGGCGCGGGCCGAGGGATGTTCTGGCCGCGGCTTCCCGCCACCCCCATTGGCCCGGAACGGCGAACTGCGGCCAGTGGGGGCCGCGATTGGCCGAACCTGTCGCGTCAGCAGGTAAATAAACTGGCCCGGCCCACTAGGGTGCTTACCCTGGCGAGCCGCGTGCCGAATGTTGCCGACCCCTGGCCTATATCTTCTCTCTTTTTACCCTCCCTTTTTGCTGTTAGTTTTACCCTCTCCTGACTACTCTAGCCAGCCTCTTCCCAAGGAGGTTCTACTGAGATGGAGGCCATCCAAACTGTAGATTCCACTCTCCTCATAGAAGAGGGGGGGGCAATGTTCCATAAACCAAAACCCTCTTCTCTACACCACTTAACTAGCCAATGCTTTATTTCCAGGATCCTATGCCTTCTGTCTTTCTTTGCTTGTGGGACTGGAAGGATCTAAAAAAAAATTGCTTGAATTTTTTTTTCCAGCATGCTTCTGAATTCCCTGAAGTCATCTACTATCTACGAAATATCCCGCGACTTAGTGTTATTAATGCCAGTATGAACCATTACCAATGGATCCTTGTGCGTCAACTTCAGAAGCCTATCCAGTGTGACATCTCATGTCTTGGCCCTGGGAAGGCAGCAGACTGTCCTGTTGTCTGCCTCTCCCATGCAGAATGTTCTTTTGATTCATCTGAGTATTGATTCTCCAACAAGAATTGTCTGTCCTCCTTGGACGATTGGAGAACTTTCTGCAGGCAAGCTTGATTTTCTTACATGTTGGACTGATCTGCCATCCATGTGTGTCTAGTACATCTCTCCATTCCCTTGGACCTGCAGGATCATGAGAGGTATATCTTCCAAAGTTTCCACATTGATGACCTGGTATTGATTTGAAACTTCTAGCTGTGTGGAATTTCTCCCGATCCTCTTCTCTTTGGTGGTTACAGCCTACCTATCCTTATATGTCTGCAGCCATCTCAAGTGCTGCCATGACCTTTTGTCTCTGGTGGTTACAAATGGCCAAGCCTATTTTCTGACTTCCTCCCTGTCTAATTCCTTGATGGCCAGCTCAAGTGTTCCTTGAGCCTAGGATATTGGTATTTCCCAAGCCTGGCTGTCTCAGAACTCCCCAGCTTCTCTGATTCTCAGTAATGTCTGTCTTTGGCCCTCCAATCCAAGATGTTTTTTCTTGCTGGAGCATCATGATGAATTGCCGGCACAAATGTCAATATGCAAGTTTCAAAACTGTTTGTCTTTTTTAAGGCTATACTTTGTAATTGCATGTGTGAGGGTGCACCTCTGCACTTTTGTCCCATTGGCTTGCTTGCATGAAGTCAATTGCAGGATCAGGGCCTAAGGTAGAGTTTACTGTGGTACTGGATTCTGTCAAATCAAGTATGCATGTATGTGAGATGAGGAATTTAAAGTTTTGTCTTTGTAACCTTGTGTTTGGATTATAGAGGATCTTCATTTTGCTTGAAAAGAGTTTTGTATTGCTGAAGGTTTTCACCACTTGAAGCTGGGCCGTATGAATGTACATACAGTAATAGTTCCTATAATTGATTTTTTGCTGTTTACACTGTAACCTAATACTTGGAGTACACTGAGCGGCGGCTTGTTATTTGTACTGAAATCTTTTTCCTGTGCCTGGGAGCTACTAATATCAAATTGTATTTTAATTGGCAATTACTTGGAAAATCAAGCTCTTGATAATTATAGTGCACTACAAAGTACATTGTTTATCTTTCTGATTTTTTTAAGGTCATATCCTTTAATTTCTTTTATATTAGATTTGTTGGGGTGCAGTGGGTTTAGATGACTCATTAAAATGATTTGTACATTTTTTTTAGTTGCAGCGATCTATAGTACAGGTGAAAGCTGAAGCTGCGGCATGTTGATCGTTTAGGGTAACAGGAATGTATCCTGTTGTTTTCTTTACATTAAGAAATGAAGCCATTCCACAGACTCAAAAAACTAGATCATAGGTCATCTATCCACCTGCCTTATCTAGCCAGCACAAAGCACTGGAAAGTGGCCCTTATGAGGCAGCTGCAGATTTCCTTGATATAGGGGAATCCCTTGGTGGCATAAAGCTAGTGCAGCCAACCCTCTATTACCTCTTTCCCTTCATCCTCCTCCTAGTTACTCCATTCCTGATATTGTAATTCCTATAGGCCATAGAATCATAGACATTAAGGTCAGAAGGGACCATTATGATTGTCTAGTCTGACCTTCTGCACAACACAGGCCACAGAATCTCACCCACCCACTCCTGTAATAAACCCCTAACCTATGTCTGAGTTATTGAAGTCCTCAAATCATGGTTTAAAGACTTCAAGGTGCAGAGAATCCTCCAGCAAGTGACCTGTGCCCCACGCTGCAGAGGAAGGTGAAAAACCCCCAGGGCCTCTGCCAATCTGCCCTCGAGGAAAATTCCTTTCCGACCACAAATATGGCGATCAGCTAAACCCTGAGCATGTGGGCAAGACTCACCAGCCAGACACCCAGGAAAGAATTATCTGTAGTAACTCAGATCCCACCCCATCTAACATCCCATCACAGGCCATTGGGCATATTTACCGCTAATAATCAAAGATCAATTAATTGCAAAAAATTAGGCTATCCTATCATACCATCCCCTCCATAAATGTATCTGGCTTCAAGACTAAGCTTGATATGTTTTTGCCCCCACTGCTCCCCTTGGAAGGCTGTTCCAGAACTTCACTCCTCTGATGTTTAGAAACCTTCGTCTAATTTCAAGTCTAAACTTCCTGATGGCCAGTTTATATCCATTTGTTCTTGTGTCCACATTAGTACTGATCTTAAATAATTCCTCTCCCTCCCTGTATTTATCCTTCTGATATATTTATAGAGAGCAATCATATCTCCCCTCAGCCTTCTTTTGGCCAACCCATTATATCTTGTACAGGTCAGTGTAGGCTATAGCACGTTACCAATTCAGTTTGTCTGAATCTGTACCTGAACAGACCATCTCTGAGGATGAATGTGCAGTTTAATTCTCCAAGCCATTCAGTCCCTAATCTCAGCAGAGAAGCTATCGGCAACATGCTGAGTTGTGATGATGGTTTTGTGAAGTGAGTACCAGCCCACAATGAACTGAATTCACCAATGTGTGTTATGGAGATCAGTGAACAGTCTTAATCTGATATCTACTGTCACTCCAGAACTTCTTGTTATAAAACATATGGAACTGTGAATTCACATAGTGCTTTACAGAGTTGGATATAGTCATATGTAATCGGCCATACTGTTAAAAAAAACCTCCATATCCTATCGCCAATCTTCCAAATGATTAATTCTCCCTTTAGATAAAGAAATTTAAAAGTTTAAAGCTTTAATAGGTATTCTGGCAGTTGTCTGTTTGTTTTTATGCATTATCTTCAGTTTTTGTTTCCATAAGTGCCATTTCTGAAGTTTCCACATGATGGCAGCAAATACTTACATTTCAAAAGCTTCTTCAGAGACTGGAAGAACTCAGGAATTTTCATGTCTTAAATTTAATGTAATCAGATCGCTTACACTGTAAATTCTTTCCAAAAATCAAATGCTAATCTTATACTTAGAATTGTAAATATATAGTATGGGTCCATCCCTCAGTCCTTCAGTTCTGGCCCATTTGTTTTATCCTGCCCTTTTGCTTGGATACAAACCTCTTGCTTTTTTAATTATTCCGATTTTCTTGTCTTTGGATGACATTTTCTTTTAATTTTTTACAAGAGATTCTGGAACATGCAAAATTGATTTTAAAAATATTTTAAGTTGAACGTATATATTAATTTTATGTTATTCTCCATTGTGTTTGTTCTCTAATATGTTTGAAGACTTTACGTGTCTCTGTATCTTACTTCTATATTACATCCAAATAATCTATGTTTTAAAAATATCAAGGCTGCAAACTTCAGCACTCAAAAGTCTGGAACTGCTAGAATTAAGGTTGCCAGTGCAATCTTAATTCACACACCCCTCGCCCCCAGGCACATGCATTATGGTCTTTCAATACACGATCACTTACTACTTTTTCCACAGGGCACCCGCCTTGTTCAGTGAATAAGGTAGTTATTCAGTATTTCTTTTTATCTTCCTCATTCATCCAAACTAGAGCTGGGTAAATAACTGATTGTTGGAAGTTCTGAAAAATTGAAAAAAAAAATCTATTTGGGTATGAATGACAATGAATAGTCATTGGGCCAGAGAAAGCATGAGAGTGACTCTAGCTTGGTGGTTAGGGCAGTCACCTATAATGTGGGAGATGCAAATTCAAGTCCCTGCTACAGTAACTATTTCATTATTTATACACAGGAGAGATTGTGAGAGGCCCACCCTGGAATATCCTACTCTCTTGTAGTGAGGGAGAGCTACGTTCATATCCTGTCTCCACATCAGGCAGAGCGCGGAATTGAATCTGGGTCTCCCACATCCGAGGGGAGAGCCCTAAGTGCTGGGTTAAAAGTTATAAAGGGGAGACTGCCATTGCTGCTATCTCCTCTTCCTGTTTTGTGAATGGAATATAAATCCCAGAAAGATTATTTTTGGGTTGAAACTATTTGGCAAATTCATGTCAAATTTGTGAATAGTTTGGGGTCAATTAAAACTTCATTTTTTGGTGAAAATTTTTGCTCAACTCCAAAACTTGCCCGGAATATAAAATTGTCAGTCTCCTCCTGCATGTCCCTAGGGTGCTCTCACCAGAGTATGTGAGCACTTCACAAACATTAATGAATTCATCTTCACATCACCCCTGTAGGGTGGTATTATCTTATTTCACAGCTGGAGGATTGAGCCACAGAGAGAGTAAGGTCCGAATTTTCAAAAGCGCTCACTAATTTTGTGACACTTAGGGTTTTTTGAGTACTTCGCATTTTTATAGCATTCTTACATTCAAAGCACAGCTCCAATCAAATTAATTTGCATTTGTGAATGCTCTGGACTTCACCAAATTTGATCCAGAAGATGGGGACCACACAATTAGTGACCAGCTGTGAAAACATTGGTTCAAAAGACTTGCCTGGCATCATATAGAAACTCTGGCAGAGGCAAGGATAGAATCAAATTATTTTGGGTGGCATTTAGCTGCATGAACCACAAGACCATCCTTTTTCTTCCTGCAGTTCCCTGCCTATTCTCTCCATATTTTCCAACTTCTGCAACAAATGAGGCAGGACACTATGGAGAACAGCCTCAGTCACTACACAGTTGTGATGCATTCCCAGCACAGGTTCATCCTGACCTGCGCACTGAATGAGGCAGGCCTCTGGTGGAAAAAATAGTATGTGATCATGTAATTACGATAACATAATTGCCTACGCAGCCTTAATTCTGGCATTTCCTAATTTTTGTCTGATTGACTTTTTAACATAGCTTATTTTTAATGCAATTTCTTAGCTTTTATATAAAAAACCCAAATAGAAAAAAACAGAAATTCTATCAAGATATTGACCCCCAACTTGGGTCATCAGCTGGGTCTAAGACTTCAGAACCACAGCAGAAACCTCTGCCATTTGAGCTAATGGAGTAATTGGTAGCAGTAGTAGACTGCTATCCTTCATGTGGACAAGTAACTATAATGGGATGAGACACACTCTTTGCCAGCAGAGGAATGTAGAGACTGAGGACTTCTGGGTTCAATTCCAGGTTCTGTAGGGGGATGGGCCACAGTGGTTATATAACCTGCTGCTGCCTGGTCTTAGCCTGCCCCCCTCTGCCTCTGCTCCTCCCCACACATGTTGGCTCCTCCCTTCCCTCTACTCATATCCACTCACAACCGGGCTCCTGTCCTTCTCCTCCTTGGCTATTATCCATCTCCTGGCTCCAGGCTCCCTTCCCGTTTGCCCACCACCACCTTCCAATCACCTTCAACTTCTGTTCCTCCCTCTCTAACCTCTCTGCATCCCAGTCAGGTTCCTTCCATCTTTTCCTCCTTGCTGTTTGAGTACACAGAAGGGACATTGAGAACACTGGAGGCAGTTCTCAGTTCTGTTGCTTGACATTGGTCTCTGGCAGCTGGGATGAGCAATTGCAGAGAAAGTCCTGCACGCTCAGTGCACACGGAATCTTCAGAGAATTTATCTGCTAAACTTTAGCAAGCCTCTACTGAGCATGAGTGAACTGAGATCTTTGGAGGCATGTAACTTGGCCTATTTTGGGTGGTTTTTCACCAGGACAGTAAAAGGTCCCTCTGTGACACCACTGCAACCCTTGCCTCACCCCCTTGCCAAATATCAAGTTCCTGCTCCAAAACATGGAGGTGCTCCAAAACTTCTTAATGAAACAGTTATAAGATATATATGGGCAAAACAACAATTTTTTTCTAATTTCAATTTCAAAAATGGTAACACCCAGCATGAAAAATTTCAGCCCAAATGCTTAAAGTTCGACAAAGTTATAAGCAACACTGAAACAGGGTCTTATAATGGGAAATGTATGGCAACCTTAATCGTAGGTGTCAATGCCATGTCCCCTTATAATTATGTTCCAGTTTCTCTAGGAATTATTAGTTCACTGTTTGTGTGTGTGTGTGTGTGTGTGTGTGAACACATCTATACAAAACCTTTTTACTTCATTTAGAATAGTTAAACTGTGTAATTTAAACTCTTAATTCGTTTCACAGTTCTTACTTTAATTTACACCTGTTTCAAGATTACAGCAAAATACCATAGCTGTTCTCTGTTCCTCCTAGATTGATAGATTTGTAGAAATTCACTTTGGCACCTGTTGACAAGCTTCCTAATATGATTACAGTAAAACAAAAGAGTTTCTGTAAGATAGCCATTCCTTTGAGGTGTTAGATTAAACAAAGCATACAATATCATGTCTTTAGTACCTGGCAAAAATGGTATCTCAGATAGGTAGGGTTACCATCAGTCTGTATTTCCCCGGACATGTCCGGCTTTTGCGTCTCTAAATAGCCGTCCGGGAGGAATTGGTAACAAGGTTAAAATGTCCGGGGTTTTTTTCTCCCTCGCCTCCCTCCCTCCCTTCCATGCAGAGTGCGGCTGCTGATTGGGCGGCTGGGCCGATTGAGCCGTTCCCATTGGCCTCCAGCAGCCAGAGCCCTCCCCTGCTCCCCCCTCCCGCTGCCTGCAGCCCTGTGTAACACACAGACCGACCCACCAGGCAGCGTGTTTTGCCTACACGTGGAGCCAGAATGGTAAGGGGAGTCCTGGGGGGGGGGGGGCCAGGGGGAGGGGGGGGCATGGGGGGGGCCCCCGCCCCCCCCCGCCCCCCCCCCCCCCTGCGTCCCCCCCCCCCCGTGGGGCCCTCCCTCCCTGACTGCCTCTCCCTTGCCTGCTTGTACTGTCAGAGCCAGCAGCAACTGCTGTCTACTGCCCCCGGGTCCTAGCGTCCCCCATCCACTAATGGGAAGACAGGCTGCCCTTACCCTGCCCTTCCACCCTAGCCCTGAGCCTCTCCAACGCCCCAAGCCCCTCAGCCCCAGCCCTCATCCCCCCCGCACCCTAATCCTCTGCCCCAGCCCTGAGCCTCCTCCTGCATCATGAACCCCTCTTCCCCAGCCCCAGCCAGAGCCCTCATCCCCCCACACCCTAATCCTCTGCTCCATCCCTGAGCCCCCTCCTGCATCATGAACCCCTCATCGTCAGACCCACAGCCCTCACCCCTGCATCCCCTCCTATCCCCAAACTCCCTCCCCACCCCCCTCCCCACATACCCCCTCCTGCCCTCAAACTCCCTCCCAAAGCCTGCACCCCCTCCCTTTGCACCGTCTCCCACCCCCAAATGCCATCCCAAAGCCTGCACCCCTCACCCCCTCCTGCACACCCACCCTCTGCCCCAGCCCGGAGCCTGCACCCAGCACCCAAACTCTATCCCAGAGCCTGCACCCTGCATCCTTCCTGCTCCCTAATCCCCAGCCCAGGACCTGCACCCCAGACCTCCTCCTCCCACCCAACCCCCCTCCCAGAGCCTTAGGCAGGTGGGGGGGGGGTTCTGGGCACCACCAAAATTTCTACAACCCTGCCACCCATGCGAGTGGATAAGGGTCGGGGCAGTCAGGGGACAGGTAGGGTCCTAGGGGGGCAGTTAGGGTGGGGGGTTCTCAGCTGGGGGCAGTCAGGGGATAAGAAGCAGGGGGGGTTGGGGTTCTGAGGGGGGCAGTCAGGGGGTGGGAAGTGGGAGGGAGTGGATGGGGGTGGGGCTAGGGCAGGGCTTCCCCCCCCAGTGTCCTCTTTTTTGATTGTGGAAATATGGTAACCCTATAGATAGGTATATTTTCTGCAGTTCTGTTATTGAAACACAATTCTGTATGCTTTTTTTTATTCTTTTCATGACTCTAGTGTTGGTACTGAGCATCCTGGTTCCTATCTGGAAATACAGTGCCATCATTATCACCATGAGGAAAATATATGAATTGTATAGTTCTCCTTAAGAAAAATAGTGCTGTTCCAGGAACTGATGAGGGGGGTGGAAAGTGCTTTGTGAACAATGTACTTTGTTATCATGAATGTCAGTTTTGCTTACCAACTGACAGCAGATGGCAGTCCCGAGCAGGGAGACCAGCATATGTAGGAATGACTGAATGGAGGACAATGTTTGTGATGTGTCTTGTTCCTTAGTAGCCTTCGTGACAATAATCTTGGTATTTTCATTTGTCTCTTTAGAGTATGTAAATTATACTACAAGCAATTAGATACTTATTGGTGACTTTCTTAGCACTACCTCTCAGTACAAAATATTGTAAAAACTGTTCTGAAGAATTTTTTCTACGGTTACAGTGAAAACAGATGGATTAAAAAGCCAGTAAATAAAATTAGCTTTCTGATGCTGCAAAGTCATTGAATTTTGGAATTAGTTGAGTTGAGTAGCTGTTTTAGTTGACTAAAAGTAGAAATATCTCAGAGCTCAAGAAGCTTTGTTATGAGATTGATCTATATTATACATTAGGGTTCACCGAAGGGATTAGGGGTCTTTATTGGGAACTGGAAAAGCCCACTCATTATAGTTTTTCAAAGTGCCTAACTGATTTTTGAACGCAGGTCCCCGTGACTTTCAATGGGACTTTTTCTTTGAAATCACCTAGGCTCTTTGGAAAATAATACCCAGTCTCTAATATATGTGTAATTACATATGTCAAGAAAAAGAATGGAGTTGCCAAACAATGAAAATGGGCCATGATATTTTAGTCCCTAGTAAGAACTTTCTATTATTTATGTATTTACTGTTTATTTTGGAAAGAACTTAATGTGGCTAACTGTCTTTGGTTATGAATGATGGCATGTCCTCATATCTGAACTGTAAGTAACATGCATGTATATCGGAAGCAGACTCCTATTTTTTAATGGTTGAGGGTTTCATACACTCATGGCATGGATAACCCTTGTGTTGGCCAGCATAGAAGCCTGCATTGGAGGACTAGTGGCTCTAATAAACTGCAATTGGTGAGGACAAACTGTGGTTCTTGTTGCAGCCTATAGGCTGGAGTATCAGCCTTCCCTTGCTCAGCCCCAGGTTATGGGGATGGATTTCATCTCCCTAACCCCTCCATGCTCCACCAGTATAGAGCCTGTTCTGCTAAATGTAAAAGGCTTTCCAGTTTAGTTAAAAATTGATTTAAGGTATATGTATTTAAGGTAGTATTCTCCAGTGTTGTATTGGATAGTGGACGAGGGACCATTGTAAGGATCTTTTTATTTTCTATTGTAGTTCAAGAATGTGCTAGATTCACTTGTGTTGGTGCAGGGAAGCAGATAAGGATAATGGGGTGCCACTCCAACCCTGGGGGATTCACTGTGGAGGAGAGCAGGCAGTGTCTTTATCACTGCACTCCCCCAGGGTTTCCATCAGAGAAGGGCAGCTTTAAATTGTGGCTGGGATTCCATGGGGGCTTTGTCAGCTTAAGGCTACCTGAGGATGTACTGAATCAGTGCCATACCTTGACCGAGCCAATACTCCTGCTGTTTGTAGCAACACTACTGTGTGCCCTGTGGGCCTTTTGGAAGAGCAGTGATTGCAAGATGCCTTACTCCTCTGTAATGCCCCAGATCAGAGTAGTTTTAAAGATATGGTGTTTGAGTTATCATTTGTGCACGTCTTTTTTTTTTTTTTTTTTTTTT
>NW_020664435.1:28002751-28134810 GCF_002925995.2 Terrapene triunguis | reverse complement strand
TCTTTTTTTTTTTTTTTTAAATGGTTAAGTGCATTTCCCTCTTCATCTAAATCTAAGGGACTGAAAAGATGTTTTCTTAAAAAAAAAAAAAAAAGAAAAAAAAGAAATCTCTTTTGGGCTTGAGGAGAAAGTGGAAACAAGCAGTTAAAATGAAAGATCGACATTCAGTAGTGTAAGTACTTCTATCGTACGTTTTGGATTTTATTGTATGTCTCCTGTCTTCAGATGGATAGCTATTACATTTAAACTAATCTGGTTTTTTATAATGGGGAAATTTGGAATGCACATTCATATTTCTGAAATATTGCATGATCAATGCATTGAGCAGTAGAGGTCAGCTGTATATTAAAAGTCCTGCACTTGAAAATGTGATTTCAACGTTGAAATGCTAAAACCATGTGCTTTTTTCATTAGTATGAAAGTTAAAAGAATGAAATGGTACAAAGATACTTTGTAGAATCCTTTTCTGGCTGTTACGTATGGTAAAATGGGTTTTGGATAAATAGCAGAAAAACAAATCTGAGAAACCTGTTTCTTAAATTGATACTTTACAAATGATGTCCCATAGTCTATTTATGTAAAGGAGAACACGAGGACCAGAAATAGTTTTATAATATGCATTTATTCACATTAGTCAGCTTTTGTAGTGAGATTTTTTTCTTTTCTTCCAAGGACACCTTGTTTTATTCCCACTAAGTTTCAGAAACAAGTCTTCTGACTTCGATTTCCACTGTAACATGCTGAATCCTTCCTTTTTAAAATACTCTCTGTGATCTTTCCTACTATGAGCTATTAATTCATTGACTGCAGTTTTGCTGATACTGATGTGCAATGTGGTAATTGTCCCCCAAGATTCGTTTGATGTCTATTCCTTTGTCTTGTTATGCATGTTAAATAATAAGACCTGATCCAAAGCCCATTGAAATAGATAGAAAGTCTGCCAGTGACTTCAGTGGGCTTTGGCTAAGTCCCATAATGCAATAATGCTCTGTTTAGAGGTCAGTGAGGTCCACATTGTGCTAGGTGCGGTCTGAACATATGGTAAATTCCAGACCTTGTCTCAAAGCCATGGACACTTACTGCAGTAATTGGCAAGGTCATGTAGCCACAATCAAAACCGTGGCCTGATTTTGCTCTGTTTACTTCGGTGGAATTACTCATGATTCATAACGCTGTACAACTTTTATATTGAAAGATGTCCCGGTAAGGGACTGTGTCAGTGCTAAGGGAAGTGGGGTTAGAGGAGTAAAATAGCATGTAACAAGCCAGGTGGCTGGCTCTGTTATGGAACAGCTCCTGGAGGGCATGGCACTTTGTCTGAGCAATTCTGGGCTTAATATGAAGAAGGCTAACCTGTGAAAATTGAGGTTTAGTCAATGTGTGTTGGACAAAATATTCCATTTACTGGGCAATATGCACCCAGCTCCAGTGCTGGCTGAAATCACCCTTTCAATCAGAATCATGGAATGATGAAATAAATACAGTCCGGTTTCTTGGTGTTTGTTTTTGTTTTTTAATTGAAACCATGGCTTTTAGTGATACTTTTTGCAATTGCACTATGGATTCACAAACACCAAAACTTTTATTATAGCCTTTTTAGTATCAGTAGTTTGAATTCTTTTTTCTTATAGTAAAACAAAATTGCAACCAAATATAAAAAACAAATACTTAACAGTTGTTCAAAATAATCTGTTCTTCTTATGCTCCTCTTCCTTGTTTATTTTCCTTTGCCGGGCAGAATTGAAATCTTACATGCTGAAAACAAAACTGCGTTGTCCTAGTATTTGTTTGCTTTATTCCATTCACAACAGTTTTATTTAGTGGCTTTTGTACAAACAATTTGTAAGTGTCACTTAAAACATAGGGAAACCAGAAAAAGAAAATAAGTAACAAGTAAACAAAATCATTACATTTTTGTAAGTGTGCAGAGTAGAACAATAATGAAAAGACATACCAGTCTATTCCAGACTTTTAGCAAAGACTAACTAAAATATAAAGAGACAAAACAGTTAGGAAAGTTGAATTTAAAGAATGAAAATATATATATATATTCTGAAATAAGTGAAGATCAAAGTAACAATCACACAAGTTTGAGGAAGGACACATCTAAAATCCAGTGTATTTCAAATTAGAAGGAGAAACTCTGGGGAATGAGATAAAATATAGGGAAACTAAAGCCATGTGTAGTTAAATTCTTACTCATATCATAGAGAGATTGTTGAATATGGACATAATTCTGAAGGTGATAGAATCATGTCAATATATGCAAGCAGCAGTTATAAATTCTCCCAGTAAGATTTCTTCATTTAGCTCAGAACACAGTTCAAGGCAAATGATGGCAGGCAGTATCACTCAGATTTATATTTTCTATCAACTAACATTATAAGCGCTAAGTGATCATGTGACAAACCGTGTTTAGTATTGTGTCCCGCATTAGGATATGTAGAAAGACAAAGATAAGTTCTCTTTTAAAGAGGATATGATGTGCCTCTTCAGTTACTTTACTGAAATATACCTTATAATATAGAAGAGACCATAAAGTATGAAGATGGACCAACTCAAATAGAAAACTATTCAGCTAAGAGAATAGAGCCAAATTCAGTTTTCCGGTATCTCATAATTGGAGAAAACTGAGAAGATTGAAGAATGTGAACTAAACTTTTATTCTCATGTACATCCTGCTTTTTTCACTCAGTCTTCTAAAACATACCATTAAATATTCCAAAAGACAGATCACCGGTGATTCTGGTAGTCCATAACTAGCCTCAAAGAAATTGGTACACCTCTACCCTGATATAACGCTGTCCTCGGGAGCCAAAAAATCTTACCGCGTTATAGGTGAAACTGCATTATATCGAACTTGCTTTGATCCACCGGAGCGCACAGCCCCACCCTCCTGGAGCTCAGCTTTACCGCGTTATATATCCAAATTCGTGTTATATCGGGTCGCGTTATATCAGGGTAGAGGTATATCTGGATTTAGTAAACATGTTAGTTTATTGACTGATTCCAATAAAAACTACTCATCCCAAGAGAGAATGAAATACTTGTCTTTGCACTGAAATATCGTTACAACTCAGGCAGTTACGTGAAAGAAACATTTGACTCAGAAAGGTAACCATTGCAGAGAATATTGAATTCTCTACCTCCAGGGCTATCATTGGGCCTCAGCACTGGCACTCTTAGAGTTCAGTTGTCAGCACTGAGTACCATTTTATTGTCAGAGGGACAAAATCTAATCTCTTCCCATTATGTTATCAAATTCTCATAAGCTGTCAAATTTTATATAGTTGTCTCCAAATCAGGAAGTGTCCTCTTTGGAACCTGAATGCAGTTCTGAAAGCTTTAACAGATCTCTCTTCTGAACTTCTTTCTTTGGTGTCACTCTATTTCCAACCTATTAAAGCAGTAGTCCTCATAGCCACTACCTTAGCAAAAAAAGGTTTCAAAGCTGGGCAGTCTATTCAGTGAAGAGCAATTCTGAGTATTCCACAGAGACAAAATCATATTGCGAACTTCGACTCAGGTAATTTCTTAAAGGAGAATGTAGTTTTCCAGAGGATAAAAGAAATCTTACTGTCTTTCTAACCAAACTCTCTATCTGTGTCAGGAAAGACTGTGTGGTACATGCTTGATATGAGAAGAACTATAAGGCTCTTCTTCAGCCGAACAAAGGATTTTAGGCCGTATAGCTTGCATTTGTTATTTTGCATTCTGGAGGTAAAAGAGAAAAAAAATCTTCATTCTTTATAGCCTGGTTTCTGTATCCATTTGATACACTTATGTAAACCTATTCAGTTTCCTATAAAGAAGCACATTCATCTAGAGCTTGTAGAAGTCCTTTGCATTAATAGAGAAAATGTGCAAAGTTTCCATTCAGTCCATTGTACACCCTCTCCTCACAAAACATTATTGGCTAAATTTAGACTAAATTCTGGTGGCAGGCTTCAACAGATAATCATCTGGCAGAGGTGAGACTGAGGGTGTGAAGGTCTACAAACCTCCATTCTATCGGAGACTTTTAAGTTAGCACAGCTTGAAAAGTGATGCTGCCTGGGAAGGGGATGTGACCAGGGCAAAGAGGAGGTATCCTGATTAGCATGTCTCCAAGTGGTGATGGCGGTGGAGGGAAACTGTGGAGCCCTCAGTAGAAATTAGAGCTGTCCCCATCCAATGGAAACACCAAAGAAGGTCAGACAGAATGATCATCACCTGCTTTCCCTTGGGTGAACACCAATAAGTGGGTTTGCTGCCACAGGGATTGTGATTTATACCTTCTGTTATCAGTCTGGCTGAGCATGATTTTGTGAATTAGAATCTGCAAGTTTCATTGCATGCATCCTTCAGTTCAAGGTGCTCCAGGATGTACTTGGCATAAAGTAGATTGTTCTTAAAATAGAAGGCATTTTCCTCTCTTTCACTCATTCCCTTCCTTGTGGTATTCAGATATTATACATTCCATATGTAATGGCTTTGTGGATATGCAGCAAGGTGGGCAGAAGAAATTTTGGCATACCTTTTTATTTTTTTTCTCCAAAATGGCTGCCAACCATGTTCTATATTAGTTGTTTTAAGAAAGTATAGTATAGAATTTTGGGGGCAAAATTCACTTTATGCACATAAGCAAGTGCTCGTATTCTTAAGATTATTTACTCAAATTACTTTTTTCTGTATCAGTCTCAGTTGATGTTACAGTTTAATGTGTATACGCCAAATTAAAAAACATAGTAAGAGAACCAAAAAAGAGCCACCGTTGCTAAACAACAACAAACAACAAAGTAAAACAAGCAGTGAGAGGCAAAAAGGCATCCTTTAAAAAGTGGAAGTTAAATCCTAGTGACGAAAATAGAAAGGAGCATAAACACTGGCAAATGAAATGTAAAAATAATTAGGAAGGACAAAAAAGAATTTGAGGAACAGTTAGCTAAAGACTCAGAAAGTAAGAGCAATTTTTTTTTAAAGCACATCAGAAGCAGAAAGCCTGCTAAACAACCAGTGGGGCCACTGGATGATCGAGGTGCTAAAGGAGCACTCAAAGACAATAAGGCCACTGCAGAGAAACTAAATGAATTCTTTGCATTGGTCTTCATGGCTGAGGATGTGACGGAGATTTCCAAACCTGAGCCATTCTTTTTAGGTGACAGATCTGAGGAACTGTCCCAGATTGAGGTATCATTAGAGGAGGTTTTGGAACAAATTGATAAATTAAACAGCAATAAGTCACTAGGACCAGATGGTATTCACCCAAGAGTTCTGAAGGAACTCAAATGTGAAATTGCAGAACTACTAACTAGTCTGTAACCTATTATTTAAATCAGTTTCTGTAACAGATGACTGAAGGATAGCTAATGTGATGTCCATTTTTTAAAAGGGCAAATCATGCTTTACCAATCTACTAGAATTCTCTGAGGGGGTCAACAAGCATGTGGACCAAGGGGATCCAGTGGATATAGTGTATTTAGATTTTCAGAAAGCCTTTGACAAGGTCCCTCACCAAAGGCTCTTACACAAAGTAAGCTGCCACGGGATAAGAGGGAAGGTGCTCTCATGGATTGGTAACTGGTAAAAGATAGGAAACAAAGGGTAGGTATAAATGGTCAGTTTTCAGAGTGAAGAGAGGTAAATAGTGGTGTCCCCTAGGGGTCTGTACTGGGACCAGTCCTATTCAACATATTCATAAATGATCTGAAAAAAGGGGTAAACAGTGAGGTGGCAAAATTTGCAGATGATACAAAATTACTAAAGATAGTTAAGACCCAGACAGACTGTGAAGAGCTACAAAAGGATCTCTCAAAACTGGGTGACTGGGCAACAAAATGGCAGATTAAATTTAATGTTGATAAATGCAAAGTAATGCACATTAGAAAGCATAATCCCAACTATACATATAAAATGATGGGGTCTAAATTAGCTGTTACCACTCAAGAAAGAGATTGTGGAGTCATTGTGGATAATTCTCTGAAAACATCCACTCAATGTGCAGCAGCAGTCAAAAAAGTGAACACAATGCTGGGAATAATTAAGAAAGGGATAGATAGTAGGACAGAAAATATCATGTTGCCTCTATATAAATCCATGGTACACCCACATCTTGAATACTGTGTACAGATGTGGTCGCCCCATCTCAAAAAAGATATATTGGAATTGGAAAAGGTTCAGAAAAGGGCAACAAAAATGATTAGGGGTATGGAACGGCTTCCGTATGAGGAGAGATTAATAAGACTGGGACTTTTCAGCTTGGAAAAGAGACGTCTAAGGGGAGATATGATAGAGGTCTATAAAATCATAACTGGTATAGAGCAGTGGTTCTCAAAGCCGGTCCGCTGCTTGTTCAGGGAAAGCCCCTGGTGGGCTGGGCCGGTTTGTTTACCTGCTGCGTCTGCAGGTTCAGCCGATCGCGGATTCCACTGGCCACGGTTCGCTGCTCCAGGCCAATGGGGGCTACGGGAAGCGGCGCAGGCTGAGGGATGTGCTGGCCGCCCTTCCTGCAGCCCCCATTGGCCTGGAGCGGCGAACCGCGGCCAGTGGGAGCCGCGATCGGCCGAACCTGCGGACACGGCAGGTAAACAAACTGGCCCGGCCTGTCAGGGGCTTTCCCTGAATAAGCGGCAGACTGGCTTTGAGAACCACTGATATAGAGAAAGTAGATAAGGAAGTGTTGTTTACTACTTCTCATAATACAAGAACAAGGGGTCACCAAATGAAATTAATAGGCAGCAGGTTTAAAACAAATAAAAGGAAGTATTTCTTCACACAACGCACAGTCAACCTGTGGAACTCCTTGCCAGAGGCTGTTGTGAAGGCCAAGACCATAACAGGGTTCAAAAAAGAACTAGATAAATTCATGGAGGATAGGTACATCAATGGCTATTAGCCAGGATGGGCAGGAATAGTGTCCCTAGCCTCTGTTTGCCAAAAGCTGGGAATGAGAGATAGGGGGTGGATCACTTGATGATTACCTGTTCTGTTCATTCCCTCTGATGCACCTGGCACTGGCCGCTGTCGGAAGACAGGATACTGGGTTAGATGATCCTTAGTCTGACCCAGTAGGGCCATTTTTATGTTCCTTATGTTCTTATCAACTTACTTAATTTGAGACGTTACCTATTGTGACATTCCCCAGGGTACAATCTCGACTACTGAACAACTGTGTCCTCTCAACTGTTGAACCTGGGGTGTCTTTTACTTGCTTTGTTGTGAGAACAATCACTCCTGGCCTGTTTACATCCAGCCTCTAGCATGCAAAATCACTCCCAGCTGAAATATGAGTGCTTCTAGCCAGCCACTCCTGAACTGTATTTCAGAGTGACACCAGCGAATTCCCAGCCCCAGACTTGTCCCCAAAAATATTTGTCTTGTACTGCCCAGCTCTTTCCTTCTGTGCAGTACAAGCTTATAGAAAGTCCGTCATTTCATTAATAGAAAATGCTATGCACAGATCCTGTTATCTCAAATGGAGTTTCCCAAACACTTCAAACACAAATTGGTTTAGATCAGTGGTTCTCAAACTGGGTTGGGACCACAAAGTGGGTTGCAACCCCCTTTTAATGGGGTCACCAGGGCTGGCTTAGACTTGCTGGGCCTGAGGGCTGAAGCCTGAGCCCCGCCTCCAGGGGCTGAAGTCCGAGGGCTTCAGCCCTGGGAGGTGGGGTTCAGGCTTTGGCTTCTGCCCTGGGTGGCAGGGCTCAGGTTACAGGTCCCCTGCTTGGGCTGAAGCCCTTGGGCTTTGGCTTTGGCCCCTCCACCAGGGGAGGCGGGCTCAGGCAGGTTCAGGGTCAGTCCCCCCTCTTGGAGTCATGTAGTAATCTTTGTTGTCAGAAGGGGTTCATGGTGCAATTAAGTTTTAAGAACCCCTGGTTTAGATAAAACAAGTTTATTAACTACAGAAAGATTTTAAGTGATTACAAGTAATGATGCATGAAAGTCAGAATTGGTTACAAAGAAATAAAAGGTAAAATGCAAACTAATACCTAACTTATCAAGCTAAGTGAATCCAAAGCAAAGATTTCTCTCACCATGTGATTACAGCAGTCTGCCTGGATCTTTCACCCAGGACCCACCCCCAGTTCAATGATGCTCCTTTTGTCTTTCAAACGTTGTTGATGCTGTGAGTAGAGATGAGGGGAGAGAGGTGATTTGTGTCCTTTGTTCACCCTTCTTATAGCATTTCTCTTTGAAAATTATCTGCAGCTGGGGTTCAGGCAACAGCAAGTCTGATTGCCAAGATGTAAGTTTCTCACTCACACTCCTCTTCCTGCCAAAGAATGTCTGCTTACCCAGGTGATTGTCCAATTGATTTTGTTGATACCTGGCTGAGGTGTCCATTTGCCTTTTGTCTCTGAGGAACTGGTTTGGGCTGCTTCCTCAGATTTGGAATATGCCTTAGGAACATCATACAGTAGAATCTTATGACTTTGCATACAATGTTACCATGCATGTTTTACCAGGACAATAATGATCAGTGAATTATGAGTTTTCAAATGGTACCTCACGAGGCATACTTTTTGTACAAGATTTATCATAGTTTTGTATATATTGTGAACATAAGGGCACAGTCTGTCATACCTTTACCAAAGTTAATTTTGTAATTTAGTTTTAGTGGCTCTATACATTTGTCTTCAGCTCTTGCCCAGTATTGTCGTTTTCAAACAGTTCCACCTCTGCAGTGTTCACTCATATATTTCATCTTCAGCAGGGTTAACCGCATGGTAACCATGCCAGCACCAGGAAAAACACCACACACCTAGTAAGATCTCAGCATAAGTATTCCAAAGAGTTTACATGTTTTACTGCCATGTTCTTAGAGTGATCCCCTTCTAGTAAATTTCCAATTTCATTTAATTATCCTAAACTATAGGAGTCCATTCTATTCAGGTTTTTCACCTGTGTCCATCACCATGGTATCCAGGTACCTAAGATGTTTTAACCTTTGCCATTGGCTGTAATGTGCAGCTAGAAACAATGAGTGCACAGAGGCAAGTGCATCTACATAAGGTGTAATAGCTTTAATGAAGATAACTTGGAAGTACCCCATACAAACTAGTCTTCTCTAGGAACTAGTGGGCCAAGCACTCTTTGACTGTAACTTAATTCCACATTGGCCACCTCTGATGCATTTTGCTGCTTTTTATGCAGGTTGGTGCAGTGGACTATTTTTCTCTAGCTACTGTAACTGAGCCAAGGGCCCCAGTTACCACAGAGTGTGTCCCTTGACTGTTATACTGTGGTAAAAATATTCTGTGTGCATGGGTCCTAACCATTTTCTTTAATCAAACTAAAGCTTGAAGCATGGATGCAGAACATGGTTAGGTCCCATCCACATTAGAAATTTTGACCAGGTTGTAACTGGGTGGGGGCACAGCTGTTATCACTGGGTCCCAGGGCTCAATGACGGTTTCAAGCGGAGTGCCCCAAGGGTCGGTCCTGGGGCCGGTTTTGTTTAATATCTTTATTAATGATCTGGAGGATGGTGTGGACTGCACTCTCAGCAAGTTTGCAGATGACACTAAACTAGGAAGCGTGGTAGATACGCTAGAGGGTAGGGATCGGATACAGAGGGACCTAGACAAATTAGAGGATTGGGCCAAAAAAAACCTGATGAGGTTCAACAAGGATAAGTGCAGAGTCCTGCACTTAGGACGGAAGAATCCCATGCACTGCTACAGACTAGGGACCGAATGGCTAGGTAGCAGTTCTGCAGAAAAGGACCTAGGGGTCACAGTGGACGAGAAGCTGGATATGAGTCAACAGTGTGCTCTTGTTGCCAAGAAGGCCAACGGCATTTTGGGCTGTATAAGTAGGGGCATTGGCAGCAGATCGAGGAACGTGATCGTTCCCCTTTATTCGACATTGGTGAGGCCTCATCTGGAATACTGTGTCCAGTTTTGGGCCCCACACTACAAGAAGGATGTGGAAAAATTGGAAAGAGTCCAGCGGAGGGCAACAAAAATGATTAGGGGTCTGGAGCACATGACTTATGAGGAGAGGCTGAGGAAACTGGGATTGTTTAGTCTCCAGAAGAGAAGAATGAGGGGGGATTTGATAGCAGCCTTCAACTACCTGAAGGGGGGTTCCAAAGAGGATGGAGCTCGGCTGTTTTCAGTGGTGGCAGATGACAGAACAAGGAGCAATGGTCTCAAGTTGCAGTGGGGGAGGTCTAGGTTGGATATTAGGAAACACTATTTCACTAGGAGGGTGGTGAAGCACTGGAATGCGTTACCTAGGGAGGTGGTGGAGTCTCCTTCCTTGGAGGTTTTTAAGGCCCGGCTTGACAAAGCCCTGGCTGGGATGATTTAGTTGGGAATTGGTCCTGCTTTGAGCAGGGGGTTGGACTAGATGACCTCTTGAGGTCCCTTCCAACCCTGATATTCTATGATTCTATGACAATTGAAGTGTAGTTAGGTCCTTGAGCTGACCAGGTTAATTGTCAGTCTTGATAAGTCTGAGTTGAACCTTTGTGTATATTTGAGGCATAAGGGCTAGATTATTCTTTCTGCTTCTTCCCCTTTATGCCATTCAGCTGCTATAAAAGGACTGATTCTGGCCATAGTTGGCTAGCGGAGAATTCACTTAGTGGTTAGTAAATCTTTATTAATGTAAAACCAGAAGAACTAGTTTCTGCATTAGGGGCTACATGCCACTGTGTAAATTAGAGCAGCCTAGTGCTGTAACTCATGCTTGGTCTGGTGCAGCCAAACCAAGCACACAGGATTAGAGAGCCAGAACCAGCTGAACTCTGATTCCCTGACCCCTCAGCCCCTCCATATATACATACCTGTTTTCCTACAGAGGGTGGAGCTCACCACAGGACAGAATCTGGCCTCAGGTTCAGGTGCCCTGATCAGAACCCCATTTGATCTTTGGGTGGGAATTCTGAAAAAAATGGATTAGGGGATGAATTCTGTGACTAAGGAGGAGAGAGCTACTTATTGGAGTGTCAAACTGTCCAGGAGGCAGCAGTTGCAGGGGGTAACCTGTCTCGCCCAACCCAGTGTTTGCGGGAGGCTGGGGCAAGTGGAACCTGCATACTCTGGCAAAAAAAGCTAAGTTTCAGGAACACACATTGAAGTTAGGCTTTTGTTATTTTTGGGCCTGGTCTTTTGGAAAGGGTGCCCATGGGAGAGACTGTAAGAGAGATCACAAGTGCAGCTCATCCCTGAACTGTAACAGTGAGTTTAGGACCAAATTCAAAGCATTCTTCCATTTATGCATATGTTCAAATTTTGCACACTATAATATGTACACACTAGCCATAGAATTTTCATGCACAAATCCATTTGTGTGAAAATCTGGTACAAATGGGTTTTGCACATGTTCATTCTGTCACTTTGCACAAGTAATGGTGCATCAAAATTTCATGCTGAATGATTAGCGAATGGAAGCTGGGTTGAGAGTTATATGAAAAATTGGCTCTTAATGCCTTCATATTGTATACCTGGGGGAATTCTGCGCCACTGCGCATGCGCATAATTTATGTCCCCCCTCAGATTTTTTTCTCTGCAGACTATAGATTCTGCTGTAGAGGTGCTGCAGTTACACCTTTTGCCCACCAGGTGAGAGGGCAGCCAGCGGGCAGAGAGGGATGGGAGAGACTGCATTCCTCACAGCGAGGCCAAGTGAGGAGGCTTGAGATGGACAGCATGGGACATACGGGGCTGCTGTGGGGGTCACGGACTGGGGTTCAGAAGTGGGGAGCAACCAGAACTGGACCAAGTATTCAAGGTGTCAGCACACCCTGGATTTATATAATGGCGTTATGATATTTTCTGTCTTATTTTCTATCCCTTTCCTAATAGTTCCTAACATACTGTTAGCCTTTTTTGACTGCTACTGTATAGTACAGTATATGCTAATGCAAATTAGGCATGTGAATCTTTGAAGATTTTAATTCTGAAAATCAGTCCCAGAGTATCAAAAAGATTTAGTTCCAGATGATTTCTTTCACAAGAGTTAAAACGTTAGGCATGCATTAACCAAATCAGTAAGTAATGGTACCTCACGTGAGTTTTAGTAATCTGGCAGAAAGCAAGCAACAGCGGATAATGAATTTATTTGTGAATGAGCACTTCAGATTCGGGTTTATTTTCTGTTTTGTGTCTTTTGTTCTTCACCTTCAAATGTGCTCATTGTGTTGCTTTTAATGGAGTTCTAATGACCCGGTCCTAATTATCATATTCCATTTGTTGATTAAAACCTTCCAGAGAGTAATATATCAATGGCATGTATTCCTATGCTTGCCAAGGTACATAAAACTACAGGGTCTCCTCTTTCATGAGTATTATAACTTTTTTGTTTATGTTTTTGGTTAGAAATTGCTTATATACCACATTTCTGAGGGAACACATGATCCCAAAAAGAAAGAGGAGTACTTGTGGCACCTTAGAGACTAACAAATTTATTTGGGCATAAGCTTTCATGGGCTAAAACCTGCTTATGCCCAAATAAATTTGTTAGTCTCTAAGGTGCCACAAGTACTCCTCATTCTTTTTGCTGATACAGACTAACACGGCTACCACTCTGAAACATGATCCCAAAGATTTTTCAAATAAGCATGATAACTTTGACAGTAATAGTGGTAGAATTTCCCTAGGGAAATTCTACGCCCACCTGGTGAAATAACTAGTGATGGCATTTTACTGTTCAGAGGAGAATATTTTACACAGTTATTGCTCAAAAAGGTCAGTTACCACTTTGTCATATTTTTATACTTTACTATTTTTAAAATAGAAATGAGGGGAAGTTCTGTAAAGGAGGATATAAAGATATGCATGGGATTGGTCTGTTTTTAAAAAATAAGGAAGTGTAGGCTATACATTATCACATCATGCTTTCTCAGCCAGTAAAAAATAGAAGACAGGCAAGAAATACAAACACATATATCAGAAGTCTTTTCATTGTGCAGCTGTATTTTGCATTTGTACAGCATAAAATTAATTTCAACGTCAAAAAAAATGTTTGGGCGAACACTTGTCAGTTACAATATTTCTCAGTAAAATATTTTTTTCATTTTTTTTCTTTTGGCTAGTGAAGGTCCTTTGGCTTCCACTACCCACAACCAGTTGTTCCAAAAAAAAAAAAAAAAATTTAGGAAAGGCTGAATACTTTTTTTGTGATAAGGCGAGGAACATATGGTATTGTGGAAAACTTGGTACTGTATTCATATGAATGTGTTGTTTTTGATTATGTGGATTTTATTTTTGATAGAGAAAATATTGACATGCAGTTGTGGACAGAAAAGCAGTCATGTAAAAATAACCCTTTATTACTCAACAGATGTACTCCTTGAGTGTCTAAACTCATATCTGCTGACTGACAAACTTTGTTTTAAACTAATTTTTACTTCTTTTTGCTCTTCAGAATCTGCACAGCTGTGAGATAATCATCTGGATTCTTTTGTGTCATGCTTCTTTCATAGAACAATTTAACAGTTCTAATTACAGAATATTTTTTTACTGGGTTTGAGCCAAAAATAGCTCATCTTACCTTTCAGATATCAGGTTAATTTTACAGGGCTGGTACTCTCTAAAAATCGTATTTGTACTTATAAGATGAGCAAATTTGATATAAAGTTATTGACAGACAATACACTTGGAATCCCATAATGCTGTTTACAGGGGCTAACATTTCCAAATCTGGGTACCTAAAATAAGCTCCTAAATGCATGTTTAGGCTGCAAAATTACAATGAGCTCCTCACAGTCATAGAGCTCATTGCAGGATCAGGATCGTAGACTTAGACTCCCAAATCTATCCTTATAACTTTAGGCACCCATGTTTGAAATATTTGGTCAGTCATATCTCCCTGTAAGATTTAAAATTGTAGCTGTTGTATACATTTATGTTTTGGTACAACTAAAATGCTTTACTCGATAGCTTACAAAAACTTCCAGTGGATTCTAGCTTGCCTTTTGCTTATATAGTTATGCAACAATGTGGATGGGTGACAGGGTTAGAGATTTTTTTTAGAGAATTAGAAGTTATTTTTTAAGATCTGTGTAACTTTCTATAGGATCATCAATTTGCTAAAGAGCTTCTGTTAAAAGGTACTTTCTGGTCTCATTGTCTAACCTGCATTGGTAGCTTAGAATGTTCAGTGAAATCAATGCTACTTGCAAGTGTGTTTTTTAGAGGAACAATAAAGATTCTACTGTGCCATAATATATTTTCATTATTTAGTGGGGGTGAATATTAAATAGAATACCGTTCACTGGAAACTTTATAATTATCAAGAGTGGAGTTTCAACGCAGGATCCAGTCCCTTTGTAGTATAAATGTTATTCCACCTTATTCTGACACTGTCCTGATGCAGCTGATTTGGCAGTTCTTCCACAATGGCAGTCCTGGTTTAAGACTGCTGTGAATCCTCTGATACATTAGAAAATAAGTGACAGATCTCCTTAAATATACAGCCTTTAAAGCTGTGCTAGTGAGTAAAGTTAGACAGTAGGTCAGTGTAGATGAACTTAATTTACATACTAAACACTTAAAAATGTTCATGTAATCAGTGGTCCCCAAGAAGAGATTACTTTATGCTTAGTTGTACAGTGACAGTGAAAACTCTTCCTTTCTTGAAAGCCATAGATGTTCCCTAGAAAAAGGTATACTTTGCCAATTCACAAATTGAAGAGCAGCATAAAGAAGGCAACCATATTCCATTAGTCTTGCTGCTAATTATAAACTTGTCATTAGACTCAAGGGCTAACATAGCTATGTATCCGGTTTCAGAGTGGTAGCCGTGTTAGTCTGTATCAGCAAAAAGAATGAGGAGTACTTGTGGCACCTTAGAGACTAACAAATTTATTTGAGCATAAGCTTTTGTGGGCTAAAACCCACTTCATCGGATGTATGCAGTGGCAAATACAGTAGGAAGATATATATACACAGAGAACATGAAAAAATTGGTGTTGCCACACTAACTATAACGAGAGTAATCAATTAAGGTGGGGAAAAAATTAGCATGGGGAAATAGGGAGTATTGCGACTTTGAGGTCTGCAATTGAATGACCAGGGAGGTTGAAGTGTTCTCCGACTGTTTTTTTTTTTTTTTTTTAAGGGGAATCAAAGTTGCAATACTCCAACAAAAAAACTTCAAAAACAGACTCCAACAAGAAACTGCAGAATTGGAATTAATTTGCAAATGTGACACCATTAAATTAGGCTTGAATAAAGACTGGGAGTGGATGGGTCATTACACAAAGTAAAAATTATTTCCCCATGGTAATTTCCCCCCCTACCGTTACTCACAACTTCTTGTCAACTGTTGGAAATGGGCCATCCTGATTATCACTACAAAAGTTTTTTTTCTCCTGCTGATAATAGCCCACCTTAATTGGTTACTCTTGTTATAGTTAGTATGGCAACACCCATTTTTTCATGTTCCCGGTGTATATATATCTTCCTACTGTATTTTCCACTGCATGCATCTGATGAAGTGGGTTTTAGCCCACGAAAGCTTATGCTCAGATATATTTGTTAGTCTGTAAGGTGCCACAAGTACTCCTCGTCCTTACACCTATGTATGTAAACCTCCTATGCCAAGACCATAAAATTATGCCACTGAACATACAAAGAGCAGAGGTGGTTATCGGAGGCATTTATGTATAATAACCAACGCTGTTTTCTATTCTTGATACTTCACTATACAAGCCCAGTGTCTTCTCCAAACATTGATACTGTTGGCTAAGGATTTCTTAAAGTATTTAGAAAAAAAAATCATCAATCCAAAACTAAACTTAAGAATGTAACAGTTGACACAAGTCATCAAAGAGAAAAGGGGAAGCTGGCAGCAAAACAGAGCCTAATTAAGATTGCTTGAGAAACCTTAATGACACCTACCTGTAAATTATTTTCTTCTTAAAGCTTTCCCTTAACTTAACATTTCCTAGCTTTTCCAATGTTTGTTTTTTACCCCTTAACATACTTTCTTCTTCGAGTGCTTGCGCATGTCCATTCTATACTAGGTGTATGCATGCTGTGTGCACTGTTTCCAGAGATTTTTCCCTTAGTGGCATCCATTGGACCAGCTCTAGCACTCCCTGGAGCCACGCACATATATGCTGGTATAAGGGGCGCCACCAGCCCTGCACCCTCTCAGTTCCTTCTTACCGCACATGACAGTTGCTGGAGCGACACTTTCTTGCTCTGGCAAGGATTCTTCCCAGTAGTTTTGAACTCTTTCTTCATTCGTAGTGTTAATAGTTTAGTGTATATAGTTTTTGCAAGTAGTGGTAGTGTATATAGTTCCTATCATCAAGGGACTTTTCACCCCAGGGGCCACGCATGCTCCAGTCCCTGGGCTTCAAGCTTTGTACCTCCCATGGCAAATCTATGCCTGTGAGTAACCCGCACTCCAGTTGCTTAATATGTTTAGGGAAAAGTCACACAAAGGACAAATCTGTTGGAACTTCAGAACCTGAACTAAGAAGGACCAGAACATCTGGCTAAAGGCTATCCTCATGGAAGCCACCCTCAGACCTGTCTCAGAGCTGAGCCTCTATGATTTGGTGCCGAGTACTTTGGCGTCCGTGTGAAGTGCTCCCCTGGCACTGAGCTCTTTTCGGCACTGTTCTCCATCCCCAGTGCTGAGGAAGAAATACAAAATACACTAAGAGAGTGTGCTCACTGGTGCAGAAGAGAGACAAGTAGGGAGAAGAGTGAGACTTGCGCCAGGCCACTCTTCTACCCCTGGACCCACGTCAGCACCATCGATTCCGCCAAGAGCGTTTGAGTCCGGTGTGGGATCCCCTCACACCAGGATGCACCATGGTACCAGCGGACTGATGGTTCTATCAACCCTAGAGGCTTTTCAGGTGGCTAGGGACCTTTCTCTCTTTTCCAGTCCCTCCAAACCCAGTGGGGCACCTACCAGCTCCAACATCCGGAAGCGGAAGGGAACAGGGTGCATCCCCCGGCACCATCCAGGGGCAAGCCCCACCTGATCCTAGCGTCCCGATCCCCAGCATGCCATTGGTCCCCGGAACCATATGGAGGCAGAAGCGGGTACCACTTCACCATTGTTACCGAGAGAGGAATCCTCTTCTGAGTCTGAAGGGAACCCTATATACTGCCGAAAGCCCACCATTGGTACCCAGCCTACCCACCACTGAGCTTCAGTGCTGGTCACCCAGCTGGCACCTGGCCAGCAGGTCACTGGCCTTATTGAATTCTGGGAGGCAGCCTACTTCCTTGGGATGATTTGAAGGCCCATCAGGACCTTCCGAAGTGGGTTGCTTCAAACCTGGGCTTCAAGATAGAGGCGCTCAAAGAGACATTGCACAGCCTTATTGATATCCTGGCTGCAGCAGCTCCATCCAAGGTGGCCCTGCCCATCAATGCGGCAATGATGGGACCAGTCAAGGCCCTATAGCAAACTTCTTCTGTGACCCCCCCCCAATTCCCTTCAAAGAGGGACGAGAAAAAGTATTGTGCCAGCAAGCAGATTTACCTGTACTCGCACCCCACCAGCCTCTGGGATCCCTGGTGGTGTCTGCAGCGAGTGAAAGGGACAGTTAGTGCGAGTCACACGCTACCCCGAAACAGAGAGACACTAAGAAACTGGACCTTTGCAGAAGAAAGGTTTATTCCACGGGTAGCCTCCAATTGTATATCACCAAACAGAAACCTTTGCTGCGGAGATACAATTTTAATCTATGGGACTCTCTGAATAAATTCAAAAACTCCCTGCCCAAGAGTTGAGACAGGAGTTTGTGGCCCTTTTAGAAGAGGGTAAGAACGTGGCCAGGACCTCTCTCCAGGTGGCAGTGAATGCTGCTGACTCGGTGGCCTGGACAATGGCCTTCACGGTCACCATGAGGCGCTGTTCCTGGCTCGAGTCCTCTGGCCTTCCCCACGAGGTCCAATAGTCCATCCAGGATCTTCCATTTGAAGGCTCCTCCCTTTTTCTTGGAGCAAACGGACATGAAACTTCATGGATTGAAGACTGGAGGGCCACTCTATGATCCTTAAGCCTCTATGCTCTGTCTGCCTCCAGAAAGCAATTCAGGCCCCAGCAGCCTCCTCCCTTCTCAGTGCCTCCAAGAAAGGAGCCTTACAAAAGAAGAAGCAGAGGTTATAAACAGTGCCAACCACTCCTGTCTACCTCAACCTCCCAGTCAGGATCTCAGAGATATTCCGGTGGGCCTAAGAAGGACTTTTGAAAGTGGGTGTTGTACCAGTCACCATTTCAGATATGCCCCTCCCCCTTCCATTTTTGGACCGTCTGTCGCTCTTCAGTATGGCATAGGCATCCATAACATTGGACCGTTGGGCCCTGAGTACAGTGACAGTTGGATATACCTTTCAGGTTTTTATCCACCCCTTCCTCCCATCCCCCATTCCCATCCCTATCCCTCTTCAGGGACCCTTCTCTCGAGCAACTCCTCATCTAGGAGGTACAATTCCTCCTATGTATAGGGGCTGCGGAGGAACTTCCTCAAGACTTGAGAGGAAAAGGGTTTTACTCCCAGTATTTCCTAATCGCAAAGGCGAAAGGGGGGATCCAGCCCATCCTGGACCTGCATTGCCTCAACAGATATCCCAAGAAACTGAGGTTCTGCATGGTCTCCCTGGCCTCCATCATTCCCTCCTGGGACCCAGGAGACTGATACGCTGCCCTTGACTTAAAGGATGCATACTTTCACTTTTCTATCTTACGTGGCCACAGAAGATATCTCAGGTTTGTAGTGAGTCATCACTACTACCAATTCACTGCCCTTCCCTTTGGCCTATCAGCAGTCTCGTGGGCTTTCACAAAGTATATGGTGGTTTTAGCAGCCTTCCTCAGGTAGTGGAGGCATACAGGTCTACCCGTCCGTCAACGACTTGCTGATCAAAGGTTGGTCGCAGGCTCAAGTGCAGAAAAGCATCAGCACGGTCCGTATCACCTTTAAGGTGCTGGGCCTGCTGATAAATGAGCAGAAGTCAACTCTTGTCCTGGTTCAGAGAATAGAATTTATTGGGACAGTGCTCAACTCAACTCAAGCTAGGGCCTACCTGCTGGAGGCCCGCTTCCAAACGATGGCAGACCTGATATCCAAGGTCATGGCCCACCCAATCACGACAGCTCGGGTGCACCTCAAGCTATTGGGCCACGTCAGCTTGTACTTACATGGTTCAATATGCAAGGCTGTGCCTCAGATCCCTCCAGATGTGGCTAGCGTCAGTATACTCCCTGAGCATCCAGCACTGGGACTTTGTACTTACGGTCCCTCCCCTGGTCCTCACCTCCCTGGGCTGGTGGAAAGAACCAAGATTGGTAATGATGGGAGTGCTCTTTAACCCACAACCATTGGTGTCTTTAGTCTCGGATGCATCAGACCTAGGGTGGGGAGCCCACCTAAGCAACCCCAGGACTCAGGGCCTCTCGTCCTGGAAAGAATTCTCCTTGCACATAAACGTCAGGGAGCTCAGAGCGGTACATCTGGCATGCCAAGTGTTCCTTCCCCATGTCTCAGGCAAGATGGTGCAAGTTCTGACATACCATGGCCATGTTCTATATCAACAAGCAAACAAGGGCTCAATCCTCTGCCCTGTGTCATGAGGCTGTCAGTCTGTGGGACTTCTGTGCGAGAGACTCCATTCATCTCAAGGCGTCTCACCTCCCGGGAGCTGGGAACGCCTTGGCAGATCACCTTCTGTAACCATGAGTGGTCTCTTCACTCGGAGGTCGTCAGTGTCATTTTCCAAAAGTGGAGGCCTCCCCAGGTGGAACTGTTCACCACCAGGCAGAACAGAAAGTTCCATCAGTTCTGTTCGCTGCATGGGCACAGGCTCCCTCTCTGACGTTTTTCTGCTCTTGTGGGCAGACTGCATACTGTACGCCTTTCCCCTGATCTCCTTGGCTCACAAGGTTATCTGAAAATCAAATGGGACAAGGCAAGAATTATCCTGATAGCACCAGTGGGCCATACCAACGTTGGTTTGGCAAGCTTCTGGACCTCTCGTAGCAACTCCATTCTCACTCCCACTCCGCCGGGACTTCATTTCACAAGATCATGGCCGGTTGCTTCACCTGAACCTCGCCTCCCTGTACCTAACTGCATGGACACGGCATGGCTGAACCCTGAAGAACAGGCTTGCTCGGAACAGGTTCGACAGGTCTTGCTAGGTAGTAGAAAGCCTTTCACCAGTGCTACCTACTTGGCTAAGTGGAAATGTTTCACTTGTTGGGCCTCTGAACAGGATCTCTCTCCATCTCAATCTTCTCTTCAGTCTATCTTGGACTATTGGATCTGGCACTCTGGTCTGTTAAGGTTCATTTGGCAGCCATCAGCCTTCCACACCCCAGTGAATGGCAGATCAGTGTTCTCCCATGAAATGACAGTCGAATTTCTCAAGGGGTTGGAAAGACTATCCTCAGGTTCATGAACCAATTCCCCATGGGACTTAAACCTGGTCCTGGCAAGGCTTATGGGCCCCCGCTTTGACCTGTTAGCATCGTGCTCCCTACTATTTCTCTCCTGGAAGGTTGCCTTCCTGGTGGCGATCACCTCAGCCAGAAGGGTCTCTGAGATCAAGGCCCTTATGTCAGAACCACCTTACACAGTTTTCTTCAAGGACAAGGTCCAACTGCGCCCCCATCTGGCCTTTCTGCCAAAGGTGGTGTCATAATCCCATAACAACCAGGTCATTTTTCTACCTGTCTTCTTCCCAAAACCCCACAAAAGCTCTGAGGAATGAGGGTTTCATATGTTGGACATTAGGTGGGCCCTCACCTTTTACACTGAGAGGACTAAGCCCTTCTGTAAATCCACATAACTCTTTGTAACAATAGCAGAAAGGATGAGAGGGCTGCCAGTGTGAAGCCAAAGAATCTTGTCCTGGCTAACTGTCTGTATTCAGGCTTGCTGTGAGCAGGTGAACGTCCCACCTCCAACCATCACGAGCACTCATTCCACAAGAGACCAGGTTTTGTCAGTAGTGGTCCTCACACAGGTACCAATCCAGGAATCCATAGAGCCGCAACCTGGTCGTCGATTCATACCTTCGTGTCCCACTATGCCATCCCCCAACAGGCCTAAGGTGATGCTGGTTTTGGGAGAGCAGTGTTACAGTCTGCATGTCCATAAACTCTGAGCTCACATCCTGAGGTACTGCTTGTGAGTCACCTCGCATGGAATGGACATGAACAAGCACTCGAAGAAGAAAAAATGGTTACTACCCTTTTGTAACTGCTGTTTTTCGAGATGTGTTGCTCATGTCCATTCCATGACCCACCTTCCTACCCCTCTGTCAGAGTTACCGGCAAGAAGGAACTGAGATGGTGCGGGGCTGGTGGCGCCCCTTATACCAGTGCATATGTGCATGGCTCCAGAGGGCACTAGAGCCAGCCCAACAGATACCACTAAGGGAAAAATCTCCGGCAACAATGCACGCAGCAAGCACACACCTATCATGGAATGGACATGATCAACACATCTCAAAGAACAATACTTACGAAAGGTTAGTAACTATTTTTCAAGACTTTTTCCTCAAGTTATTCAAATATAGTAACAACTTTAATGCCAATTTTAGAAATATTTTTGCTTTAGCATATATGCAAAATGGATGAGAGTTCTATGGAGGCATTTAGGATTTTTGTTGGTACAATTTAGGGAATTACAGAACTGTGTATGCATTTCTAGGCAAAATAAACCTGTCTCAGCAATTTATTCTGGCTTTTTTTCCCATCTGTTTTGGGCTCATAAGGTAAAGCACACATAACATTAGGAAAAATGCTTGTATTGTAGCAGAAGTAGAAAGGAAAGAACAGGAACACATTTAGGTGCATTTATCATTCTAGCAGGATTTATTTTATGGAGTTAACAGCAACAAGTTTTTCAAAGAAACAGATTTGACACATTGTATTTGATCTCTGCTAGGAGCTTAAAGGTGGATTAAAGAGGATTTAAAGGTGTCTTCTCAAAGTGCTTTGAAATAACTCAATCTTACATTAAAACACTTTTTAGTATTGAATTTCCTAAATATCAGAGGGACATTCAGCATATAAAATGAATTCTGATTTTACCTAATTTTCTTTCTCTTTTTGGGTCCTTAAAATCTTGCCTCTGAGACAACCCAGCATGCACTAGCTATAATGCGACATACCCTGGGGTCCTGGTGGGTGGGTGGGTGAGTGGATGGATGCAGATTCATAGCGTAGACTCATAGACTTTAAGGTCAGAAGGAACCATCGTGATCTTATTGTCTGACCTCCTGCACATTGCAGGCCAAAGAACCTCACCCACCCACTCCTGTAATAGACCCCTAGCCTCTAGTTTAGTATATGGCATAGTTCTGAAGATTTCTTTAAAGTAAAAATAATAATTGTTTTAAAGACTTTAAAACATTTCAAAAATACTTGATAAAATAAACAATCTTCATAGCTTTAACCAATCTCTAGGGAGGCTCTGTGGTAGCTATGTCATTCATCATAACTAGATTTGGCAGAATTCAACTTTTTTAAATATATAATTTCAACAGATAATATAAATGTTTATTTTTAAACTTTTTTGTGTGTTTTTAAACAATTTTAATTTTTGCAGTTGTGCAAAATTATGGGTTTTAAGCATTTTTTATTTGTATCCATATTAAATATTCATGGTTGCAGAAATTATGCAGGGGTCAGACAATATATATTTAATGAGAGTGGACACTGATTCAAAAAGTTAAAGCTTTAATGGTTAAAACTCAAATTGTCAACATCACATGCCAAAAAATATGAAATACATATCTTAAATCAAACTGTAATCCTCAAGCAGCATTTTTTCTTACTTTGCATATCTGGAAATTTCAGTTATCGATGGAAATACTTTTTCATCGGTATGTGTGAGTATTATGAAATCAACTTTTCATGACTTTTATCGATTTTAAAAAGCTAATCTTTCCAAGCCTAATCATAAAATGCTAGAGTATCAAAGCGGAGAAGGAGCTGTTGTTACTTTGAGGGACCTAAAATTAAAAGAGAGAGAGAAATTTACCATAAATGGTCTGAATGCCCTTCTTACCCTTGCAATTTGGGGCATGCAGTACAGATTGTAAGGTTAATTTAAAAAACAAACAAACCCTGGTCTTCTCTGAAAAACAGTATAAGTCCTTTTCCCAAACTGAATCATTAAAATTTAGAGTTCGATTACTTTAACTCTCCCTTTTTCTTTTCCCTCCTTCACCTATCTCTGATCCTCCCTCATTGTAATGAACAATCACAGGATATAAATAACCCCAGTATCACTTCTGGCCTCAAACCAGAATTTCACTTGCAATTTTGTATTGCTCTGGAACTTGAGATTTGAAATCAGAAGTTAAATAGTCTCTAATACAGAGACTAGAGACTTTAACCCCACAATTCTATTTTAAAAGAAGAAAGGTTAACCCTCCAGGTTGGATGAAATAAGAGCGAGGAAATGGGAAAGTTTGGATGGAAAAAAACCTCTCTTTTTTCTTCATGTGCTGGTCCCAATGGATATTCACTGTGGATGCACATGTGCTCCATGTGTCTGGGACTAGAAATTCTTTAATAGCAATGTCTGTTGCTCTGTACCTCCATGCTACATTTCCTTGTGCTGCAAAATCAGGGCCTAAATGGCAATGCGGGCCAACTGCCTCTTTAATTTCTCTTCTACTGCTTGCGGTCTGGGATGGAATCCTCCTGTGTCCATATTTTCTTCTTCTCTTGACATTTTTCTGTACATAATTGTAATAGTTATTTCATTTTTAGATACTGAGCAAAACTAACTCTAGTTTAATTAGTTAGTAGAGTTCACGGGATGTTGCCCCCTCACATAAGGCAGGCTCAGGAGATTCGGGTCTGCCAGCTCCTCAGAGCTAGTCATGAGACCTAGATTGGATACAGGGCCCTCCCATTCTCCAACTCGTCACCCAAAACCACCACGTAGTCCTCCACCTGCACCAGCGGAACATACTGTCAAGCCAAAAGACTCCAATAAGCAGAAGCATGATGAGGTAAGGAGAAACACAAGAGGTCTGAGAAGTCATCTCATAATTCCTTGAAGAGGAGAGTGGCAGCACTCCTTTCCTTCACTCAGGTTCACGCAAGACTCCACACCCTAGATACTGTTCACCTGGAGCTCATGGTGAGATCAGGCATGCACCATTGGTACTGGAAGCCTCTGCTGCTCCAAAACCATCCTCTGAGTGGCACAAAGATAGTCAGAAGCGCACGCCATCTGCACCAGCGGTATCAGACTTTGTGCCTAAGCCTGCACCATCAATCCCAACACTGAAAACACCAGCCAGCTCTCCTTTGGATAAACCAAGATACGTCCTTCTAGAGGATCTGGTGATCTACTGGGCTCTGGAGTTAGGTCTTTCAGGGCTTCATGGAAGACCCTCCCATATCGAGGACACACATTTACCACTGAGGGAGCACTGGTACTCATTGTATGGTCCACCTCCGTACACCTACAACCTAAGGTGGCCACATTGGAGCACATGGAACTGTTACCACCGGGCTCTGGAGTTGGAATATTACAGATACTGACCTCACCCTCCAACATTTAGAAAAGAAGCACTGGCAGAATATCAGGAGGCACAGTCGAAGCAACCAGAACATCCAGTATGGTCAGAACCACCTACAGCTTCATCCTCATCCCCAGATGAGATGGTAGTGCCTCTCCACCTGACGATTACAGGCAATACTAAGAGCTGCTCAGGAGGATAGCTGACACTCTCCAGAGTCCATTAGAGGAAGTGTAGGATCCAACACACAAGCTGCTCCACTCAACGGTTCCCACCAAAGTAGCCTTACCCATGAATTAAGCCATCTTAGACCCGGCTAAAGACATTTGGCAGACCCCAGGCAACTACGTTCCTACTCCAAAGAGAGCTTAAAAAAAAAAAAAAAAAGTAATTTTGTTCTCCCTAAGGGGACAGACAGAATACTTATTTTCCCACCCCAGCCCAATTCATTGATAGTTCAGAAGGCTACTGAATGTAGAAGACCTCATGATACAAAAGCCACCCCTCAGATAAAGAGGCTTAGCAGCTGAGCCTACTGGGACAAAAGAACTTCTTTTCAGCCAGCCTCCTCCTCAGGATTGTGAACTACCAAGCCTTTATGTTGAAATATGACTTTCTCCATTACTATAGGCTGATAGAGCCAGCTGACAGACTAACTTCAGGGAGTAAGCTTTAATTTCAAGCCATATTTGATGAGGGAAGCTAGTGGCCAGGTTGTTATTACAGGAACCACTTGATGCAGCAGACATGGCATCATGCTCACTAGCAACCTTTGTGGTCATGAGACAAACCTCCTGGTTACAGACATCTGGGTTGCCTAAGGAGGTTCAAGCAACAATAGAGGACCTCCTCTTCGAAGGGAGCACGCTCTTCAGCAGAAGATGTACAAGGCACTCCACTCATTGAAAGATTCTTGCGCCGACCTTTGCACATTGGATTTACCTCACCTTTATAGAGAAAATTCTTGATCACAACAGATACTGACCACCGCCACAGCTGTTTTACCACCCAGAGTCCTGTAGGCTACCAAGAAAGTGGCAAAGACTGCAACCAGGCAGAAATAGGGCTTCGTCACCATTTTCCCTCCAGACTCAGAAGCCTTCTAAAATGGTATTTTAATGAGAGCTGTCACCACTTGTTGTTCACTTCTTCCACGTTCGACGATCGCCTAGCCTGTTTCCTCCCACTGATCTTAACCTTGGACAGATGGGTACTGGACATTATTTCCACTGACTACCTTCAAGTTGCAGTCCACCCCACCTTCCAAACCCCTTTCCCTGTTCCTCTTCAGAGACCCCTTTCATGTGAGGATTCTCAAATAGGAAGTGGACTGCTTGATCCAGCTAGAAGCCATAGAGCCTATAGCTCTTGAACACAGAAGGAGGAGTTTTTTCTCCAGGTATTTCCTAGTTCCAAAGATGGGTTGGAGGCCAATCCTGGACCTCAGACAGTTGAATGTTTTCATCTGTCATACAAGATTCAGGATGGTTGCATGGTCTGCCATAATCCCTTATCTGAAGAAACATGACTGGTTTGGAGCTCTTGATCTGAAAGATGCATATTTCCATATTGATATATATCCAACCCACAGGGCATTTCTGCATTTTATGGTGGGCATGAACCACTTCCAGTACAAAATACTCCCCTTGGGGGCTATCAGCTGCCCCAAGGATATTCATGAAAGTTATGGCAGGGGTAGCAGCCCATTTCCACAAAATACCATATTTCCTGTCCTCAGTGATTGGCTTCCAAAGGATTGACCACAACCAAGAAGTACAATAATATTGACCACCCTACTAGACCTGTGCCAGTCCTTGGGCCTTCATGTAAATCCAGGAAGGTCCACTTTAATACCTACATGAACTATAGTTTATCGGAGCAACCCTGTACTCAATTATGGCCAAAGCATACTTACCACAAGACAGGTTCCTAGCCCTCAGGGACCTCAGTGCTCAAATCCTTCTCATGCCTCACATGAGTTTGTTTCTGCCCGGTGCTGGTGATGCGCAGGGCAGCATGCATCTATGTGACCTCATTCACCAGATTACACCTGTGAAGTCCTCAAACCTGGTTTAAAATCAGTCTCCACCCTGAACAAGGACTCCTTAAAGAAGAAGGCCTTGCTCTTGCTTCCAGTTTGAATGCTTCTCACCTGGTGGGAAGAGAGGAACAATGTATGCATAGAGATCCCCTTCACTCCCTTTCCTACCTCAAAGATACTCATTACTGATGCGCTTCTCCTGGGTAGGGGAGCACACCTGAACAACCACATAGCCCAAGCCTCGTGGACCCTGCAGGAGTCCACGCCTCTTATTAATCTGCTAGATCTACAGGCTGTCTGCAGATGGTTCCTATCCAGTTCAGATCAGGTCAGACAACATGACTACTGTTTATTATATAAACAAGCAGGGAGGAACAAGGTCTGCACCACTATGCAGGGAAGTGGTACAACTGTGGAACTGGTGCATCCAGCACATTACCCTCTCCGCAGTACATCTTCAGGAACTCATGAATTCCCTGGCAGACGTTTCAGAAATGACCACGAGTGTGAGCTCCACTCTTTAGTGGTCCAACAAATTTTCCAACAATGGGGATACCTGTCTTGGGACCTCTTTGCACCCAAAGAAAACAAGAAATGCCGAGCTTATTGCTCTCACAACAGCAGGGGTCTGAACTCAAGAGGGGATGCCTTCCTAGTCCTTGAGGTCAGAGTCATTTAATGTATTTCTTCCCTCTCATACCTCGTGTTCTCTGGTGAAAGTAATTCTAATAGCATATTGGTGGCTCCATCATGACCACTGGCACGTGCATTCACCTACAATCATTTTGCCCATGACTCTCTCTGAATGAAGACAGAACTGACCATCCCAACCTGTCTTTCTTCCAGCTCACAGCCTAGTTTTTCTGTTGGGCAACAGACTTAGAGTGAACCTGATCAAATAGGATGCAATCCATCTTGCTTAATAGTAGAAAACCTTCCATACTTGTTATGCTACTATGTGGAAGCATTTTCCCCTTTGTTTCCAGAAAACTCACCTTTCTGCGGAACCATCAAAACATCCCTATATCCCTGACTACCCCTCCCTAAACACATCAAGACTTTCAGTCAATTCAATGAGAGTGCATCCAGAGGCTATCATCGCATTTCACCGCCCTGTAACGAGCTATTCAGTTTTTACTCATCCCATGACAGTCCAATTCCTTAAAAGCATTGTTAGCACTTTCCCTCTGGTAAAGGACCGACAGCTCCCTGGGATCTGAATTTAGAGCTGACAATGCTGATGCAGCATCCTTTGACCCTTTGGCTTCATATGTATCAATGAAGGTGGCCTTTTTGTCAGCATCTACTTCAGCTAGGAGCCTCAGGGCAGACCTGCCTCATATCATCTTTCACAGAGACAAGATGTCATTCTGACTACATCCTAAGTTTGTTCCTAAGATCCCATCAGACTTCCATCTGACTCAAACAATTCCTCTACCTGTATTTTACGCAAAGCCCCACAACACTAGCGTCACAGGAAAATATACTTTCTAGATATACAAAGGGTCCTGGTTTTCCACTTGGATCGAACAAAGCTATTTCAGAAATCTCCTTGACTGTTCATTTCATTTGCCAGAAGATTGAAGGGCGAGGCCATCTCTTCTCCAAGACTCGCAAAGTGGATCTCTGGCTGCATCCTCCTCTGCAACCAGCTTTTAGAAACTCTTCCTCTGCATGGTATCAGGGCTCACTTAAATAGGGCACAGGCTGCCCCAGTAGCATCACCTCTTTCTCAAATTTGCAGGGCAGTTACTTGGAGCTCAGTCCACACAGTCACCGGACACTATGCCCTGACTCAAGTCTTGGCAGATTCTGGTGCCATTTACTTCATTGTACCGTCCTCCTAAATTAGCAACTGCTTGGGAATCATCCACAGTGAATACCCATAGGGACCAGCACTCGAAGAAGAAAAGAAGGTTACTTACCTTATAGTAACTGAAGTGCTTTGAGATGTGTGGTTCTTCTAGGCATTCATGACCTGCCCTCCTTCCCTTTTGCTTCGGATCTTCAGGTGATTTGTGAGAGCCAAGACTATACGAGGGTTCAAAAAATAACTAGATAACTTCATGGCGGATAGGTCCATCAGTGACTATTAGCCAGGATGGGCAGGGATGGCGTCCCTAGCCTCTGTTTGCCAGAAGCTGGGAATGGGTGACGGGATGGATCACTTGATGATTACCTGTTCTGTTCATTCCCTCTGGGGCACCTGGCATTGGCCACTGTCGGAAGACAGGATACTGGGCTAGATGGACCTTTGGTCTGACCCAGTATGGACATTCTTTGATTTGTGGTATTGTTGGAAATGAAGGGGCAGTCGGTCTGCATCATCACGTATACCCTCGGTTCGTAGCATGAGGAAGCATAGTGCACAGATGTGGACCAATACACGGTGCTATTGAAGAATTTCTGATCATGGGTGCACGGAGTGCATGTGTACCCCCAGTGAATATCCATAATGACCAGACATCTTGAAGGTAAGTAGCCTTCCAACAGTGTTTTGGTTTTCCCATAATTAATTTATAGGATTTAATACAAATGAGCCTCCTTTACCAATAATCATTTAAATTGCTACTTCACCTGGCTCTCCTGTTACATGGTCCTTCCAAAGAGTTATTGGACACACAGTGGACATAAACCAGTCTGTAGTTTGGTATATTAACCAATTTTATTGAGGTTATTCTTAAGAGAATTAATCTATATATTTCTTTTCACAGCGATATCACATAGAAGCACGTAATGAGGGAATTTTAATGACATAATTTTTTTTTCAGTCTTTGGAACCATTGGCTGCACACGCATGGCTGTTTTTGGAGGGTGAGATTTTCAAAGGGACTATACTGAGTGCCAAATTCTGTCTGGAACTTTTGAAAATCCCAGCCATGTTGCCCAATGCCAATGACTCTTCATACTTAAAAAGCACATGGTTCCATATATAAGTTTTCTTTTTATTGAAGTCCTAATGAAATTCCCAGGATTAGCTCCATGGGAGGAATGTCTAAAGATGCACATGCTGAAATAACGAACCCCAAGGGGCTGTAATTCCCTAGGGATAGCTGGACTGCCACAGTTGGTCTATACTGGGGCGGGGACCAGGATAGAACTGGCCAAAGTAGTGCAAAGAACTGTAGGACAGAATCGTGTACAGTATTTTCTGTTACCAGTTTGTTTTCGAAATTGACCACTGAAGAACCCAATTTTATTCTATTAAAGTAGAGAATATGGAATTTATTCAGATAAATGGGTTTGTTTGTTTTTCAGTCGGTGTTTTGTACTGTACATGTCAGTTTTTCAGACTAGTAACTTTCTGGATGATTTATGAAATATGACCTAAATTTGATATAAAATTATCCTTTTAACGGATTATTCTCAAACATCTTGTATTTATATTAGGCCAGTAACAGCAGCAGACGGTGTCTGTGTGTAGAAAGAATTCTGTATTCTCCCACAGGAATTTCAGGGTTTAGATTTTCATTGCTATGTTAATTTCTAGTATATCTGAGTTTTTGGCTACAATCATCCTACATGACCAGTAAAAGAACACCAGTATTGAGTCCTTTTTGGAAATATTTATGCTTGAAGAGCTTCATTGGGTATAAATTAAGTATATGAATGTGCACTGAAACATGGTGCATGCTCTTTAAAGTGCCATCAGCTGGGATGTGTAATCTTTCATGCATTCTTGTTTAGTGTCTGCAGATCTGGAAGCGAATGTGGTTGTCTTGGAAACAGGGTTTTCCCCTGCAAATATCTACATGTTCTAGCATATACTGTTTCTGATGTTTTTACATTGGCTTCCAGGAAAGCCTGGAAGTAGTAGGCCTGAACTTCCCAAGAAAAAAATTGATGAATTTAAGGTGATGGTCCTTCAGCTAGAGAACTTTGTATAGAGCAGTGTAAGAGATGTTTCCATTTTGTGCTTTAATTATGTGCTGCTGATTTAGATTGGCAAAAGCCCTATAATTTATTACATCAAATGTCTGAATGAGATCACAATTGCAATTAACTGGAAGCAATCAATGTTAGAAAAATCCCAGGCTATAATTTGCTTTAGTTATATTTTTTAGTATAAAAGTGAAAAAATACAATACAATCTGTTAAACCTTTTTACTTGTGCTTAATTGATGGTGTGGTTAAAAATGTTGTTCCTCATTCTATTCTACTTGTAGGCAAGTGGTAAAACTTTGTATTCTGCCTGTGTGTGTGGCATTACATTTGCCAGACAAAATAGCAAGTGTAGGCAAAATGCATTGGACAGATTGTTTAGTTGGCGAGAAAGCTGCCAAATAAAGCATAGAAAATCAAAACAAAACAAAAACAGAGTCATCTTTGGAATTGACTTTTCTTCTGAGGATTTATTAGAATGTGTATGAATATTTCTCAACAAAGCATTTATTTCCTTTCTATAACTTCTTTGGTTACTGTCTATTCTTTTAGAGCTAGGTATACTTTATCATCATATAGAAGATTATAAAATAGGTTTATCATCCTGTTTATATATTAGAGTTCCAAAATGAACAATTTTCTTTGCTTGTTTTGAATTTTTTAATTAGATTCATTAAGGTTTTTTATATTATCCCACTAAAAGTAATTAATTCCCTCACTTATTGTGCAACATTTAAATTTCAGATGGTAATCTCTTTCTACAGTACTAAAGCAACTGCTTTCCTTCTCCTCCTCCTCCTCCTCCCCACTTCCATGTGCAGGGTTGGTGACTTTTATAGCTTTCTTCCAAAACTCATGATAGTATGTCTGTCTATTGTGCATATTGATCTCTCTAAGACGGGGTGGGCAAACTTTTTGGCCTGAGGGCCACATTGGGGAAATAGAAATTGCGTGGTGGGCCATGAATGCTCACAAAATTGGGGTTGGGTGCGGGGGGGGGGTGAGGGCTCTGGGGTGGGGCTGGGGATGAGGGGTTTGGGGTTCAGGAGGGTGCTCTGTGCTGGGATCAAGGGGTTTGGAGAGTGGGAGGGGAATCAGGGCTGGGGCAGGGGGTTGGGGCATGGGGAGAGGCTCAGGGTTGCAGGCTCCAAGTGGCGCTTACCTCAAGCGGCTCCCGGAAGCAGTGGCATGTCCCTTCTCTGGCTCCTACGCGTGGTGTGGCCCCTGACCCTTGGAGTGGGGATATGCGGCTGCTTCTGGGAGCCGCGTGGTGTGGCCCCTGATAGGCCATAGTTTGCCCACCCCTGCTCTAAGGTCTGCTAATATCTGGTTTGTGTACCTAGTTTTTGGCCTCCCTCTTGGTCATCTTCCATCCACGATCATTGCAAGGGCTATCCTACCAGTATAACTCACAGGTCTCCACAGGACTTGTCCATACCAATGTATGGAACGTAGCTTCCCTCAACTTGTCTTCAGTTGGGGCAACCCACATTAGGCCCCTCCCATCCTCATTTTTCCCCCCTGTCCTGGAATGCCCAAACATTTGACCATCTCAACATCTTTGTTTCTGTTTTGGAGAGTAAGCTGATATTTTTTCTTATAGCTGGCTAAGTCTGTTCCATACACTAGGAGGGGTCAAGTTACAGTTTTATACACTCTGCTTTTTAACTTAATTGGCATCTTTTTATCACAGAGAAGTGGGCCCAGCTCCCACCATTTGCACCAGGCAGCTTCAGTTCAAAGTCAGGCATCACTCAGGAGGGCACCATAGATAGCAACTGTTGACCCTAGGTATTTAATTTCTTTTGCTGTTCTAAGCTCTCTGCCTGTAATATCCTTTATGGTGGGTCCTCCTCCCTCAATTATTATAGCCTCAGTCTTACCAACATTCACTCTAAGTCTTGCCTGCTCAAAACTGTTGCCATTTTTCAAAGTTGGTTTGCAGAGTTTCACAATCTTCTGCACATATCACTAAGTCATCAGTGAACAGCATATCTGAAGGCCGGATCCCTTTGTATATTTTTACTCATCACATCCAAGACAATCGCAAACGAAAAGGGTTCAACGCTGACCCCGGTACAGGCCAGTGTTTACTGGAAATTCTTTGCTGTAGCCTCATTTGGTTTTGACTATAATAGTAACTCCATCATACATATCCTGGATAAGACTAATGTATCCTTATAGTGCACCACTCAGTCGCAAGCTCCACCAAACTAATTCTTGGTACATGATCATAGGTGTTCTCAAGTCCATAAAGATCATGCCCAGTTTCAGTCTTTTTTCTGAACTTCTCCAAGAGGATTCGTAGGACAGATGTAGCATCAATTGTACTACTTCCTGGCATAAATCCATACTGACCCTTCCAAATGTCAACTGTTCTATGCAGACATTTTTCAATTATCTTCTCCCATAGTTTCATAGCATGTCAATTGCTTTCTTTTTTCTCATACTTGTTTTTCAAATAGACTTTGTTTCCCTACTTTTTCACTATTGGGGAACAAGTTCTAAATTTAAGGCCTGATCCAAACCCCATTATCATTAGCAAAGAGACCCTTTAAAGATTATGGGTTATTATGAGACCATGTATAAGGCTTTTAGTGACCTGGAATTTAGTTCTTAATTATTAAAATCACCATGCCTAGTTATAAATAGTGAATATTAACAAAGTTATGTTACTACTAAAAAATTGAGATCAAAAGCATTCAAGACATATATATTCTACATCAAAATAACACACTTAAGTACAGATTAATTATCCATAATTTATAATATTCCTACCTCTGTTATGTTTTATTACTGTTATACCACATTACTGACTTAACAGCATTGCTCTGCACCTTGCTTGACAGTGAGGACACATAAACTTTCCAGCTTTGTCCCACTCTAAGATGTCTCATGTAAAAAATCATGTCCAATTTGAACATCCTTTATGACAGGGTGCTGGGCGAGAACTGCTGACTCAGCCCTCTGTCACGCCAGCTCCCATTAAGGAAAGTACATTGGAGCTGGCCTAATTGGTGAATGGGAGACAGCTGTCCGCCCAATTAGCCTGGGTCTATATAAAAGGCTGGGAGGGAGGAAGCCAGAAAAAGGGGGAGTGAAGGAGTGGAAGCAGAGCGATAGCTTTCCCCTCCTGGGTGCAGACCTAGAACCCAGGCTGTGTATGGTGAAAAGGTGGTGGGAGCTAAACCTGTAAATAAACGACCCCCGTGGTAACCGAACCCCAGGGTCTCCAAGTGACTTTGTCAGCACAGCAGGGGCAGGAGCCAAGAGGGCCCTGCAGCGACCCTGCTACATCCTTAAACAAACTAAAAACAAAACGATTGAATCCGTCATTGAGCCGTTTCACATTCCCCTAAATAAATGTCATTCCTTCCTCTTAACATCATTAGTAAATTATGTTCAAATAAAGCAGCCCACTTACTGTCTTCCTGATCTAATAATACTTCTCCATGCTCATTACTGAATACTGCATGATTATATTCATCAGCTCCATTGTAACTGAACAATCTTTCATTCTCTTCTCCCAAATTAAAAAAACCAAAACAGTAAATAAATAAATAAACCACGACTTATGTATATGTAGTTGTAATTCACATGAATCACCACAAGGTCTTGACCCCTCTCCTTTTTCATTACAAAATATCTTTTCCTGACTCTCAAACAAAGTCTTCCATCAGCAGTCTTAGGCAGTCTTCCCATTCACTACCTTTTAGTGCCACTCCCTCAATGGCCGGCAGGGGAACCCAGGCCCGCCTTCTACTCTGGGTTCCAGCTGAGGGACCCCCTAAGCAGCAGTCAAGGTCTGTTCCATTCTAGACCTTTCTGCCTTTCCCTGAGCCCTCGCCTATCTTCCCGGCCTCCTCCCTCTCTGGGTTTGCCAGCCGAACTGCACCTCCCTTCTCCCAGGGAGTGACTGCAGACTTTCCAAGCAGTCCCTCTTTGCTGTCAATTCCTGCCTTTATAAATCCGGCCCAGCTCCTTCCTCCTCAGCTGGGCTCCCTCTCTGTCAGGGGTTTACTTAGCCACCTGATTCCTCTCAGCTGTGGCCTGTTGGTTTAATTAGCCCCTTCTTTTGTGTTATTGAATCCTTTCAGGACAAGTGTGGGGTGAACACCCCATCACTGGTGGCTTTACACCATCTTTCTACCCACCAGTCCTAAGGGCAGCTGAGGGGCTGGTTTGTCCCCTCAGCACAAATGAGAGTGGCGTTTTTCTTCTGCAGCCATATGATACCACTTTCCGTGTTTTACTTTAGTCATGTTTAGTGTGCCCAGGAAAAGAAACACCTGACCTGGCCCAAAGAATGAAGATGTTGTTTCATCAGTTTAGTCATTTTCTTCATTTGTAATCTAATCCATTTTGAATAGATAAATACATTATGATTTTCCTTTTCTGGATTAGCAAAACTAATCTTAAGAATTTTGCTTTTAAAAGAATCATGCAACAATTTGCTGACAAATCATACAGGTATATATAACTGTGAATTATCCCTATTCTCAGTCTCTTTTATCTTCTACATCTAAGTTCATGGATATTTGGTTGTTGGGGTTTTTTTGTGTTTGTTTTTATTTTTTCTCCTATATAGTGAACCCAAGTCCTCTGGGGCTTTACTCAGTGATGGGTCAAACTTTTCATCTCCGTAAATTCCAGGGCCAGAAGGAACCATTGTGATCATCTAGTTTGACCTCCTGTATAACACAGGCTATAGAAATTCCCCCAAATAAATCCTAGAACATATCTTTTAGAAAAAAAATCCGATCTTGATTTAAAACTTTTAAGTGATGGAGAATCCACCACAACTCTTGTAAATTAAAAAATTATGCCTTATTTCCACTCTGAATTGGTCTAGTTTCCACTTCCAGCCATTGGATCATGTTATAACTTTTTCTGCTAGATCGAAGAGCCCATTATTACGTATTTGTTCACCATGTAGGTACTTTATAGAATGTAATCAAGTCACTCCTTAATCTTCTCTTTGATCAGCTAAATAGATTGAGCACCTGGTGTCTGTCACTATATGGCAGGTTTTCTAATCCTTTAATCATTCTTGTGGCTCTTCTCTGAACCCTCTCCAATTTGTCAAATCCTCCTTGAGTTGCGGACACCAGCACTGGATGTAGTATTCCAGCAGTGGTTGCACCAGTACCAAATACAGAAGTATTTTACAGAAAAATTATATACAGAAGAAATAACCTTTCCACTCCTACTCAAGAGTCCCCTGTTTATATCCCAGGATTGTATTAGCTCTTTTGGCCACAGCATCACAGGCAGAGCTCATGTTCAGCTGATTATCCAGCGTGACGCCAAAATCTTTTTCAGAGTCACTGCTTCCCAGTTGCAAGTATGTCCTACATCCTTTATTCCTAGATGTATGCATTTCCATTTAGTCATGTTAAAATGCATACTATTTGCTTGTGTCCAGTTTACCAGCTTATCCAGATTGCTGTGTATTAGTGTCCTGTTCTCTGCATTATTTACCACTCCCCCAGTTTTTGTGTCATCTGCAAAGTTTATCAGTAATGATTTTATGGTGGGGTTTTTTCCAGGTCATTGATAAAAATGTTAAATAGAATAGGACCAAGAATAATCCCTGAAGGACCCCATTGGAAACAGACTTGCTTGATAAAGATTCCCTACTTACAGTTACATTTTGAGACCAGTCAGTTAGCCATTTTTTAATCCATTTAGTGTGTACCATGTTAATTTTATATCATTTTAGTTTTTTAATCAAAACATTGTGCAGTACTAAGTCAAACACCTTACAAATGTCTAAATATATATCAACACTACTACCTTCATCAACCAAACTTGTAATCTCATTAAAAAAAAATTGTTACTTTGACAGGATTTACGTTTCATAAACCCATGTTGATTTGCATTTATGAGACTTCCAGCATATCAGGAAAAACATCCTAACTGTCAGGGTAGTTAAGCACTGGAATAAATTGCCCAGGGAGGTTGTGGAATCTCCATCATTGGAGATTTTTAAGAGCAGGTTAAAAAGAGCAGGGTTAGACAAACACCTGTCAGGGATGGTCTAGATAGTAGTTAGTCCTGCCTTGAGTGCTTCGACGTCCCTTCCAGTCCTATGAGTCTATATGTCACTAAAATTGAAATCCCCCCTGTATATTGTAGATAGGTGCATAAGGAGGAGATCATCCTGTTCCTTAGTTTGATTTGGTGGTCTGTAGCAAATACCAACTAATACCCCATCTTGTACGTTATCTGTTAGGACAGTGTTTCCCAAACTTGGGACACCGCTTGTGTAGGGAAAGCCCCTGGCAGGCCGGTCCAGTTTGTTTACCTGCCGCGTCCGCAGGTCCAGCCGATCGTGGCTCCCACTGGCCGCGGTTCGCTGCTCCAGGCCAATGGGAGCTGCTGGAAGGGTCATGCATCTAATGAAGTGGGTATTCACCCACGAAAGCTTATGCTCCAATACATCTGTTAGTCTTAAAGGTGCCACAGGACTCTGTTGCTTTTTACAGATCCAGACTAACACGGCTACCCCTCTGATTTTGGACAGTGTGTGCCTCTCCTTTTGTGCACTCAGTCCTTCTTAAGTAGGATGTAACCATTAATTTTAACATTCCAGTCATTCAAATCATCCCACCAGGTTTCAGAAATACCAACTAGATCAAATTAATGCTCATAAATGAGCAATTCAAATTCCTCTTCTTTGTTACCCAGGCTCGTAGCATTGGTATACAGGCAATTTAAGAATTTCTTCTCTTCATGTCCTTTAGTTCCTTGATTAATTTTGTTCTGAATATCTCCATTTTGTGCTGGGTGCTCCTTTTTTTACCCTCCCCTTTTGCTATCAGTTTAATCCCCTCCTGACTATTCTAGCCAGCCTGTCCCTGAAAAGATTGGTCCCCCTTCTACAGAGATGGAGACCCTACAAACTATACTGCCTCCTGTCTCCATAGAAGGTAGACTAATGTTACACAAAACCAAAACCCTACACCACATATGTAGTCGGTTATTCATGTGCAGAATCTTCTGCCTTCTGTCTTCTTTTGCTCATGGGACAGGAAGGATCTCAGAAAAGATTTCTTGTATATTCTTCTTCTTCAGCATGCTTTTGAGTTGCCTGAAGTCATCTACTACACCTCTACCTCGATATAACGCTGTCCTTGGGAGCCAAAAAATCTTACCGCGTTATAGGTGAAACCGCGTTATATCGAACTTGCTTTGATCCACCGGAGTGTGCAGCCCCGCCACCCCTGGAGCACTGCTTTACTGCGTTATCCGAATTCATGTTATATCGTGTCACATTATATCGGGGTAGAGGTGTATCTGTGAGATATCCTGCGACACAGTGTCATTAGTGCTGATATGACTTCAGAAGTCTTCCCATATCTTAGAATGGCATCTCATGTTTTGGCTCCGGGAAGGGAGCCTGTTGTCTGCTTGTCTCTTGAGGAATGTTCTTTTGAGTCTTCTGAGTATCGAGTCTCCAGCAAGGATCGTCTATCTTGAATGATTGGAAATCTCTTCGTGGGCAAGTTTGATTTTCCTACAGCTACCATCCGCATGTGTGTCCTGTACATTTCTCTGTTCCCTTGGATATATGATGTATCATGAGAGGTATCTTCCATAGTTTCTACATTGAGGACCTGTTATCTATTTGAAACTTCTAGCTGTATGTAATTCCTCCTGATTGTCTTCTCTCTGGGGGACACAGACTGCCCAGTTTCATCTGTCTCCAACAGTGTAGAGTGCCCCCATGTCCTCTTGCCTGGTTATGAGCCACCAGACCTCTTCTCTGACTTCCTCTATGTTCAATTCCTTGGTAGCCAGATGCATTTTTCCTTGAACCTTGGGTACTGGTATTTTCACAAACCTTGCTGTCTAGGAACTCCTCAGTTTCTCTGATTCTCAGTAATGTCTCAAGTTGCCCCTCCAATCCAAGAATCATTCCCTCCAGGACAGCCACCAACTTGCACTTCATGAACATGAAATCCCCTCTGTTTTCAGACAGGAAAGAGAACCTGGCACATCCATTGCAGGTCACCACCACTGTTCCATCGCTGGCCATCTTGTTATCACATGTAGTGCTGAACCTGGAATAAAAGCCTCTCTCACTCACGTTTTCTTTTAACCCTTCATTTCTGAAGAACAAAAAAAATGAGGATACTGAACTTTCTCCAAGTAAAAGAGACAGTGAACCCCATTCTCCCGAGCAAAAATGGTCTCTTATGTGTGCTTTCGAATTTATTTCTGTCATCAGCATAACATAACAGCATTCACTGAACTAGGTGGCAGTCTGTACATTGCAGTTCAAAGGAGATGTTTTTTCTTTCTGCACTTTGGAGCCAGCAAGACTGATACTTTCTTCCTTTGTCATGATATTTTAGAACTTTGAAGATCATGCATTCAATTGCCTTTTTATAATTTATGAATTCCATGGATGTTAATGATTCAAAGATAGGAAGAAAACTGTATGAACCTCATTATTATTTGACTAACCCATTCATTTTATCTCTGTAGTTATCACTTACTGTAAATACGGTCTTGCCCTTTTTTGTAGAAAAGGCTTAAAGAAGGTTTGCTTTTTTAAATTAACATAATAGATGGGATTTTCTAAGGAGCCTTAGTGATGTAAGACACAAGTGTCATTGAGATTTTTTTAAAAATGGGACTTGTGCTTAAGCCACTTTATTCAGGCTCTTTTGAAAAATCCACCCAATAAGCCTAAAAAGTATTCTTTAGTATCTCGTATTTCACTTGCTGGTGGCTTAAACGTAGTTTTACTGGGGAAGCAATTCTTAATTGCTCTTAGTATTTTGCTTCACAGAGTGGTAACACATAGAATTAACTAGGGTCCTGATTAAGCACAGTTTTTGAGATTGGTGTTTTTCAACGGCTGTACATTTAGCGTGTAAACTCTTTGTGGAAGAGACTTTGGGCTTGATCCCTGCCCCTTCTTGTGCTCTTTGTGTGGATAGAGTGATAAACAAGGGACAGAAAGCCGCTTTAGCAGTTCTCCTTGCTTAGCGAAATACCCAGGTGGTGTAGAATTGCTGCAGTTTGAGCCAATAAGGAGTCATTAAAGCCAGTGCTAGTTAGAGCAGTCCTAAGGCTGTTCTAATATGCACCAGGGACCAAACTAGCGCTGACTGACCCTGGCCCCACCTTACCTTGGACAGGGAGACAGAAAGACACCTATGTGCCTCCCTTTCCTCCTCAAGTGCACTCAGCCTGGCTGTGAAGCACCTGCAGACCTAGCCACTTGTCTTCAGTTTTGTCCATTTTGCAGAGTGCCTGCTACAAACTATTAATAATATACCAGGCAGAATAATCCCTCCAGTATGTATTGCTATGTAAGGTATTGTGATGTACTGAGGAGTTTTTCTATAGTTGGAAGTTACCAAAAAAAAAAAAAAAAAAACCAACCCCAAAAAACATTGTGGCAGAAGAGAGGTAAATTACTGATATGGTAGTGAAAAACAAAACAATTCATTAATTAAATTGCTTGCAATTCTCATTTCAAGGACTATGACACATTGGTAGGTATTCACAGAAAGGTGATCTATATCTAGAGTATTTTACTACATGAAAACTAAGACATGCTGCAGGCACTTCATTCTTGATGCTCTTGTTACCTACATGTAAAGGATTGAATTCACCTCATGGAGACAGGGAGAAGATGCATATTTATTTGAAGATTAGGTTGTTTTCCCATTATGGCTTTAACTTACTGTTGGAGTTTGTCTAAACCGTGCATGTCAAAATATGTATGCAATGAACAAAATGTCACTTGATATTGTAAGCAGAACCTTAAATTTACAGTTTTCCAAGTCAGCAAATTATATAAAACATTTTGTAGATGTTTGCAAATTAAGTAAAGAATAAATATGAATTTCAAATAGCAACAACATTGAATTCAGTAAGTATTCACATCAAGTTTGAGTGGTTTCTGAAATGGCACCACAGACAAAGTCAGATCCAGTGTATTTGTTCTTTTAGATGCTACTTTTGTAAATATGCTTTTGTGTCGATGCATCATTACCTTTAGGTATGATAAGGTCAGACTTTTTCATTTTCTGGTAATGCAAAAGAAAAGGATGACATGTCTTTAAGCTCGTATTTTCAAGTCTCTGATTCATATCAGTTTGTGATGTATGCAGCAACTATTGAAGTTTTCCGAGACATCCAAAGCATTTTCACCTAGAGACAAATTCTGATGAACACACCTACCCTCACAGAGGCAGATGTCTCCAGGCAAAGGGGAATCAGTGGTGATATGCCTCTAGATGGCAACTATTGGGTGCCACCCTTGAAATGTCATGGAGCAGAGAACTGTCACACAGAAGAGGTGGTAGGCAAGGGATGGGTATGCCCAGGGGACATGTATTCAAATCCCTAGTTCTCGTCCCTTCTCGAGTGGGGATGCGGGAGCTAGGGAAACTGCTATACCCTCAGAGCTGCAGTAGCAATCACAGAGTAGCTCCCAGCTGCTCACCATGTGGGGGAAGGTATTCCTGCCCCTTTGGAATCTAGCCTCATTAAGAATGGCATAGCTTCTGAGCTATGTTCTCGTTCACATCAGTGCCTTGCAAATTGTGATGTCTGAATGTTAGAATGTAAAGAAAATGGATATACCGTAATTCATTATCACGGCCAACATTTCATTTGCACCATTGATAGTGTATATGGTGTTCTGCTTTAATAGACAGAAAACCCACACAGTCTGTAAAATGACTTTAGATTCATTTACTATATTTTGGATTCTTCTTTATTTTTCAATTTCTGTCCTAGAGATACGTTGCATAAATGCCAAGAGCTTTACATTGCTTGTTTTCAGTATTGTTACTGAGCAAGATTGTACAGCTGTTGCTGTTTGGTATTCTAAGAAGAACTGCACAACAAGAAGTTGATTTTTTTCTTCTAAATCTACCACTTAAAAATCAATACTAGTTGGATTGTTCTTTGTGTAGAATTTTGCAGCTAGAGTGAAAGTAAATTTGCCTGTGTAACATGTCAGTGATTTATTAGACTACTAAAGGCTTCGGAATTCAAATTTGGCCATCTAACTTTACAAGAATTTGTACAGACTGTAGAACTGAAGACTAGCTAATCTATCATATATGTTGTTTATAACACTGGATTTTCACTTATCTGTATACAATCCCATCCACAAACCTAGGGCCAGTTCCTGCCTAATGTAACTCCACTGAAATCAGTGGAATTACAGTAGGAATTAATTTGATCTCTTGAATATAAATCATAGTTAAAACTGACACTGTCCTGAACACACCCCTAATTTAAGAAGGGGAAAAGTGTAGTGAGGAAGAGAACACAATGTTGTGAAAGAAAGTTTTTAAAAACTGAGTTATAGCTCCTTTTAATGTTAATAGAAATCGTGGACCGAAGTCCCTGGACTAAAAACGTGGAGCATCTGCCTTAACTTAGATTTGCTTGTTTAATAGTTTTGTTCAAAGACTTAGTTATCCATGCATTAAACTTCAGAGCCATTGGATAAATTTATATAGAATCTGATCCAAAGACTATTGACTTTAATAGGTTTTGGATTAGGCCCATACATCATATATGTGGACGTGCTATATATTTGTGATGAATTACACATATAGAAATACATTTATCATATGCCTATGAATACATCATTTGGCCACTAATTCATTTCCCCAGTATATATTCTAAATTACAATTGTAATTGTGGCTTTTGTAATGAGAATACTTAAGCACTAGTAACTGGACTGATATCACTAACTCAGTTCACGTAAACCACTGAACAATTATAAATGGGAATATATCTCTATTCCCCCTCATCTAGTCCTCCCCATGATTAATCCTTTACAAAAAGTGTTGAATAACTGTTCTGAATAGGCAATAAAATAAAACAGTTATTCAATAAAATTCAGTTAAAACAATATTTTAATCTATGCAAAATGTAGTTTCTTTAGTAATTCAAACTGTTGTTGTATTCAGAGTTACACTTCAGGATTTTTAGAAGATGTTAGTGTTGCTTGTGGAATGGACCATAAATACATTATGCTCAAATGCATTTTATGCTTCATTTCTAACTTTTAGAGTTTTATTGTTCCCAGGTCTTCTTAAGAAAAGTAAATAATTAGGCTCCAATCCGGCAAAACACTTAAGCCTGTGTTTAACTTTAAGTATTTAAATAGTTCCATTGATTTCAATCAGTGAGCATCCTAGGCAGCTCAAAATGCTCAAATCCTGTAGTGATCTCCCTCAAATCCCACCCTAGATCCGGATTGTCTTAAAAAATAAATCTACCCTTGAAAACATTTTGCTTCCCTTTTCACCCACCTCCCCCCGCACTTCAGAACTGACATCCAGTCCTGTTGCATGAAACTGAGGTTTCCCAGCCTGCTCACAATATCATTTTCTTCTCAGCTTCAGCAAAAGAAAGCCCTTGTGCCGAGCAGCACTGAGAAATGTATATATAGGAGGTAACAGCTGGGAATCTTCTGGCTCAAAACTGCAGCTGTCAGAATCAGCAAGAAGGGGCCACTAAGTAGGTGGAAGGCTTGTTGAGATGTTCTAAGCCCAGCAGTGTTACAGCTGTATTCTGCTGCTGCAATTGCATTGCCTAATTACCTGGAACAAATTTACAGAACCTTAGGCTGTCTGGCCAAACCAGGAGTCTTAACAGTCAGCAAATTATAGTTGCCAGAGGCTTTTCAAAAGAGGGGAAAAAGTAAATTTTAATTCTTGTCCCCCTTCCACTTTAATCCCATGCCACTTTAATTTCTCACTATCTCTTATAAAAGCTAAATTGGAGGCATTTTAAATAGCTCTCCTTTTAATACTGAGGAATACACAGTGAGAATTGTACATATTCATTGGCCTGTGCTCTACTGTTGAAAAGCTGGAATGGGATTGAGGAAGTGGTTTGTAATAGGAGAAAAGCAAAGGGGTCTTGAACAAACAAGTAAATATTCAAAACAATATGGAAATGTTTATCCCTTTCCTTGCCGTTTCCCCTTATCTTCCTACTAGCAATTATTAGAAAAGATGGTTGCCATATTAGTGCACAGAGTGTCTGAATCCCCAATAAGGATTCTGCCACCCTTGTTTCTTCTTAGCATATGTACAACATGCCTGAGGTGGCATGTGAGCGGGATTCATCACTGACTATGGTCCACTGGTTGGATCATTAGCTTCCCTGGCCCACACCGTGTACTGATGGGGAGTGCGACATGAACACGGATCCATGCCCCCCACCATGATTGCTTATGGTACACAGTACCTTATACTTTGAATAGTCCCATTGAAACCAGTAGGGCTGTCCAAAGAGTAAGGTACTACACACCAAGGGCAAGTGTGGCAGAATGTGGGCCCTTAACCTGTAAAGGCTAGTTTAAACAAAATTATTTTGGGACTATTTTCACCACTGTTACTCATGGTTGGTTAGTACCTTACTACGTATTGTGATTAGATGTTGATAGATGTTTGGCTGTGTGTGTGTGTCTCCTCTGTGTACCGCCCCAGCCCTGTGCAGACAGCTGGCACAGCAGACCTTGAGCGAACCACCCAATGACCACAAGATCCATTAAGGGATGTAGGCACCCAGCCAGGTTTATTGTTGACGAAGCTTGGTACTAGTATCCCACAGACTCTACCAGACCACTAATACATGTATGCCCGTAACAATGGACCAGCTCAGTGAACGGTGGGACTTTCCATTCCTCTGTAGGCCAGACAAAGATACTTCCTCTGAGACACATCTTTATGCCCTGATACAAACAAGTCAGTACTGCTCCCTGACGTGGCTCGTTATTACTAGGGCTGTCAAGCGATTAAAAAAAGTAATGTCGATTAATCACACGATTAAAAAAAATTAATCTTGATTAATTGTGCAGTTAATCGTGCTGTTAATAATAGGATATGATTTAAATATTTTTGGATGTTTTCTACATTTTTCAAATATATTGATTTCAATTACAACACAGAATACAAAGTGTACAGTGTTTACTTTATATTTATTTTTATTACAAATATTTGCACAGTAAAAAAAACAACTAGTATTTTTCAATTCACCTAATACAAGTACTGTAGTACAATCTCTTTACCATGAAAGTTGAACTTACAAATGTAGAATTATGTACAAAAAATAACTGTACTCAAAAATAAAACAATGTAAAACTTAAGTGCCTACAAGTCCACTCAGTCCTACTTCAGCCAATTGCTCAGACAAAAAAGTTTGGTTACAATTTGCAGGAGATAATGCTGCCCGCTTCTTGTTTACAATGTCACTGAAAGTGAGAACAGGTGTTCGCATGGCACTGTTATAGCCAGCGTCACAAATACTTACATGCCAGATGCGCTAAACATTCATATGCCCTTCATGCTTCAACCACCATTCCAGAGGACATGCATCCATGCTGATGACAGGTTCTGCTTGATAACTATGCAAAAGCAGAGTGGACCGACGCATGTTCATTTTCACCATCTGAGTCAGATGCCACCAGCAGAAGGTTGATTTTCTTTTTTGGTGGTTCGAGTTCTGTAGTTTCCGCATCGGAGTGTTGCTCTTTTAAGACATCTGAAAGCATGCTCCACACCCTGTCTCTCTCAGATTTTGGACGGCACTTCAGATTCTTAAACCTTGGGTCAAGTGCTGTAGCTATTTTTAGAAATCTCATATTGGTATCTTCTTTGCATTTTGTCAAATTTGCTGTGAAAGTGTTCTTAAAAGGAACATGTGCTGAGTAATCATCCGAGACTGCTAGAACATAAAATGTATAGCAGAATGCGGGTAAAACAGAACAGGAGACATAGAATTCTCCTCCAAGGAGTTCAGTCACAAATTTACCGGTAATTATTTTTTTTAATGAGCATCATCAGCATGGAAGCAAGTCCTCTGGAATGATGGCCGAAGCATGAATGAGCATATGAATGTTTAGCATATCTAGCATGTAAATACCTTGCAATGCCGGCTTCAAGAGTGCCATGCGAATGCCTGTTCTCACTTTCAGGTGACATTGTAAATAAGAAGCAGGCAGCAGTGTCTCCCGTAAATGTAAACAAACTTGTTTGTCTTAGCAATTAGTTGAACAAGAAGTAGGACTAAGTAAACTTGTAGGCTCTAAAGTTTTACATTGTTTTGGTTTTGAATGCAGTTATGTAACAAAAAATCTATATTTATAAGTTACACTTTCACAATAAAGAGATTGCACTACAGTACTTGTATGAGGTGAATTGAAAAATACTATTTCTTTTGTTTATCATTTTTACAGTGCAACTATTTTTAATAAAAATAGTATAAAATGAGCACTGTATACTTTGTATTCTGTGTTGTAATAAAAATCAATATATTTGAAAATGTAGAGGAACATCCAAAATATTTAATATATTTCAATTGGTATTCTATTAACAGTGCAATTAATTATTTTTTTAATCGCAATTAATTTGAGTTAATCATGTGAGTTAACTGTGATTAATCAACAACCCTAAAAATACTATTTTGTTTTTTTACAGTGCAAATACTTGTAATCAAAAATAAATATTAAGTGAGCACTGCACACTTTGTATTCTGTGTTGTAACTGAAATCAATATATTTGAAAATGTAGAAAACATCCAAAAATATTTCAATAAATGGTATTCTGTTATTGTTTAACAGTGCAATTAATCACTTGAGAGCCCTAGTTATTACCCATCACCTTGTACATGTTGGTTTGATCAAAACATTTTTATTACGTACTGTTATCTTGACTGTATCTTTTAGGAGGGGTCAGTGTGTTCCTATTATCCTTGGGGAATGTTTTTGTACCATCCTTGATATCGGGATGTTTTGGGACCACTGGATATTGGGATGTGTTTACGTGACTCTCTGTGACTAGCACTTCTTAGGAATGTGTATTTTTTTCAATATCAGCCCTGGTTTTGCCAGATTCTGTGAGCAGATTCTGCCTCATACCAGGCCTCTGCTACAAGGGCTTATGTCTCAAGCTCTCTTCTTACTACATTCCCCCGCTTTTTGTCTTTTTATGGAGAGAATGTTTACCCATTGTTTTGTAATTGCATAATGCATGGACTGAAGCTGGCCTAGTGGGCTAAACACTGTTATGTAGCCACCTTATTTTTCCATTCACACATTTATGCCCCATCTGTCTCTTCGTTTGCACATTCCCTTGTACCACTGATGGACAGATTTTATTTTTTAATTGTTTTTAGTTCCTTATAGTGGACCTGGGAATGTTAGGCCCAGGACCATGACTGAGGTGTGGGGTGTAGAGTTGTGCTTTGATAACCTATGAGTGACATGAGGAGGCCTTTATACTTAGCTGATGAGATGGGCTTTGGGCAGGATTATAATAATACGCATATGTGTATATGTTTGTACCTTAAACATTTTTTATAGGACACATTTGGTTCAACACACCGTACAGAGTATTCAAGTATACAGATGTTCAACAGTCCTTACAAACTGCATAAGTACAAACATTTGCTTTTAAAACATTAATAAGCATTTGATTATTCCTTATAATTATTATTTATTACGATGGCAGTGTTGCTAGCTAGTTGGGTTTTTTTTAACCCAGTGTTGTAATTTGGCTTTTTTGGTTTGACGTTGCATGTAGTAACACATTTCCATTAGGGCAATTACTGTTATGCCTTGTATTTTCATTAATCTGTATTACACTAAGTGTTTGCACTATTGAGTGGAGAGTACCATCCTTTGGGATTGCCCACCAAGGTATTTTTAACCTTTTTTTGCACACTTTTATCAGTGTGGTTAGATGTTTGGCTGTGTGTGTGTGTGTTTCCTCTGTGTGCCGCCCCAGCCCTGTGCAGACAGCTGGCATGGCAGCCCTCTAAAAATAAATACTTGCTTCAAAGATTAACAATTGAATGTCAGTAATACAAACATTAATAATGAGAAATTGGTAACAATTGTGAGAAATATAGTTCTATACCTAAATATGCCCTACTTTTAGCAATGCAGTTTTAAAAAGCAGCAGCAGCTAAGAATTGTCCTAAGCATATGCTGAAAAGGAGCAGTTATTGTAGCCTAGACTGTTAGTGTTGGCATGCAACATTTAGCCATTAGCATGCTTTTAAAGTTAAACATGTTATGAATGATTAGGGTAGAAAAAGTCATAAGCATTCTACTTCGGCAAAGGGAATGATATGTCAACATTCTTCATTGCACCTACTAGTATAAGGCTATTGCGACTTAGAAAGATGCAGTGTAAGCTTATGAATATAATACATTTTGTAATAGTTAAAATGGTGTTGAAAATTTGGAGAGGGTATAGAGGAGAGCCACAAAATGATCCAAGGGCTGGAGAAGATGCCATATAATGAGAGATTTAAGAGATCAATCTTTTGAGCTTATCAGAAAGAAGATTGGAGAGGTGACTTGATGACAGTGTATAAATACTTTCAGGGGGAGAAAATACTGGATACTAAAGGCTCCTGCTCAGTCTAGCGGAGAACAGCATAACATAAGACTGGAAGGGACCTCCTGGTTCATTGAGTCCAGTCGCCAGGCAATTGTGTACCAAGAACTCATGGCTCAAAGTTAAAGCCAGACAAAATTCAAATGAGCAATCAAGCACAAATTTTAGCAGTGAAGGTGATTAATCACTGGAACATGCCACCTAGGGAAGTGGTGGGTTCTCCATCTCTTGTAGTCTTCAAATCAAAACTTGGATGCCTTTCTGAAAGATATGGCTTAGTCCAGGTATCGGCAACCTTCGTGAGACATTTTGTTTACGTTGACCATCCGCAGGCACGGCCCCCCGCAGCTCCCAATGGCTGCAGTTTGCCGGCCAATGGGAGCTGCAGGAAGCAGTGACCAGCACATCCCTGTGGCCCACGCCACTTCCCACAGCTCCCATTGGCTGGGAATGGCGAACTGCAGCCCCTGGGAGCTGCGGGAGGCCGTGCCTGAGGACAGTCAATGTAAACAAAATGTCTCATGGCCTGCCAGTGGATTACCCTGATGGGCCATGTGCCGAAGGTTGCCGACCCCTGGTTTAGTCAAACACAAGTTATTAGGCTCAATGCAAGGGTAGCTGGGTAAAATTCTGTGGCCTGTTATACCAAATATCAAACTAAACAACTTAATGATTCTCTCTCGCCTTAAAATTTGAATCTTTGCATAGTGAGATCTTATTTTTCTAGTGTGCATACTTTTGGGGGTTTCTTTTAATAAAATTTTTGGTTACATTTAATTTCTTCTCTCCTGCCCAATAAAGAAAATGCTATCCCTGGGTCCAGCTCCCCTGGATAGATGTGTAATTGAGGGCTAAGCTGTAGGATTTAAATTTTAAAAAATGAGAGAAGTAATATAATATTTTTAATAAATCTTTCAGTCACTGTAATTGACAAAGCTAGGACCTTGGGTGGTGAGATTCCCTATTGTGATCTTGAATTTGGAGATATTAGTGTTGTAAAAATAATTAAGTAGGATCATATTTTAAGTTTAGATAACTACATCATAATGCAATTTGCATAAACAGTAGTAATGTTCTTTACCACTCCCATTTATTTTCCTAGTAGACTATTGCTGTCCATGGCAATTATTTAATGCTAAAAGGTAAAACAAGGCAAAAGCTCTGTGTAAAGGAAAAGTTGGAATCAGACATCGGTGCCCTAAGCAGTCATCTAAGTAACTGATAAGCATTTAGAATGTCTATTCACCAAATAAATCTTTACCCATGAGAATATCTTCACCATTTCAAGCAAGTAGAACCTTGGACCTTGCAAAGAGAGTTAAAACTGGTGTAAATGCAGAATTCTCTGTAATTTGAAGTCTTTAAACCATGATTTGAGGACTTCAGTTACTCAGCCAGAGATTAGGGGTCTATTACAGGAGAGGGTGAGTGAGGTTCTGTGGCCTGCAATGTGCAGGAGGTCAAACTAGATGATCCTGATGGTCCCTGCTGACCTTTAACTCTATGAGAACCTTTCCACCCTATCAGTGCCTTTCACACAGTCATTGCCAATTCATAATATGGTATTTCCTTTTGTTAGTTATCTGACCTCTTTCTGAATGCCACAGGATTCTTTTTTTGAAAAATAGCTTTGTTTATAAGTTTTCACTTTCAAAGCTTGTGATGCTTACAGAATTATTGTAATGCATATGAGACCTGATCAAAAACTCACTGAAGTCAATGGAAACACTTCCATCAGATGGTTGGGGGGAATGATAACCAATGTCACCATGAGACCAACTGGATATCTTGTATGCATTTTTAAAATTATTTGTACATATGCTTTGAGCTCTGGAGAGGTGCATTTAAAAAAAATGCAATACAGATAAGCACCCCCAGGTGAGGAAGACACATCAGCCACAATTCAGGAAAACATTCTTGTTCAGTAAAACACTTAAACATGTCTTAGGTCAATAGGGCTCAGGCATGATCTTAAGCACTTTTCCAAATTGGGGTTAGAGACAGAGTATTCCAAATTAGACAGGGTTTTATGGATCAAAATCTGATTTTACCAGGAAGCATGTGACTAGCCAATAGTTAGCTCAGGCTTTGGAGCACAGAATATTGTCAACATGCTACTAAGCAATCAGAGAGCAATGTTATAGATTAGATGTTGAGTTGTTCAGTAATTTTCAAGACTAGCCCCATGAGTGTATTGCAGTATTCTAGTGTGTATTGGCAGGGAAGTAGTATCAGTCCAATCACACCAATGTGCAAAGTGAATTCTGTTGATACTTTTACTCAGTAAAATCTATAAAAACATAGCATCTAAAATTAAATATACTATTGGACAATGGAGATGCATGAATTGATAAAACATGCAAATAAAGTGGTAGAGAGCTGATGCAGATTATTTTTTTTAAGCAGAAGTGTAAAATTACCAAAAGACATTGGAATTTTGATATGTATATTTTAATAGGTTTTCATTCTTAGTGAAGATGCCCATTTCATCATTTTGTTTTGTAACTGATCCAGAGAAGGATGCATGGTAAAAGGACTATACGCTTTGTACATATTAGCAGAGTCAATCAACATAAATCTTGCTTTTGTCATCTTTCTTTGACTTTTTTTTCCTTTCTATACTAGATTTATGCAGAAATGCTGTGGCAGCAAGCTAACGAAGACAGACAAAACTCAAGAAAAAAGACTTGCTTTGGAACCCCCCTCACAGAGGAGAAACTTAATGACTTCCATAATGAACAGATTGGACAGCTGCAGGAATTGATGCAAGAAGCCACTAAACCTAATAAGCAATTTAATATTTCTGATGATTCTGAATACAAGAACTAGATTTTTAAATGCACTTAAAAGCATTTTATAGCACTTCCTTTTTCAATTTGAGTAGAACATTATTATGAAGAATAATGAAAGCTGATGATGTGGTAAATTTTGTGTGTTTTAACCTGATGTATCTATTTCCTTATGCAATGATGTTAGAATTACTTTATGGTCCCAGGTTATGTAAATTATAACAAACATTTGCACTTTGTGGAACTTAGAAAATGTGCTTTATTTTAAGAATTTGGTAATTGTCATGTTTTCAAAATGGAAGGTTTTATGCTAGAATTGGATTTAAGCACCTGGTAGGTCTTGATTTCAAGCCAAGTCATTATTTGTATATCATCCACTTCTTCCTCTAATAATGGAAAGGATGCAATCAACAGTAATTTTCTGATGGGGATTCAGCAACTACAGTACAAAGAAGGAATGTGTGCTACTGATTTGGGTTTATTGCATTGCAAAGAAGTAAACCATGCTTACAAGGATGTGTCATTCTTTCATTTGAATGCTAGTTTTCTTCATAAGTTTTTATTGTGGAATTTTCCTTTAAACAAAATACATTTTTTATTCCAAAATTCACCCTGCTTAAAACCAGTCTTATGAGCAAAATAATGTTTTTCAGTTAGATCCCTAGAATCTATCAAAGTAGGATTCCCTTCCTTATCCCTGAAATCCTGCTATTTTACAGATAAATTGTCTTATTAATTCAGCAATAAAATAATTCTTTAGTAGAAATGCATACACTGAGTCAGTTATACAATTAAAATATAAAGAAGCTTAAAGACTTAGTATCGTCCCTTATTCTGCTTTTATACAGAAAAAAAAGTTATATCTGATAAAAAAAAAAAAGCCTCCCATCTCTTCAAAATGCACAACCTATGTGCTCAAAGGCAATTTTCTCGTCCGTATTTTAAACCTATATTTATAATTATTGCTCATGTTGTTCTACTTTTGGATCTTCCACTGACTACTACCTGTAGAGTGTTCAAGAGAACATAATTTCTTTCCTCTTTAGGGACAGCAGCTTTGACAAGGAATTGCATTTACAGATATCTCAAGTTGTAGCAAAATGCTGTGTTTCCCTAAGTTACTGTTTTGGGAGCTAATTTTGAGAGGTTTAGGGAGTACCCTCTATCTCCCAGCTCCTAAAACCCTCAATACGAGCTGCAGGCTGTTTATCGCCATTCAAGGATCAATCCCTAGATTCTGTACAAGGGGTGCTTTTGATTGCTGTGGAGCATGCATGCCTCTGCTGCTCTTGTTATTTTGCATTGTAGTACCACCCAAAAGCCCAGCTAGTATCAGGACATCGTGTTATTATGTAAACACATAGGACGACATGGTCCATTCAAAAGTCTTTAGATTTTTTTTAATCAAACTCCAGTTCAGACCTTTGAATATAGCTCCTAAACTTATCAAATTTAAATTGGATTTACAGTAAATGTAAGTTTCTGTAATAAGTCTACTTCAAGTTTTAATGGGGAACAATGTGCGCTTTCATGGGAAAGCCTCTTTAAATAACCTCACTTGTAAAACTTTTTTTATAGTTTCAAGCCAAGTCAGCACCCAACATTTTATATTTCTGCCTCTAGAAAATTAATATTTGAATGTGAAAAACTGTTATTCTAAGACTAGTTAAATGCAGCTTCCTTTGTCAGCACATAAAATGAAACCAATCTGACTCTTAAATAGCTAGTAGAGTATGTTTTTAGTCATATAAAAATATTTGGTGGCGGAGTTAGTCACACATGTCTCGTAGACAAATTGGGTAATAGAGTGATTTGGTATGTAAATATCTACATTAAAATATTTAAATGGACAATGGACCTGAAACTTAAGGTAAATTGGAGATAAGATAAATCTGTATTTAAAAAAAAACAAAAAACCACCACCTCTTTTTAATAAATGCAAGGACTCAAGTTTAATTTTGTCCCTGAAGTTCAATTTTTTCAGTGCAGAGTTTTTATTATCAGCTTGTAAGTAAAACAATATTCTTTACCTACACATTTCACAAAAATCCAGTATTGATGGAAAAATCTCAACACATTATAAGCTTGATAAGACTATTAGTCATAACGAACAAGTTTTGCTCCAATCCTACTAACACTGCAGGTGCTTAACTTCCCATACATGAATAGTCCTACTGAGTCCTTAAAAAACAACTAGCTACACATCCAGCAACAAATAGTGAGGTGGTGAAATGCTTTGGTTTGTAATACAATGAATGAAAACTAAAGGACAGTGGGCATCTGCTACAGCCCACCAGCACTGAAGAAGAGTGAGAAAGGTGTTAAGGAATGCATCTATCAGGTTCCTTGGAAGTACAGGATACTCTACTGATGGAGGATTTTAAACTACCTTGTGTTGGGTAACAAATATGGCCAAACATGGATCCAAAAGTCTTCAAAATTATGTAGCAAGCAGGTAATGATCTAAAATGTTAAGTCTCTGTTAGAGGAAAAGCTATATTGGATCTACTATTATTGAGAGGAACAGCGTATATGGGAATCTTGGGAACCAGCTACCTCAGGCTACTTGAATTCTGCACAATAAGCACTGGACTCAGAGAGCATACAGTGCCCAGATATTAGATTTCACACTGCAGATTTTGGAAGATTAAGAGATCTGGTGAGTAAGGTCCAATTGAGGAAGTATTAAAATCCCCTAGTATAGAAGGAGGTTGGAGAGTCCAAAAAGATGCATAATTAGAGCACAAACTACCCTTTCACTGGAGCAAAGGAGGGAAAAATAAAGATACAACAAACAGCAGAAAATGTGGCTTCATGAGGAACTGATCAAAGGTCTGAGTAAGTTTGTGGTGTTAATCACTAGAAATGGAAAATGGAGAGGTAAACAAGAATACAGTCTGTAAATGTATGGCCTCTTTCCAGGGCCTGCCGGGGGCAGCCCTACAGTGGCTCCTCACCTCAGTTTTCCTCATGGGTCCCCACTAACTCCATATCAGCTTAGCATTTAGTCCATTAACAAGACATAGTCCATAACAAAAGTCCCCAAATATAATCCAAAACTCCCTTTGCTGCTCCCCCTTCCTTCAGCCCTGTCTGGCCCATGGCTCCAGCTTAAACTACAGTCTAAATGGATAAGTACTCAGGGAATAGGGGGAAAGATGCAATAAAAGCAAATAAGACCCACAATTAACAACTCACCTGTAACTAGATTTTTTTTTTTTATTAGCTCATCTTGATGTACAGCAGTACAAACCCAGCTTCCTTGGAAGTTACTTAACCCTTAGTCACTTTTCCTGATTGAGCGTTACCCTTTTATTAGAATTTTTCCCCAACATGCATTTTGGGGTGGGGAGGGGGGGGGGAGAGAGAGATTGGCTCTTTAAATTTGCCAGAAAGAAGCTGCTGCTCCCTTAGAAGCAGCCATTTTAGTTGAATGCATTTGGGTGTGTCTCTCTTTTCTAGCTGGTAAGTACTTTCAATTTCTGTTACATTTTCCCCTTCTTATTTTTGAGAAAATATATTCCTGTGCTTTTTCAGGAGGCGCCAAGAATATGCTTTCAGGAAACTTCCCTAATTTAATTAGTAATATAAGCATGCTGACTAACAGTACATTTCATTTATGGCTATTAGCAGCACCAAGCACATCTAGAACACTCCTTTTGTCTTTTTATAACTAAGGGAAATATTTAGAGGGAGTTAGTCAACTTATGACTTTAATGCCACATGAAGACAATAGATTTAAATGCTTATGTTCATTATTATTAAACATGGAGCTCTTGAGAGCAAAGACTATATATTTATGCCTTGTACAGGGCTGGTACTTAGATACAAATCGTTATTCGTTAAGTAGCTAGAGTCTTCTAAGCATTGTACAAGAACATCTCTTTGTTATTATGGTACTAGCCTGAACCAAAACTTTGTTTCTAAGCACCCCCAAACTTTGGGAACGTTAATGAACTTAATGGCTTGGCTCTTATCAATATAAAATACACATTGGATGTGAACAAGTATTCAGTTATATTTGAACAGGATGCAGTTCCCATGGATTCTTGCATCAATAGCATTGGGCTCTTGTACCATTTTTAAACAAAGCCTGTAATGTCATCTGTTTAAAGACAGCAACATGTATTCTATTATTATTATTTGTATTACAGCAGGAGTGTTTAGAATGGAACTTTTGGGTGAGGTGGGACAAGAAAGGCTGTAGAGGATAAGGTTATAGGCATCCAGATGGCAGAAAGGACCTGGATGAGAGTTTTAACACTGTGGACAGAGAAAAGGCATGATCTTGGAAACAATGAGAGGAAGAAACAAGATTTTGATATGGCCTGGTTGTGTGGGGATATAGTGAGGGTTCTGTCAGAAAAATGGCCCCTAGGTTATAGGCCAGTGACTGAGGCTGATGATGGTGGAGTTATTATTGGCAGGAAAAGGGAGGACTTGAGGGTAAACTGAGGGGTTCAGTTTTTGCCATATTTAAGCTAACAGCAAGAGATCCTCAAACGTGTCAGAAAGACTGGCTGAGATGTGGGATTGGATGCAGGGTAAAAGGTCAAGGGTGGAGCGGTCACACGGTGAGGTGGCTCTTTAAGAACTGGGGCTCAGTTGCACCTGTGACAGACCCAGCTCACCTCCCCAGGTGGAAATAAGCAATCATTTGAGGAGGAGTCAGGTGACTAAGAGCTGGGCCTGCTGGAAGATAGAAGGGCAAACCTGACAGCAGAGAGGAACTGACTGTAGCTAGAGAGACTTGGGAGCCAAGAAGAAAGGGGCTTTAGGCGTCAGTTCTCTACAAAGAGTGGGAGGAAGCGGGGAAGGCTGGTAATAGGGCCTAGAAAGGAGAAACAGGGAAGGTTGAGGCTATGTGGAGCAAGCAGAACAACTCTTTAGGGTCCCAGCGCTAGGAATCCACAGAAGGGTATGGGTTCCCCCTGTACTGCCACCTCCCAAGGTGAAGTAGTGAACCCTTATAATAAGGGGAGAAGTGAGACACTGAAAAGAGCCTAGGAGGGAAAGAGTGGAGCCCAGGAGCAGGGCCAAATGTGTGGGTGAATAGGACAGACCTTTGGGAAGGGAGGGCTAAAAGTGGGGCTGAAGACTCTTTTGGTTTTGTGCTTGTTTGCACCTTGCAAGGGATTAGACTTCTGTCTTAGAGAGAGGGCCAAATCACCTCAGTGACCTGACCACGCTGAGGACTGAGAGAACCAATGTGTGTGAGGGGGAAACTGAGGCAGCAACAAGCCTGGAGCCAGACCACGTAGGTGTGTGCTGTTAGAGTGTGCAAGCATATAGATCATCTAGAAAGAGGGTGTAGATGGAAAGGTGTGTTTGTCAAAGACAGAGTTCTGAGGGACCCTGACAGGAAGTGGGATATGAGAGGTAGAGGACCAATCAAACAAGACAGTGAATGAACAATCAGAAAAGTATCTGAACTGCTAAGAGAAAACTGACAACTATGCTTCTACTTCAGGCATTGAGAAAGACTTGAAAACTGTGTGTTGGAAGGGGGAGGGCTTGAGTTAGGAAGATGTCTTAAGTTCTGTGCCATGGAAGCCAGAATTTATGTTGACTTTTGTCTCTTTCATAATTATAAAATCTGTCACCTCTGTACACTATCAATATCATCTTTTCACTGATTATTTTAAATTTACATAATCCATGGTATGTCATTATACCATTTGTGAATGGAAGCACAAATCAGCTGGCTCTAATTCACATTCATAATGATCAATTTCACAAGCAATTGCTGCCTGCAGCGATTGCTTAAAACCTCAAAATATATGCTGTAATTGAATGTTCTAGCAGAATGTATATAGCAAAACATAACTTTTCCCTAGTTTAGGCAACAGATAAAAGCATAATGGTTAGGTATAATAATTTGAAGGCTTTTCAATTGCTTTTATGGTATAATTGCCAAGTACAATAATACAAACCTAAGAAAAGCTAAAATATTAGAATGTGAGTTCTTCTTGGATAAAAATAATTCAGGGAATTTACATCAAAAACAATGATTTTACTTGCATATACTTCTATTTATCTGTTTAGAAAACAATTATTTACTTCAAACCTTTCTTGTTTTTCCTTTGCAAACAAGTTGCTTTCTAAAAACCCCTTTCATGATTACTAAACAATAGTCAATAGAATTATGTATAAATCTGAGTAATTCCCTTGTTCTACAAGAAATGGTATTTAGCTGCACATTTACTGAGGCTGTCAGAGGCAGAATAACAGATCAAGATTCTCATCTAATGAGCGTTGAAATGACATATCCCTCAGAGATGTGACAAACTCTCCCACTCAGTGTGCCCAAAATACGAATTTGGCAGGTGAGTAAAGTCTAAATGTCTTAAAAAGTAACTATAATATCTGTTGTGGTCAGTGGGCTGTTTTGTGGACCCTTCCCTGGGTAATATACTTTAAGGGCTGAGTTCTGTTAAATATTTACTGTCTTTTCATGCCACAGTGCTAGATTCATAGTGTTGGCTTCTAGAACAAGCTGCTAAAAAAGCTTTGTTTTTATGTACATTATATGGAAGAGCTATTCAATATTGCAAAAGAAATAATGGGTGCAGTACTAGATCGAAAACAGCATCAATTAGAAATGGTCAAATTTTTTTTCATTTAAACATTTTTTGATTAAAAATGGCTTTTTGACTAAAATTTTTGTGAAGTTTTTTCTTCACGCTTCCTTTCCCTTTTTTCCTTTCTCTCCTTTCAGGTGGGAAAAAAAGGAGGAAAGGGGCAGGGAATGAATATTTTTTCAGTGTGAAACTAACAAATGTTGAGCATTTGTCCACATGGATCCAACTGTAGGTTTGTGCAGCCCAGATGTGTGAACTTGGAATCTTTTAGCCAGCAGTGCCCACTGCTGGGCTGGGCATGAGCCCTGCATGCCTTCATGCCCCCCTTTCCTGAGGACAGCCCCAACTGCCACTCAGTTCCTTCTTACTGCCTGTGGCAGTGAGACAGAGCTACAGTGTCCAGCTGCTTCCCTGTAGTGTTTTTAGGGCTCTTCTGTATTGCCCCAAAGTTCAGATTATGGGGATGAAAATAGCAGTGTGCACCAAAGTGCTGCATTGCAACTGCCATGATGTGCACGCTGCAGGCATAGTCCTCTTCCAACAGGAATCTTTTAGTTTGCACCCGGTGTGTCCACACAAGGAAGATATAGCACAGCACTTCGATGTGTGCTGCTGGTCACACCCCTGAAGACTGAACTGAATTAGATAGTTTTAGGATAGTTAATTTGTTAGTGTTATTGTTTGTGTAGCTATAAATAGAGGTGGTTGGACATTTTCCAGTGGTACTTAGTTACATTGGAAAATACCGGTTCATCAGAAAATGGCTGGTTTCCTAGCAGGCTGCTGGCAATCATGGGTTCTGGGATCCACAGTTCCAGGGCAGCCTGCCATGAAGATTGTCCCAGGCCAGGGACCCCAAGACTACCAGACTCCCTCCTGCAGAGCATGAAGCCTACCGGCCCTGATAACCCTGGCCAGTCAGCCCAGCTGAGAATGGTGCATTCTTCATCAAATCAGCCTGATAGCCCTTCATTTGCTAGGGCAGGGAACAATTTGGTGGATTACCTCAGCAGGAAGGGTTGTAAATAACTTGGGATGGGAAGTAAATAACTTGGTTCTAGGTCAAGTATTCCAGAGATGTGGGGCTGGGGTTCCCTCTGTAGACTATTTGCTACCACCATTAAGAAGAGGTGTTCCATAGTTTGGTCCCAGGGAGTAGTGAATCCAGACTGTAGTGGATATGTTTCTGATTCACGGGGGGGGAAAGCTGCTATATGACAAGGTCTGGGTAATAACAGTTTTGGTTCTGATTCATTTATCAATCTGCCCACCTCTTCCACTTCAAACTTTCCAGACAACATTTCACAGATCCAAGGTCTGGTGCTTCATCCAAACCCAATGTTTCTACATCTGAGAATGTGGCAATCAGCTGGTTAATCTTTGTTGACAGAAGCTGTTCGGCAGCAGTTCAAGAAGTTTGGATTCAAAGCAGAAATGCCTCTAAAGGACTGACACACAAAACTAAATGGAAGTACTTCAACCCTTAGAGCCTTCTATCTCAAATTTTCTTGGACTACTTATTGTCTGTGACACACTCAATCAGTTCTATTAGAGTGCATTTGGTTGCTATCTCTTGTGTATCATCTGTAGGTGAAGGGTCATTTGTTCCCCACTCGATTGTATCCAGATTTCAAAAGGATGACTCATATATTTCCATCAGTTAAAGCCTTTCCTACCAGTGAGTTGACTACAATGCTCCTGTCCTTAATGGTCCATCTCTTTTAAAAGAGAACTGGATAAATTCATGGTGGTTAAGTCCATTAATGGCTATTAGCCAGGATGGGTAAGGAATGGTGTCCCTAGCCTCTGTTTGTCAGAGGATGGAGATGGATGGCAGGAGAGAGATCACTTGATCATTGCCTGTTGGTCCACTCCCTCTGGGGCACCTGGCATTGGCCACTGTCGGTAGACAGGATACTGGGCTAGATGGACCTTTGGTCTGACCCGGTACGGCCGTTCTTATGTTCTTATGTTATCCTTTTGAACCTGTCAGGGCCGGTGCAAGGATATTTTGTGCCCTAGGTGAAACTTCCACCTTGCGCCCCCTCCTCCCCCTGGAGCATCGCTTATTATAAGCTTTCAAAAATGAATACTGCATAATATGGCATTGTTCATTAGAATTAATACAAGGGGGTCAGAAGAGATGATCACAACGGTCCCTTCTGGCCCGGGGAAACCTATGAGCAAGGAGGAGGCTGAGAATGCCCCTAGCTCACAGGGTCTCTAAACGTTCCCAGGCTCTGAGTACTTCGGCTTCTGGGGGGGACCCACGGGCAAGGAGGGCAGAGCCGGGCTCTCCCAGGGAGCAGGTGAGGATCTCCCTGGGGATCAAGGCCGGCTCCCGCATTGGCACAGTGCCACCGGGGGGGTCAGTGTTTGGAAGCGGCACCTGCGCCAGCCCTTTCCCCTCCCCAGGTGCGGCGCATTAGAGGGCGAAGCTCACCTGAGCTCAGGACCGCTTCCTGCCTCCCCCAACGGCTCTGTCCCTCGGCCGCGCTGGTCGCCGTGCCCAGCCGGCTGTCTCCTCCTTGCTCCACAGAAGGCTCCCACTGACCGTCCTGCATGGTGCCCCTCACTGCGGGGGTGGGTTTGTTATGGAGGCCTCGCTCCCCGCCCTGCCCCGCTCAGCTGACTCCCGTGACGCCGGACACCGCTTTTTGGTGCCCCCAAATCTTGGCGCCCTATGTGGCTGCCTAGTTCGCCTAGTAGTTACACCAGCCCTGGAACCTGTTAATTATATCCTCTCTCTATCAAAACAGCCTTTTTAGTGGCTATCATTTCAACTTGCAGAGTGAGATACAGGTTTTGATGGCGGGCCCTCCATAACTGTATTCCATAAGGACAGAAGTATCAGAGGGGTAGCCGTGTTAGTCTGGATCTGTAAAAAGCAACAAAGAGTCCTGTGGCACCTTATAGACTAACAGATGTATTGGAGCATAAGCTTTTGTGGGTGAATACCCACTTCGTCAGAAGCATGTCACAAAGTGGGTATTCACCCACGAAAGCTTATGCTCCAATACATCTGTTAGTCTATAAAGTGCCACAGGGCTCTTTGTTGCTTTTTACATAAGAACAGAGTTACTCTCGGGCTGCACCTGAAATTTTGATTTTTTTGGATTTTAATTTAAATTAATTCATATATTTCCCAGGGTATTTTTCTGCTCCCAAACTTCAAGGCTCTCCGATGGAGACTCAGCTTCATAGACTTGAAGTTCTTCGAGTCCTGCCCTTTTACCTTTCTAGGCCAAAACATTTCCGAAAAGTCTCCCAAGCTGCTTATAGCTGGTGAAAAATCCAAGGGAAAGGCTCTTGAAGTAGGTTTCAGATTCTATTAAGGTCTCTAATGTATTGAACAAACCACTCTGCCCCTCTCAAGTTAAGGCATACTCTTCTAGGACTCAGGCAACGTCTGTACCTTGTTTTAGGCGAATCCCTGTTTCTGAGATTTGTAGGGCAGCCACTTTGAGTTCTGCTCAGACATTTACCAATCACTGCTCCATTCTAGATCAGATGCCCTATTTGGCAGGGATGTCTTACAGTTATTTAGATAGGACTCCTATCACTCACCTCCTTGAGAGGTAACTGTTAGTCAGTCACCTACAGTGGGATCGATGTGGAAAAATGCTCCAAGAAGAGAGACCGGATCTTTACCTTACAGTAACTGGAGTTCAAGATGCCTTTGTCCACACAGATCCCACAACCCATCCTCCTTCCGCATGGATATGGGGAGGAGCCACCCCTTTACATCTGGATGTCTGTGTGAACGAAGGAACTGAGTGCCAGGTTGGGGTGGCTAAGGGCATTTGTGGAGCCCCAATGCATGCTGCTGTTTAAAAGATTCCAGGCACCCACGCATGGGTTACACACATCTATGGTGAGATCTGTGGGGACAAATGCATCTCCAACTCCAGAGACTGTAAGGAAAGTAACCTCTTTTTCATTGAATTTAAAGTCCAAAAAGTTCTGCAAAAAGTTTCAAACAAGTTAGGAAGTGTCTTGATTTTTTTCCACAGAAAATATAAAACATTTTTAACCCACTGTATTATCAATTATTTGAACATTTTCAAATTGAAGTTCCACTGCGGTGTTTCTTAGGTGTTTTCGTATATAGGTTTTTCTGGGTCGGAAAGTGAAAATATTTCTACAATTAAATGTATCCATCCAGAGTGGGGGTGCAGAGTGAGGGCAGCTGGCTTCAGCAGTGTTACTGAGCATGCTCAGTACAAGTCAAGCAACAAATCTTGGGGAGGCACATGACGCAGCATGCCCCGCCCCCATGCGTCACCTCTGTATCCATCTACAGTAGTTAAAAGAAGGCATTACAGGCTCGATCCAAAAACCACTGGAGTTGATGGAAAAGATCCCATTGAGTTCAGTAGGCTTTGGATCAGGACTTAGAAAGGTACTAATAGATGTGCAGTTTCAAGTCTTTGTCATTGGGACTGAATATGGCTATTTTATACAGTTAAAATGGTACTGTTTTTTTCCCCCCCTATCATCAGCGGAACTTAATTTTATTTGAGTGTTTCTGTCACCACCACAAGTGTCATGTGAAAAGCCATTTATAAAACCATATGCAGGTGTGCACTGTTCCAGTATGCAGGTGTGCACTGAAACTGGTATTGGAGAACCTATAATTCAGCTGCTAAGCAACTGAGAATTAAAGTTTAATTTTCTAGCCTTCAATAGTACAGGTTGCTGGTGAATGTCAGGCATTTCAACAAGTCCATTGAAATGCAGAGGATGTGGAGGAGATATCCACATCAGAGCTATTCTTTTCAGGTGACAAATTTGAAATACTGTCCCACGATGTGTCAAAAGAAGAGGTTTTTGAACAAACTGATAAATTAAACAGTAATAAGTCACCCAGACCAGATGGTATTCACCCAAGAGTTCTGAAGGATCTCAAATATGAAATTGCAGAACTACTAACGAGGTGTGGAGCATGCTTTCAGAAGTCTTAAAAAAGCAACACTCTGATGCGGAAACTACAGAACCCGAACTACCAAAAAAGAAAATCAATCTTCTGCTGCTGGCATCTGACTCAGATGATGAGAATGCACATGCGTCAGTCCGCACTGCTTTGGATGGTTATCAAGCAGAGCCCGTTATCAGCATGGATGCATGTCCTCTGGAATGGTGGTTGAAGAATGAAGGGACATATGAGTCTTTACTAAATCTGGCACATAAATATCTTGCAACACCGGCTACAACCGTGCCATGCGAACACCTATTCTCGCTTTCAGGTGACATTGTAAACAAGAAGCGGGCAGCATTATCTCCTGCAAATGTTAACAAACTCGTTTGTCTGAGCAATTGGCTGAACAAGAAGTAGGACTGAGTGGACTTGTAGGCTCTAAAGTTTTACATAGTTTTGTTTTCGAGTGCAGTTATGTAACAAAAAAAAATCTACATTTGTAAGTTGCACTTTCACGATAAAAAGATTAAACTACAGTACTTGTATTAGGTGAATTGAAAAATTTTGTTTTTTACAGTGCAAATATTTGTAATAAAAATAAATATAAAGTGAGCACTGTACACTTTGAATTCTGTGTTGTAAGTAAAATCAAAATATTTGAAAATGTAGAAAATATCCAAAAATATTTAAATAAATGGTATTCTATTACTGTTTAACAGTGCAATTATTTTTTTAACCACGCAATTAATTTTTTTAACTGTTTGACAGTTCTACTCATAATACAAAAACCAGGGGTCACCCAATGAAATTAATAGATTGAAGGTTTAATACAAACAAGAGGAATTACTTTTTCACACAATGCACAATTAATCTGTGCAACTCATTGCCCCAGGATGTTGTGATGACCACAAGTATAATTGGGTTCAAAGAAGAAGTAGATAAGTTCATGGAGGATGGCTCCGCGGTTTCTGGCCAATGGGAGCTCCAGGGGTGGCACCTGCAGGCAGAGGCAGCGCGCAGAGCCCCTTAGCCATGCCTCCACCTAAGAACAGCACGGACAGGTTGCCGCTTGCAGGGAGCTGCCTGAGGTGAGTGCCCCCCCGGTTCCGGCACCCCAAGCCCCCTCCTGCACCCAAACTCTCCCTAGAGCCCATGCCTCGCACACCCTCCTGTGGCCCAGCCCCCAGCCCTGCACCCCCTCCCACACTCCAAACCCTTCATGGCCATTCCTCTGCCTAGGAGCAGCAGGGGACATGTCGCCACTTCCGGGAAGCCTTGCGGAGCCAGGTAGGGAGTCTGCCGGCCCCACACCAACTGGACTATAAATCGGACTTTCTATGAAGATTAGAGATGCTGGTTTATAGAGCTATCCAGTTGGCACAGAGCTGGATAACACAGTTTTTACTGTATTTACTTTTGCGTATTAGTGATGATTTACCACAGTGAATTTCCACTTCTGCAATTCAGAAATTAGCACTCATGGCCTTAAAAAGGAATCCTTTATTTCACAAAATGACCTTCGTTGTTCAGCATTTGTCAGTTTGTTATGGAAACGCTGTAAAACACAGGAACAAGTCTGTGTTCTTATCTGTAATGACTTTAAGGTATGGTCAATTGAAAAACTCCATTTGAAACATACAACTCCTGGCAAAGGTGAGCCTTCTCTTTCATGTCTTTTGATACGTTGACCTTAACAAAATGAACTGAAATCTCCAAGTGCTGTTAAGAAAGCTAACTACTCCATTTACTGGCTTTCAACAGGCTAAGAGCCCTGTTTTGACTGGTGAAATAGCAAAATTTTAGCTTGTTACTAAGTGGTTTCTTTGAAAGAATATTTTAGCATATAAAATGAAATGGACGAAATTGACCTCATGTGTAACTCCGCTGGAGTTTTTGGTTTACACTGGTGGAACTGAGACGCGAAGTCCACAGTGCAGAAAGCCCACCTAGAAAGAGTTTGCAGTGGCAGAAAGTAACCGCAACCTGCCCTGTGCTGGTTCTGTCCAAAAAAAAGGGTGCTGCTAACTGGGAAGGGATTGTGGCCAGGCTGGGTGATGCAATAATTCAGTAGAGCCCTCCAGCAACCTCGCCAACAGGCCTCCTATTAAGCCCTGGCTGCAAACTAATTCAGCTTCCCACATCCCATATTCTCCTACTGGAGAAGCCATCCATTGTGGTAAGTCACCCAGCTTAGCTGCAGCAAGAGCACCTTCAGTGGCTCTTTGTTTGGATACGGCCTAATGTGTTTAAATGAACCTATGAGAAACTTGGGGAAATATCCTGCTGTGCTTTTCTTTGTTTTAAACATTTGTATTGTTTTTATATGAAATATAAGCACATAATAGAACAAAACATACATAAATACATAGACAAGATGGAAATAGCATATAAATAACACAGTTCAATGTTCATTTTTTGCAAAACCTGAAAGCAAAACTAACAACCTGAACCCATAAAGGTCATGCAGGGCATTGATTATTAAAGTAACAAAATAGATAAATAAGTGTGAACGTAGTTGGGGACTAATATATACCAAATTGCAAAGGTATGCAATAGCTTCATGCGTGACCAGACGTCCTTGTATTTTTTCCAAGCATTTCTAAGGCATTTTTCCCCATTAATGCATCAGTAGAGAGCTAACTCAGCCAGTCTGTGAATGAGGGAGGAGTTGTTGATTTCTATTTTCTCAAAATGACTTGTTTGGCCACTCGAATAATTATTGGAATCCATTTCTTAATGATAAACGGTAAGTCCAACTTATCTAGCACCTCTAAACTACACTAGTTTAGAGAAGGGAAAAGAGTTAAACTAAAGGTTTTTGAGAGAGCACTGAGTATAGTATTCCAGAATACATCAATATCCCGCTTTTCAAAGTCCCACAGAGAGTTTGCTTTTGTGCATAAAATTGAAATGTTAAAATACCGCATTTGTAGTTACAAGATGCCAGGTGGTTCAAGAATGGCTCAGACCTGATTGTGACAAAATACCTGTAGTTCCTGTCAGTGTTAGGGTCATACCTGTCTTTTCTAATGTAAGCAGGGTCTGAATGAATGCTTCCCTGACAGCTAGCTGGGAGAGGAAGAGACTTTGGGTGTGTTTATGTAAATACAGTTTGCTCCTGCTCTGTTTATATATTCATCAGATACAGCAGTGTCAAAGTGATCAACTTTGGCTGGTGTTGGGTACAAATCACCTTAGTACTGAATGCAGGGGTCATGAAATATGGTTACCAATGTTGTAATTATTGTAGGAATACAGGAAAGCAGGACTGTGCTTACCCTGTCCCAAATGAGGGGGCCACCCTCAGTGGAAAGAACCTCGTTAAGCTAGAAAGTCGAATGTCAGAGCCCTGTAAAAGTAAGAGGGGTGGGGACAGGTATCCCCAGCCATGAGGCTGCACACCCTCAAGGGGCCTCCCTAGACTGATTTAACCTGTTCCTCCCCACTGTTCAAAGAATAGAGCTAAATAGGCTTCATTAGGAGCCTCTTTGTTATGTTCAATGCCCAATAAGAGCTGAAATCAGTTATGGTAGGACTGTGTTTCTGCCCTGCCTGCTAAGAGCTAAAAATCACTGGGAGACTGATGTGCAGAGGTTACGCAGAGAGGCAGGTAGCAGCAGAAGGTGACTGACATTCAGCTGGTGCGGTGAAGAGGTGCGATGCGTGACAGGCAGCTGGCAGGAGCGGGCGGTGAGTGGCCAGCAGAGTGGCTGGCAGAGAGGGGCGGCGAGCGAGTGCCCGAGCAGCGAAGTGAGTAAGGTACCTCTTTACCCCACCCAGGGGGGAGGTGAACTCTGCAGATGCACCTCTGAACTCTGGGTCTGCACTGACCAAGGACAGCACCTGTGAGTGGGGTGCAGAGAAGGGTTGGGCACGTGAAAGGGACTTTTGGGTTGCTGGACTTAAGAACCTGAGGAGAAAAGGACACTGCCCATCCTACTTGGGCATGGGTCTTTTACTCATGGTTTGTTTATGTACCCTGTTTGCAGTGTTTTCCCAAATTAACGCCCAGTTACTTTCCTCCTTTTCTACACTCAGACTCTGTGCTTGCGAGAGGGGAAGTATTGCCTCTCAGAGGCACCATGGGGTGGTGTGTAAGTTTCCCAGGTTACTGGATGGGGGCTCAAGCTGGTTCTGTGTTGGATCAATGGAAAGGACCCCTTAGATATTGAATCCGGCCCTGGTTGCTGCTGGCTCCACCTGGCAGAAGGGTTACTCTCACATGAATAGTTCCACTGATTTAATAGGGTCACTGAAGCTACTCACATAAATAAGGGTTAGTGAAGCTGCTAGCATATGTAAGGGCTGCTGGATCTCATCCAAAGCATTGTGAGAATGGGAAAAGATATGTTGAAGCGTATTGAGATATTTCCATTTGTTAAAGTCTATATGAAAAGCAAGGACAAGTGAAGGGAGGTGTAATGTAGATTCAAAGTCACCTTTTAGAGATGTGGCAAGAAATGTGGAGGGACATGGCAGAACCTCTGAGCTCACCTGCCTAAGTGAGAGTGAAGAAATTGATACAGGAGACTAAGTATGGATTTGTTCAAGGTGAATAAAGTGGATAGGGTTGCATCCACAGAGCGTTGGAGTGCCTTCTTATATAGTCTCTTAGGTAGATAGGGTACTAACCTTCTGGGGTTGAGACTGTCAGGGCTTGTTGTACAGGTATTTTTCAAGTTAAGCATTAAAAATTTATCTCGACGAATTCCTGAAAAAAAATATTGCCATTTCCCCAGCGGATAACTCTGCAGATGGAAGCCATGAAATGTCACCCTTAAACAATTTGAGATTTTCATGAAAAGCATTTAAAAAAAATCTCATTTCTCCATGTGACAGTGTACATAGCTGAGCTGATGACTTTGCACACCTCTGGGCAAGCACTCCATGCCATGAATAGGCTTTAGGGTTGTTAAGCAAAGAAAGTACCTGCTTGCTGCATGTACTGTGTCTGGGTTTTATTATAACGGTGCATGTCCAGAGTGAGACACACTTCTGCATGTGCCATTTCATCTACAGGTACCCAGATATTCTAGGCACTAAAATATTTCCACAAAGTTGGTTTCTGGGAGTGACAGCTCAGCAACATGTGCAGGATGTTGCTTCAGGGGGTAAGTAGAGGTACTTAGGCAGTCTGTATAGCTTATTCTATCGGTTGCAATGTTCTTACAATTCAGAAGTACTCCAGATCTTCAGGGGATGACCTGACCACTTATTGTAGCTAGCAGAATTCCATGAGTTTTGCCATGATGCTTTTGGTTTTCAGGCTCTTTTTATTATAATGGACCTAGAAGATTAGGTTACCAGTTGTTTTGTTGCTGCTGTTATCGTAGTGCCGCGGAGGAGCCCTAGTCATGGACCAGGACCCTGTTGTGCTAGGCACTGCACAAACACAGAACAAAAAGTGGGTCCCTGCCCCAAATTGCTTACACTTGAACTATAAGAGGAGACAACAGGTGGATACAGACAAGGGAGAACAAGAAAACAATGAGATGATATTGATTAGCATGATAAGCAGTGGTCTCCGCCCACCAGCAGCCTAACTGGTGTCAAGTTTTTTTTGTAGGCATCACAACAAAGGAGAGTTTTAAGGTGGGGTTTGAGGGAGGTTTGTGGATGTTTACTGGGAGCTTCTCCCAAGTGGGAGGGGCAGTTACTGTTCTATGTCATTCTTGGCTCTCTGTGAGCTGAGGGGTGAAAACATTATCTAACAGTGGTGGGCAACCTGCGGCCCGTTAGGGTAATCCACTGGCAGGCTGCTAGACTGTTTGTTTACATTGACTGTCTGCAGGCACGGCCATCCGCAGCTCCCGGTGGCCGTGGTTTGCCATTCCTGGCCGATGGGAGCTGCAGGAAGCGGTGGCGGCTAGCATGTCCCTGCGGCCCACACCGCTTTCCACAGCTCCCATTAGCTGGGAACAGCGAACCATGGCCACTGGGAGCTGCGGGCAGCTGTGCCTGCGGATGGTCAATGTAAACAAACGGTCTCGCGGCCTGCCAGTGGATTACCCTGATGGGCCGCAGGTTGCCCACCACTGTAGTATGTGTTAACTTAAGGATGGACAGTCAACACCAACCTTAAAAAAATATGTTATGGAATTGTCAATATCACCAGTATTTCAAATGTGATAGAACAGGACTCTTCACAGTTTTTGGATACAGTTTTGGACATCTTGCTCCTCCTACCTGATCTATGTCAGAAATGACATGTTTGATGGGGGTGGGGGGGGGATGTGGATAAACCAGAACCAGCAACAATTGCTCTTGGAGCAATCCCTGCTTGTTGGTTGATCTACAACTGGAAGGTAGAATGATGTTTTATTTCCTGAGGGTTAATCAAAAACAAAACGATGGGAAATGAAAATAAGAGATGAACTTCAGAGGATATTAAGTTTCTAATTCTTAATCTGATTTTGTGGTTTATAATATGAGGAGATGATAAAGTTTGAGTTTTAGCCTTGTTGTAGAGGATTCTGGTGTCTTGAGTTTACTAAAATAATCCACAGCCCATGCTGGAGGAGATACAGATGGGTTTGTCTGCTGCCCTCAGACAAAATTCTTCCTCAGAGCTCCTTGGAAGTGTCCATTGCAATGGTGGAAATTATGTTGCCCTTTCAAAAGGGTCAAAAGTCTGCTGTCTGCTGCAGAAACAGAGGTGCTGTTATGGCCTGTCCCCTTCCTGCTTCCTTTTGGATAGCAAGTGTCCAAGGAAAGAAGATGGTGAGGGAAGGAACCTTTTTAAGTGCTGTCTGGCCTCTCTATATCTGTACAAGTCTGGGCACAATCCAAGCCCTTAACTTTTGTTATACTTGCTGTTATATAGCTGGATCTAGTCATTAAATATAACTTTGGTTCTTGTCTTTATATAGAAATACACCCAGTTAATATGTAGGTAAATAACAGAAGAGGGAAGACTAGTTTATCTCAAAGGCAAACCATTTTCTATGAAGTGTTCCATTTGAGAAAAAGGAAATATAAACTTTTCTAAAGCACTTGTTTACTGCATTGAATCTAATCTGACCCTTTCATACCTAGTTCTCAAAACACTTTTGAATAAAATGAAGCTGCAACTGCTGTTTCTGAGGATGCTTTTGGCTGAATTATAATTTTGGCTATTTGGGGATAAGGAAAAAAAAAGCTTAGGGCACTAAGGGAGTTATTTGTTCTCACCTCTCTGAATGCCACCAACCTTTTCACATACAGTGATGTGCTGAAGTGCAGTGTTGTTTTTTTCTTTCCCCCTATTTAAGCTTGTCTAATGCTCTTGGAATAACAGACGTGTCTGTATACTGTACAAAGAAGCTCAAAGAGACGACTGGTTTGCTGAAGCCTGGTAGGTACGCTAATGGTTCACATAAGACTCGCGGTCGGAGCTTTCATTCACTTAATGGGACAAATGGGTCTTTGAAAGTGTGACTTGTGGGGTCAAAAGGTGATGACAACTTTGCTAGCTTTTCCCTCCCTGGAATTGTGCTAAAGTTTTGTGCTGTGGCCTGAACTTTTGATATAAGCAACTTCGTCCTCATCCCAGGTCATCATGTTAGTTATTCCCTTCACACTGAATGTATCTTATGATTCAGTTGAGTCACCAATTGCAATTTGCACTTGTCACATAGAACTCTCAAACCATCAGTTTGTCTGTTCATGATATTTTGCCCTTCATGATGCATCTTTTTATTACCATAGGAACCACTTGAAGTTTAAATATAGTGGCTAATTTTTTCAAGTCAAAGAATAATTAGGAGCAACAATGGTACAGGTTCTTAAGACAAATAGATATGAAAACCTGAGACATTAGAAATCTAAAAATGCCTGATAGATATACTTAGGCTGCTAAAAAAATTAATGAGATTATCGTTTGATGTAAAATGCAATACCTGGCCCAGGACATACTTGTAGCTTTATATACACATCAAAAGACTCCATCTGAGAGCTACAATCACTGTGATGATTTTAATTGTTGCTGCAACATGCTGTACATAATACACTTTCATTAAAGCAAATGAATTACCGGGTAGTTAGTTAAGGTGTAGTAATTTGTAAGGGTTTTTACTTCCCTTTCTGCCTTAAGAAACTTGTGTACATCTTGTAAGATGGAATATGGGTGCTACTGTGGTAGCTGTTTCAAACTGGTGTTTTAAACCAGATACTATGATTAATAGCATATTCCTCACCATTGTTCTCCAATGTGGATGTTTCATGAATACCAGGTGTAATCCTTAGCAATGATTAAAAGCAAAACCACATTGTTTCTTGGCTTTGATTTTATAGTAGCTCCCTCCTGTAAACAGAGATTTAGTTGGGCAATTTGGGGTCTCAAAACATGCTGTGTTCTGAGGGACAAAGACATCCTTTGCCCAGGTCACAGGGCTGATCTGATACTGTTTACAGTAATCTTGGGCTGTACTAATCCCGGAGACTGCTGTACCTCTGCCTTATGAAGGCTGCATTGGCCGTCCAAATCCTGCTCTTGCCACTCCTGCATAGCAAACCCACAGGACCTCTTTGTTTAGGGCCTCCTATACCCACAGAGAGGGTAGGGGATCGGCAGGATTTCCCCCTACAACTCACCCACTGTGCCATGTTGCATTACACTGTGAGAATATCATCCCTCCTTGTGAAAGCTTCTTAGTCATTGAGCTATGCTTTATTGCTGCCATGGAAGTGGTGGATTAGCTGAGTTTGCACTACTGCTATATTGTAATCTCATTCTCTTCTAGCAAAATAAACACCGTAACTATAAAGTTACTTTCCAACCCCTTTCCAAGGCAATTGCCCTCAGAAATGATCTTCAGTGTTAAGGAATCAAGAGAAAAAGACCACTTCTTAAAAGGAACATAAACATCAATAATTTAATCTCATTTTGTGAAGAGCATCCTCAACTCCTGGGAATTAAGTGTTCAGTGCTTCACAGGATCAGGCCTTCAATCTGGCAACAAGTAGTTTTCTATGGAGGTTAAGTGAATATCTCATGTAGAAAATATTGTATTAAATAACACTGAAAGTACACCCAACAAAATAAAATTCACATTTTAGAACCCCCTGGCAAACAATAAGCATAATAGAAAAACCATGTAACATTTTCAAAGAAATTATATCAATTTTAAGTTTAAAAATGGGTGGGTCTCGTGTATGTGTTTGTGTCTGACTCAAATCTGAATTGATAAGTGATACGTTCTAATGAGATACACTTAATCCACCCTCCTTGAATTTCCCTGGCCTTGGAAACTGCTCAGTTATTGTGGAATTGTGTATGATGAAATGAAAAAGATCTTCCCCACATCAATCATTTCTCGTCAGTACTTGTAAGATGGGAAAGTGTTGTCTATTTCAGAAGTGCTTTTAAGGAAAGTGTTGTCTATTTCTTCTGGGCTATCTAACTATTAAGTCCCACTCTAGATTCACATTTCCATTTTTTATGGAAATTTTTTATGGCCCTGGGTTTAGCAGGCCAATGCGGTCTGGTCACCCTATATGAGGGAAATCCAAACCTGTGGTGCTTTGGATTCCCATGGTGTTTTGGGCCCCTGATGCCTGAATGGAGATCAACCACTGCCCCCATCCTGGGGTCCATAGGTACATTCTTGGAGCACTAGACCTGAGAGCTGGGACCTGCTGTCCAGCTGCCTAGACGCTCTGAGTGCAACGCTGACACTTCAGACTCCCTTGTATTTAAAAATGCCCTATCCCAAAGCTCCATCCCAAAGGTGTGAAGCTCCTGGTTTACAGTTTAACTCTCTCAGGGGATGCAGTGCTTGTGAAGCTGTTAACACATTCAGTGTGTCTAGCTTTGCACAGAGTCTAACACATGAATGCTCTTTTAGTTAATCATAAAAAACACAGACCATACAATACAATCCATGTTGTAAACTTACTGTAATGTCTCTCACCAGCTTACCCTTCCCTTGTGAGTCGTTAGGGACTATTGATGTCCAAGAAGGCAGACAGGCAGTCCCCTGACTCATGCAGGCTGTTATGTGATGGGTGGTCTCCCCCTCCTGGAGCCACTTACCCAGCTTCTGTGAGCTTGCTCTCTCCAGCCCCACATGTCCTCTTCCTGTCTGGCTTCCTTTGTTTTGTCTTTTGGATAATGTTCCACTGCTTCTTTCTTTTCCCCCCTCCCTTCAGAGGAGTCAACTGACTAATTTTCTAATGATGCAGGTTGCCCATTATACCTGGTGTTTGCATCTGAATAGGGTTACTGAGTCCTAAGCACCCCTTAGTGTATTTGTCAGCTGTGTATCTGTCACAGGACTGCCAGCAATGGTGGGTCCACATACATTTAGGCATTCATGATACAGCAGTTTTTCATAATACAATCAAATCACCCCTTAACCATCTCTTTGTTAAGCTAAATAGATTGAGCTCCTTGAGTCTATTGCTATAAGGCATGTTTCTAAACATTTAATCATTCTCGTGGCTCTTCTCTGAGCCCTCTTCAATTTTTCAACACTCTTGCTGAATTGTGGACATCAGAACTTATCCACCATGATCCCAAAATCTTTTCCAGAGTCACTGCTTCCCTACGTTCTTTGTTCCTTGATATGCGTTTCCATTTAGCCATGTTAAAATGCATATTGTTTGCTTGCGCACTATTTACCAACTGATTGAGATTGCTCTGTATTAGTGATCTGTCCTCTTCATTATTTATCACTCCTCCAATTTTTGTGTCATCTACAAATTTTTATTATTGATGATTTTATGTTTTCTTCCAGGTCATTGATAAAAATGTTAAATAGCATAGGGACAAGAACATCATTGTTGGGACCCCACTAAAAACACACCAACTTAGTCATGTTTCCCCATTTACAATTACATTTTGAGACCTATCAGTTAGCCAACTTTTTTTAAATCCATTTAATATTTACCTTGTTCATTTCTTATCTTTCTGGGTTTTTTTGTGTCACAATGTCATGCTATACCAACTCAAAGAAGTCTAGGCATATTACATCAACACTATTACCTTTATTAGCCAAACCTGAAACCTTGTTTTAAAAAATCAAGTTAATTTGACAGGATCTATTTTCTGTAAACTCATGTTGATTGGCATTAATTATATTACCCTACTTTAATTCTTTATTAATTGAGTCCATATCAGTTGCTCTATCTTGCCCAGGATTGATGTCAGAGTGACAGGCCTACAATTACCCAGATCATCGCATTTGAAATATTTGCACAATGTTAACTTCCTTCCAGTGTTCTGGAACTTCTGTGGTGTCCCAAGACTTATTGAAAATCATCACTAATGGTCCAGTGAGCGCCTCAGTCAGCTCTTTTAAAACTCTTGTTTACAAGTTATCTGGACCTGCTGACTTAAAAATGTCTAACTTTAGTAGCAGCTGTTCAACATCACAATGTCACATTGCAGGAGGCCCCACTATACAGCTGAAATCACATATGACATTTCCCTGCTAACCTTGTTGCATGCACAGTGGTTGGTATTATCCCTTGTTGCTTTTCTGCCCCAACAGCTTGATCCTGTTATGCTCTCACACTCAGAGAGAGCCATGATATCATCACCACTGTCTGATGTGCCATTCCCATCTTGAACAACTCTGACTGAATCTTTCTGAGAGCTTCCTCTGCTCTTGCATACACTGCTAAAATGGTCCAACAAGCTGGCTTCCTTGCAATGCTGTCCTGGTGCAGGGCACACCTCTTTTACCTACTCATAATGTCTCCCACAGTAAATGCCTCATTATGGGTATGGAACCCTGGCCGGCTGCTCTCCTTTACTGTTGTCTCACTGCATGTACCTCTGGGGGTGTTATGCCTCCTACAGCTTTCATTATTTCTCTTGAGGCTTCTGCTGCACACCTGTCTAATGTGAGATTGCCTTCCCAGAGCAGCTGCTCCCTCAGGTGGTGATCCCAAGTGTTGCAGACTATCCTGTCCTGAATCAGAGAATCTGTCAAGTCCCCAAAATTGCATGTAGCCGCTAGTATGCTTAAGGCAGTAACATAGGACTCCATCCCTTCCCCTGTGGATTGGTCTCTAGATAGAAACCTGTGTCGTTGCATAGTTTTGTTCTGCGTCAGGGAAAAATAGCTCTCCAGGGCTTCTAGGATGTTGTAATGCTTGAGGCAGTGGTGAGCTTTGGAGTGCTGCAGACATCTTGGCCATGTTCCCCAGTAAAGTAAAATAATAGTTTCATTTTCCAGCTGTTGTCATCCTCCTGCATGGCCACGTCCGTGTACAGCTCAAACTCCTTCCACTAGACCCATCTATGGATAGGTTTGTGTCTGCAAAATTCTTCAAGTTTCATGGCTCACACTGCCAGACATGGTACTTTATGGACACGTCGTTCAGACACTGCCACCATGTTTCATTTGCAAAGAGTAAAGCTGAATGCAGGTTAAGTTGAACAAGTGGAACTTTATTAAATTCTGTGAACTTCTTTGGCCATCAGGCTGAGTTGCTTCAAGCCTAACTCATTGTATTCCCTGTTTTCCTGGTGCCCTGTCAATAGCAGTCCCTCCAGGAAACTTGGGCCTCTGACTCCAGTTCCACTGATCATGATCCACTCCATTTCTTTTATATAATATTTTAATAGTGATTTTATTTTTTGTTTTAATGTTGTGCAGCACCTGAGCTTGGTTAAGGAATGGGGGAATCTTCTAGAAGTAAACAAATTACTCTTATGAGGTGTGACCTCACATAAGGTTCAGCCCAAGGTTAGTTCAAATTAACCAGAGGGTAAATCAATTACCAAAGCATGTATTCAATTTTCAGTTTAACTAATGAAGCTCTATGTAGAAAACAATAGAGGTCATGTGAGTCAAACAATACAATCTGCTGAGTAACCTCTAGAGCTTGTCTAGCTTTGTCTTCTCTTCCTTGCTTCTTGCATGATTGAGCACATGTGAGAGTTGGAAGTCACTCTAGTCAGGCCTCGGAAAATCAATGATTTAGCTTAAAGCTAGTTGTTATAACATGACATGAATAGATACAGAAATTATGAAGTCAGGTGTGACACTTGGGGCTTGCTTCTGCTCTAAATGAAATCAGTGGAAGTTTTGCCATTGACTTCAACGAGATTGAATGTGGGCTTATTTATATACAAGTACCCAGACTGCTTTTCCAGCAGATAATTGTTTTCATAGCAGTGCCATAATCTGACATCCACTGGTATCCATATATGGTAATTCCTTTGTTGGGGCCAAGAAATTGTCAGTTTTCTTTTCATTCGTCTATGTGGGGATGAGACTTGCCCGTGTGGAAGAAGTAAGGTCAGACCCACAAACTCCAAGGCTCCCTTGCATCCACAGGGAGAAAAGGGACATCTGCATGGAAGTCTAGTGTCTCTGCGTTGGCTCTAGAATCCCTGCCACTCTAACTGTGCTCTCTGACAGTACAGGTCTATTGGAATTGAATTGCCAAGAACTCTTCAGCTGGTGCCTGCTTATGGGAAGTCCCTTTGGCTAGATTAGCTTTCCTCTTTGATCTCTGCTAGGAACTGAATCTCCCCCCCCAATCCTTTTGGCCACCTTTCCCCCTCCCCATGCATGGATGCCCAGACCCAGAGAGCTCTCGGTGAGAGAATGAGGGAGCACTACCAGAGCCATCTGATCCCTTCTGCCTATTTCCCTGGGGAGAGGAGCTGAACCGCACACACTTATTTTTATTATTAGTATTTATTCATATCACAGTAGTACCTAGAGATTTCAGCCTGCTCAGCGCTCCATTGTGCTAGACAGATACAAAGATGGTCGCTATCCCAAAGGGTAAGCTCTCTCTGCATGCAGTTTCTAAGTAAATGACCTGCCCCTGAGCTCCCAGTGGGAAGTCAGCTGATAGCTTTGAGTGAGCTTACTTGTGTGTCTATACTGAGGTTCTTGGAATACATGGCAAAAGGGATCGTGGAAAGGAAGGTTTTCTTCACATCTAACCTCTATATTTGAGTGAGGCTATGAAATTACTTATTGAAACATTATGCAGCTCAGATGCTGTATTCAGATTTTAATTACCTGTGGATGTCTATTTCATATTCCTATGGTTGGTGGACACAATGCATGTTACTGCCTCTCCATAGTCATTTACATATTATAAGGGTCAAAATGTTTCCTGCTTGTGGTTTTAAAGTCCCATTGCACCATTTTATACCTGCTCTATCATTTATTCCAGGAATGTATTTTAAAATGCAGGCTCTCAATACAAAAATGTATTTTTATATGAACTACTGTGGCAATATCCAAACAACTTTTTTAAATAAAAAGTTGAATAACTACCTCCCCATGTGTGACAAAAGAATCGTTGGTTAGTAATGTCAGCACTGATGTCTGCTTTCTAAAATGTGTAACGTCTGCACATCAGAAATATATGGTATTGAGATTGGTATTGAGAAAAATATAACTGGATTAAAAAAAGAATTAGATAAGTTCATGGAGGATAGGTCCATCAATGACTATTAGACAAGTTGGTCAGGGGTGCAACCCCCTAACATAGAATCATAGAATATTAGTTTTGGACGAGACCTCAGGAGGTCATCTAGTCCAATTCCCTGTTCAAAGCAGGACCAACACCAGCTAAATCATCCCAGCCAAGGCTTTGTCAAGGCGAGCCTTAAAAACCTCTAAGGATGGAGATTCCACCACCTCCCTAGGTAACCCATTCCACTGCTTCATCACTCTCCTAGTGAAATAGTGTTTCCTAATATCCAACCTAGACCTCTCCCACTGCAACTTGAGACCTACGGTATTCACGTAGCTGAAGTTGCGTATCTTAGGTCGGAACCCCGCTGTAGTGTAGACCTAGCCTGAGAGACACCCACTCCACAATAGCTAGTTGCCTGGTGGTAATGGCACTCATCTGCAATAGGGGAAACCTGGGTTTCAAGTTGCTGCTCTAGAGAAGGGATTCCCACCTGGCTCTTGCTTGTCTCCAGTCCCTAGGGAAGTGCTGTCTGGTCCTGTCCTATGGCTCTACTACCTAACCCAGCTGGAGTGATTTCAGCTTTATTTAGTGGCCGGGTTTGAGGGCTTTACTAGAGTTCACTCAGCTCTGTTGTTTTCTGCAGCTTCAGCAAAGAGCCCTCTCTGCATCATTTGCTGTTAATCAGCCAAAGAGCACAGTGTCCTCAGTAGAAAGGAGCCAGGAACATATAGAACCGTTGAGCAGAGTTCTTACAACCAGAGAATGCACTCCTTGCCATAAGATAAGAGCTTTTTCACCCTTTTGCAGGTCAGTTTCACTTCCCAACAGATTCTGAGTTTGTTTACAGTTATGTTGACTCCCAAAGCATCACTGGAGGAATTCTGGATAGAAAGCTTATGCAAATGAAGCTCGCTCTGTAACCATATTTCTCCCTGTTCACCAATAGGTGGGGACAGAGAGCTCCTCCGCCTCTATAGCTTCTGTCCATTTGGAGTTCTGGGTAAATAGCTAATGCAAATCAAGCAGTTCTGTGGCTGTTCTTCCCCCTGTTCCCTATCTATAATAATAGAAATGTAGTGCTGGAAGGGACCTCCAGATGTCATTTATTTCATCTGCTTGTGCTGAGGCAGGATTAAGTATACCTAGCCCATACCTGACAGATGTTTGTCTAACCTGTTCTTAAAAACTTCAAGTGATGCAGATTCTACAACTTCTGTAAGTAACCTATTCCAGTGCTTAACTATCCTTATAGTTAGCAAGATTTTCCTCATATCCAGCCTGAATCTCCTTTGCTGCAAACTAAGCTGATTACTTCTTGCTTTACATTCAACAGCAGATCACTGTTCTCTTTACCTTTTACATATCTGAAGACTTATCACTTATCCCCACTTAGCCTTGTGGGACCCCATTAGATATGTCCTCCCAGTCTGACAGTGAGCCATTGATAATTACTCTTTGAGAATGGTCTTTCAACCAGTTATGCATCCACCTTATAGTAAGTCTATCTAGATCATTATTGCTAAAAGGTATAGCCAATTGCTTTGACTACACTTGTGGTTCAATATTAAAAATATTCAAGAGACCAAATGACCAAGCTATTGTCTAAAGACACATGAAAAGGAGATATACACACTATTCCATTTGGGAAGCTATTTCACGCAGCATACAGTTAACCGTACACAGAAAGTATGCTATGAATACGCCCCCTCAAACTACCTCTATTTCTACCAATCCTGTTTACAAGTTAGAGAGCTTTCCATACATCATTGAGTTCTAACTCATCAGTCTGTACCAGGTTTGTACCTTTCCTTATCTCTTGTTTTGAACATTACGTTCCAGGTACCAATAGGTATGAAGGCACCTCCCAAGCTTGTACCAGGGCAGAACATTCATGTATCTTTTTGACTTTGACAGGTTTCCTATCTGCCTATGGCATGCCAAATGCTGAATTGTATTGTGGGTTATATATCCTGACATGAGTGAACAGAAGTGGACAGCATTGTGGGAAAGACATAGTATAATTCAATTACCATAACTGTCCCCATTCTGGATGTAATGTAGTGCACACTATATCTATCATATATATTGGCTAATATCATATATCCCTAGTTTGCTTATGAGAATGTTATATGTAGGGCCTTACCAAATTCACGGCCATGAAAAACGCACCACAGACCATGAAATCTGGTCTCCCCTCCCTGTGAAATCTGGGAGAAACCAGCATTTCTTAAACTGGGAGTCCTGACCCAAAAGGGAGTTGCAGGGAGGTCACAAGGTTATTTTAGGGGCGTCACAGTATTGCCACCCTTACTTCTGCGCTGCTTTCAGAGCTGGGTGGCCGGAAAGCGGCGACTGTTGGCCAGGCGCTCAGCTCTGAAGGCAGTGCCCTGCCAGCAGCAGCAGTGCAGAAGTAAGGGTGGCAATACCATACCATCCCATCCTTACTTCTGCGCTGCTGCTGGCAGCAGCTGTACCTTCAGAGCTGGGCTCCCGGCCAGCAGCCACTGCTTTCCATCGGCTGAGCTCTGAAGGCAGCGCCACCATCAGCAGCAGTGCAGAAGTAAGGGTAGTGGTACCGCAACCTCCCTCCCCCACAATAACCTTCTGACCAGCCCACAACTCCTTTTTGGGTCAGGCTCCTTACAATTACAGCACCATAAAATGTCAGATTTAAATAGCTGAAATCATAAAATTTATGACATTTAAAATCCTATGACTGTGAAATTTACCAAAATTTGGGAAGGCCCTAGTTATGTGAGACTGTGTCCAAAGCCTTAGTAAAGTCCAGCTATATCACATCATCTGCTTTCCCCTGATGGGAGCAGAGAGCTTCTTACCTTCTAGAGCTTCAGGCCACAGGGTTTACAATATCATAATCTTTGGTTTGTAATGTGCTTAGAGAACCTTCAGAATGAAAGATGCTGTATTATATGTAAGGGAGTTTTATAGTAGCACCTGTGCTCTGTTTATAGAGTATCCATATAATTAAGATGTTGTCACTAATTATGTTGCTAGTTTGTGTGAGTCATATGATAAAAATGAGCTAAGTAATTTGCAGAAAAGGAGCTAATCTAGAGCTCCAGAAATAAGATTTTCAATTCTGCATTGCCAGTGACTATATGAGAGTTTGAAAAGCACCTATCAACCAACAAACCACAATCATTTAAAAAAAAAAAGAGAGAGAGAGAGAGACGGCAAAGTTCACCTAATCTAATTCCCAGCACGCACACAGGCCCAGGCTCAAATTGTTTTTGACAGGGAGACAGAATGGAAATAGAAATGGGCCAGAGCACAGCCCTGGGAATGAACCCTGAATTCCAATCAATGTAGCAGCACATTTGCTGCTGCTATGTTTTTAAGGAGCAGTATTAATTACCCACGCCAAGGTTTAGTACAAACCTTCTCTTCCGCTTCCCCCTGCCTTTTCTGTAGGAAAACCTAAATCACAAGGGACTGAAATATTTGTGTAGGAATATGTACAATGTTTACTTTATTTAAAGGAAACAGTCTCATTTTCTGTATACACAGATAAATAGGGATGTAAACGAATAAATAATGAACACTCAACAATAGCAAGCTTTAGCTAAGAAATTGTGGCGGACATAGCTATGATTCTGTTTTCTGTGACAGCTAGAAGCCAGGGCTGTCAGGGATTCAAGACTCTTCTTTCACTCTCATGGAGATTTATATTTGTCCTTTCTTTGTTAGTTTTTCCCCTCCCCTTAATCTAAAATAAGTCATCCAGACTGACACTACATGTTTTGCTCTCTGTTTATAGAGAAAACAACCCATGTAAGTAATGCTTTCCTATGGCTATAGGTACATCTCACTGAATAGCTGACAGCTCCCACCTGGGGGGAGAGAGCAAAGTGGGGATGGGTTGTCATCTTCTCCACCCCTCACTGTTCTGGTCACATCACCACACAGGTGTCACCGTTCACTGTTCTGACCATGTTATAAACAGGTAACATTTCATAGCTCCTGCTTCTTCCCATGCAGACTGCCAATAACTCTCTGGTGTTGTGAAGGGTATAGAACATAACCTGGCAAGGGTGGGACAAATAAGTTATAGCCATTTTGTGGTCTGGTCTGCAAGATGGCAGCTCTTAGGCATTAGGCAAGCTTGACCTTTCTGTGGCAGAAATTCCAGTGGCTTCCATTAGGTATCCTGCAGTTAATCACTAGAGTTTGGAACTTCTTTTAAACCCCTCTCCCCTGGAGCCAACAGATCTTTTCACCCATTTATTGGTTCCAAAACCTAGTTGGCCAACTGGAATCAGCAGGACATTTTCAACTGCTGTTTCCACTAACAGAACTAACTACAATGTTTGTTTTTAAAGCCATTTTTATACAAACTGAGTTGACTCTGAAATTGGGGGGAGAAACACTCAGTGGAATTTCCCTGTATTTGAATTCATCTAGGTTAGCCCATGCAAATAGAACATCTCAATTTTCGGGGAGTGATGATTCCATTTATGGCTATCCCTCTTGGTGGGAGTTTTGGGGGCAGTGATAAGGAGAAAGATGCTAGCTTTCAGGATCACACAACTTAGTAAGGAGCTCTGGCAGATGGTGATGAAGCATAGGTGATGGGCAACGGGGCTGGTGCGGTTGAGAGCCTGACAGCATCCTCCTGGATAGGAACACTGATGACTAAAACAAAGGCAGGTTGTAGAGTGTAGGTCCTATGTCAGCCATAAAGTTTGGTGAATCTAACTTTTGTATCCTGCACCTCAATGCTACAGTGGTGGGTGCATTATCTATAGCATCGCAGTAAGATATGGTTTATTCTTTTATTGAATCAGCAGTTATGCAGGTCAGAATGAAAAAGCTTCATGAACAGTTTACAATATCGTTATATTACGTGCATAGCACCCTCTGCATACATGGCACCGAATGGCTCATCATTAATATTAGCATTTACTATTCATTGTACTTACATTAGCTACTCCCATTATGAACTCATTTGGTATTAATGAGAAGAGGTAATTGCATTAGTAATATAAAATTAATCATCTTAGAGTGTGACCAATCACCAACCGGATGAAAACAAACACAAATAAGGAAGCAACCCAGAGCCCTTTCTGAAGATATTTAAAAGGAAAGAGGCTTCTGCTTTGATGGCAGTTATTATCAGGCAGGATACATCTTCTGTTTGGCCAGCCAGAAATTCCCATCAATAGTACTCATCACTGCCCACTCTGATGGTCTGCACTGGGGATTTACAGCTATTCATCTGGTTGGGTTTTCTACAGACACATCTGACCTTTTGCACTCAACCTGCAGCTGGCGGTTTAATCAAACAACTTGTGTAGTAATGACCCTGGGAAGCACACTGAAAATAGCAATCCATCCCCTCTGGCAGAAACTCTCAGAGCTGTAGTATTCATTACTGCTGTGTGGTTCTGCCATTACATAGTCCCAGTTTCACCTCTTGCATTTCCGACTGGCTTTGCTTTTTGCTAAAGACCTGAACACAGCCACATGCAATTCCTTTCCATTAGGACATGATAATCATGTCTGTCTTTGTTGCAGTTAAATGGGAGGATGCCCTAGGGTAACACAACCCTAGCTTTGCAAAATCAAACCTGCTCTTGAGCTTTACATAAGGTGCTTTAGAAATGGGAAGGTAACTTCATTCTTACTGAATTACTGATTGCCTTTATCTCACTGAAGGGACAAGGTGGGTGAGGTAATATCTTTTATTGGCCCAACTTCTGCTGATGAAAGAGACAAGATTTCAAGCTACACAGAGTTACAGGTCACCCGAAGACGAGCTCTGTGTAAGCTTGAAACTTTTCTTTCACCAGAAGAAGTTGGGCCAATAAAAATATTACCTCACCCACCTTGTCTCTCTAATACCCTGCAGGGCCGGCTCCAGGCACCAAGCACCCAAGCTGGTGCTTGGGGCGGCACCTGGAGGGGGGCGGCGGGGCGGCGCTCCGGCCGCCGGGGGGGGGAGAGCCGAGCCCCAGCCGGGGCTCGCCGCCCTCCCCCCAGGGCTCCGGCCGCCCTGCCCCCGGCGCTCTGGCCGCCGCGGGGGAGAGCCGAGTCCCCCCCGCGCTCTGGCCGCCGCGGGGGAGAGCCGAGTCCCCCCCGGCGCTCTGGCCGCCGGGGGGGGAGCCGAGCCCCAGCCGGGATCTGGAACTTGCCCCACACCCGCACTCCAGCAGCGGAACGGGGTTGGCGGCTGCTCCGCACGTGCATGCTGCGGCTCCGCACTGCTTCTGGAAGCAGCGGCATGTCCCCCCTCAGGCTCCTACGGTTAGGGGCAGCGCCTGCTGATGGGGCAGCACGCAGAGCCGCCTGGCCATGCCTCCTAATAGGATCCGGAGCGGGGACATGCTGCTGCTTCTGGGAGCTGCTTGAGGTAAGTGCCACCTGGAGCCTGCATCCCTGACCCCTTCCTGCACCCCACCCCCCTGCCCCAGCCCTGATTGCTCTCTGAACCCCTCGATCCCAGCCCGGAGCACCCTCCTGCACTCCAAACCCTTCATCCCCAGCCTGGAGCCCCCTCCTGCACCCTGAACTCCTCATTTCTGGCCTCACCCCAGAGCCCTCACCCCCAGCCAGAGCCCTCACCCCCTCCTTCATCCCAATTTTGTGAGCATTCATGACCTGCCATACAATTTCCATACCCAGATGTGGCCCTTGGGCCAAAAAGTTTGCCCACCCCTGTTTTAAAGTTAAAATTACAAAAAGCTATCTGCTGCCATTAATGATGTCCAGGGGTGTGTGCTTGGTGAGGGGATATAAAAAAAATGTGCAGCGGCAGTCAAAAAAGAAAACAGAATGTTGGGAATCATTAGGAAAGGTATAGATAATAAGACATCTGAAGAAGTGAGGTTTTTTACCCACAAAAGCTTATGTCCAAATTCATAGATTCTAGAACTGGAAGGGACCTCGAGAGGTCATCGAGTCCAGTCCCCTCCCATCATGGCAGGACCAAATATTGTCTAGTCTTTAAGGTGCCACCGGACTCCTTGTTGTTTTTGTGGATACAGACTAACATGGCTACCCCCTGATACTAGATAATAAGACAGAAAATATCATGCTGCCGCTATATAAATCCATGATACGCCCGCACCTTGAATATTGCATGCAGATGTGGTTGCCCCATCTCAAAAAATATATACTGTATTGGAAAAGGTACAAAAAGGGCAACAAAAAATATTAGGAATATGGAACAGCTTCCATATGAGGAGAGAGAAAAGTGGTCTCTTTTCTCATCTTGGAAAAGAGACCACTAAGGGGGGATATGATAGAGGTCTATACAATCATGACAGGTGTGGAGAACGTAAATAAGGAAGTGTTATTTACTCCTTCTCATAACACAAGAACGAGGGGCCACCAAATGAAATTAATAGGCAGCAGGTTTAAAACAAACAAAAGGAAATATTTCTTCACACAACACACAGTCAACCTGCGGAACACTTTGCCAGAGAATTTTGTGAAGGCCAAGACTATAACAGTGTTAAAAAAATACCTAAAGTTCATGGAGGATAGGTCCATCAGTGGCTCTTAGACGAGATGGGCAGGGATGGTGTCCCTAGCCTCTGTTTGCCAGAAGCTGGGAATGGGCGACAGGGGATGGATCGCTTGATGATTGCTTGTTCTGTTCATTCCCTCTGGAGCACCTGGCATTGGAAGACAGGATACTGGACTAGATGGACCTTTGGTCTGACCCAGTATGGCCATTCTTATGTTCTTAAGAAATGGGGCCCCAGTTGGACTTCTGCCCTGTTGTTGATTGCTAGGATTGGCTGCAGCCCTCAGAACAGTTCAGCTTCTCCCAAACCGAAGTAGCTGGGAGAGGGAAGGAGAAGGGGGAGCTAGAGCTTCTGTAGTGGGGACTGACTCCAGGGGGCTATCCCCATCTGCTCAAGTCTGGATCCCGTGGAGCTGTGGGGAAAGCAGGGTCCTCACTGGGTTTCTCCCACTGCTGTTGATTGGCAATGCTATTATTGGCAAGTAAAGCTCATTTTAAAATGTGCCTATATAACTAGGTGACTTCATAAAATGAAGAATTTATGAAGGGCTGGCATGCACCTGAATTATATAACAGTCTTCCGTCTACTACTCCTGAAGTGCTGGTTCATAGAAACCGGCACCCTCGTGCCATCTGAATAGATTGTCCTGGTTCAGTGACAGTGTATGATGGGGAAACAGGAAGGTTTGACACAGAAACCTCTATGGAAGACTATCTTTGAATGTGACTCATGTGAAGCTTTGGGAATTTGTAGAATTTTGATGCAGCATCAGTAAGGGAGACCAGATAGACATTCTTCTCTTCCACCATAGCCTATGTGAAATCATGCCCAGTAGAACTGCTCCAGATAGTCAGCCAAGACTTCCTTCACCCAACCTAAGATCTCCTGTTGATAGGAACTTTTGCTTTATTTCACAATTAAGATGGACCATATTCAGGGTGGTCTCCATGAGTCAGTGAAATCTACATCAAAACAGGAGTGGGAGTAGAACTGTTCCCTCCCCCCCAGTGAAATTCAGATTGGTGTTGAAGATGGTGGTTTTGAATGCATTGAGGGATGTCCTTTCTGTCATGAGTGAACCATGGATCTCTCCCCCATGGCTAGTGAAAAACAGTTGGAGAGATCATGGATTCACTGCTGATAGAGATAATTAATGCTTCTTTAACAGAGGTCATGCTACCAACAATCCATAAATATGTGGTGTTCCAAACCTTACTCAAGACACCATCATTCAGCATCAAATATCTTGTCATTTTGTCTCAAAGTTTTCTTTTCCCTTTCTCCCCCACCCCTCACACCCCTCTTTTTAAATTTAGGGGAGATCATTAGAAGCTCGGGGCTAGAGGGCTATGAAGACACCAAGCTCCTGGTCTCCTTTTCATCAAGCATGGGCAGTAGTCTCTTTATTGTCCTAGTGCCTGGGTACAAAACTTTTGGATGAAAAGAAGTTCTCAAGCTCAATCCTGGCAAAACAGAATCAGCTAGCTGACCACATAGATCTTTTACATCTCAGATTTGTATGAATCTATAAGGTTGAAAGGCACCACGTCCTATTACTGACCCCCCCTCCCTGTAGTTTTCGGAACTAATGGCAGTCTCAAATGACATTTCCTGTATAAAAGATGTTTATAAATAATGTGAATTAATTTCAGGATTGTCCCTCTTTCAATATATCTTTACGTGGATTTGGCTTCAAATACTTGGATAGCAAATTACACATTAAATCCACCATAAACACTGAGTAAAACAGATGATTAAGCAGTGAAAAAATAACCATGGCACTGGTGGCATATACTTTAATCTTATAGCAAATAAAGAAGTGACTGAAACTTGCTATTAGCAGACCATAACACCGAGCAAGTTTGTTCAGAAGAAGAAATAATTCCCTGTTATTTTTGAACAAATTGACATAATGAGCTGTCTCTCCATGATTATCTCTGAGCATTAACTGACTCTATTATGCAGGATAATACTCAGAATAATTATTACTTATCCACATGTACATACATTGAATAATAAAATAATTAGACCTTTTAAAACAGCATTGAAAAGATTCCACTTAATGTAATCCTGGGTTTCTGATTATAAGGTTGGAATAAATAACATGTAGCATTTTATCAGTCTCAAACCAGTAAATTCTGGATTTATAAATGTTGGTACTCATTGTGCATAATATTTTTTTGAGCCTGTTCCTACATTAAATTCTAGAATTAGAATTTTAAATAAGAATTTTAAGATAATATCTAAAAGTTCAGAGAGGAAGAAACAATGGATGTTTTTAAGCGCTGTATAGCTTTTCTATTGGCTCACGTTTTCTCCCACTTTTGGTACTGGGAATTACTTGTGCTATCATTGCTTCCTTAGCAGCCCCTGAACAGATGACGTGCAAACCACGTCCCTTCAGTCTCTGTGCCAATGCTAGCACTATTGCAGGGATGAATTCCCTGCCCCTTCCCCCATATGGCACTTCTTGTGCAGTAAAGAGAGGAAGGATAATTCAGATACAAGCCTGGGACTCAGGAAACTTTTCACACGAGAAGTCTGCGGCCTTGGGCAAGTCACTTAGGGCTTGTCTACATTGCCCTGCAGTTAAGACTATGGGGGTGTGATAACAGTGTGCACCAAAGTGCTGTGTTGTGACTCCCCCATGGGGACACTGCAGACACAAAACATGATTACATTAATGTGAACTAGGGGCAGTGTAAACATAACCTTAGTCTTTCTATGCCTCAGTTCCTCATCTGTAAAATGGGGATAATAGTACTTTCCTCACAAAAACTCTGTGAAGTAGGATAAAAGATTGTGAGGAGTTTGGATATTACGCAATGGGGGCCATATAAGTACCTAAAGTAGAGAAAGTGTGAGTAATAGGGGCCAGAATCTGGCCCTGTGTTATTAAATGGTTTTAAGTATCAGAGGGGTAGCCGTGTTAGTCTGGATCTGTAAAAAGCAACAAAGAGTCCTGTGGCACCTTATAGACTATAACAGAAAGCATAAGCTTTCGTGGGTGACCCACTTCGTCAGACACATGGTTTTAGGCATTCATCTGATTGCAGCCCGGCTAGGGAGAGCCAAGGCTGCAATGGGTACAATCCATGTAGAGTTTTGTGCAGCTGTCTGTCCCACCTCTGCAGACATTACATGCTCTGAACGTGCAGTGGGATCTCCTCGACATTTCCATCTAGGACCTTGAGGAGTAGAGTCATGGACTCCACCCCAGCTGCAAAGGGCAGACTCTGGATGCTGGTTAATAGGGATAGATTAGCCCTAGAGCTCAGACTTCAAGCAATTCTTTGCATCCATGTTGTCACCAAGCACATTGGGGCCAGGATTTGCCCTTAATGTAATTAATAAAAAACAGCCAGATCCTGACGCTCACCAAAGAGTCTTTGCTGCACCAATTCAAATGAAGTCAAGTTGACAGGAAATGGTAATGCAGAGGAAACAATTAAAAATGTTATAATAGGGTTCCAAATGGAAGTCAGGGCTTCATCCTCCTTGCTGCTGCTTATTATTTTCAAGAGTTGAATCTCCAGATGTTTTGCTGAATCCCCATTCTTTGACTCGCATTTTTTCTCTAGACTGCTGACTGGAGCTAATTTGATTTTATATTTATTCCTGACCGGTGATTGATTTTTACTTCATTTGGATTCCAGAGAAGTGACTTTGACCTACATAGATACTGCACTATGCTCATACAGAGGATCATGCACACACACCATTTATCACTAGCTAAATGATTTTTTCAGGACAACTAGGACCTTCCTGAATTATGCCAGATAAATGAAGAGGAAACAGTCCATCTCAGCCTTTGCTTAGAATCCCAGATGCTGGGTTACTAATGCCAATGATGAGGAACTGGAAGCAGCTGAGTGGAACGTTTTAATTCTGCTTTTGATAGGTGTAAACATAATTGGTTTACATCTTTGTTCAATAACTTAATTAGAGAGAATGTTTCCATTTGTGAATAATGTAGGATTCAAGGGTAGATGGCTTGCAAATTCTGATGACTCCATTGGACAAAGGACATTTGTGGGTAAGAGGGATAGCTCAGTGGTTTGAGCATTGGCCTGCTAAACTCAGGGTTGTGAGCTCAATCCTTGAGGGGGCCATTTAGGGAACTGGGGTAAAAATCTGTCTGGGGATTGGTCCTCCTTTGAGCAGAGGGTTGGACTAGATGACCTCCTGAGGTCCCTTCCAACCCTGATATTCCATGACCAATAACTCCTTATTTTATAGAAGGATGAAAATGATAAAGACTCAAACAATAAGGGTCAGTGAATGTTGGTTTCCTCAACATGGAGAACAATTTTTTAAAATACCAAATGTGGTAAATGATTTAAATTTAATAATCTAATATAGAAAGCAACACCCTCCTTATTTTCCTTGGACTGTTAATGGATGGATGACTAGAATTTTTAAAATCCATGTTGGTAAAGCCTGCGTAGTACCCAAGTCTCAGTCTTGAGTTGAAATTGGTTCCAGATTAAGTACACTCTTCTCAACTGATTCCATTCCATGGACATATGAGCTTGAGCTGGTTGGGAATTTTTCAATTAAACTTTTTTCTGTAGGAAAACGTCTATTTGTCAAAACATAAAGCTTTTGTGGAAACTCACCATTTTGACTAAATTTTTGTCAAGAGAGTTTCTTAGGTCCAGGAAAGAATTAGAGAGAGGCCCCCAACTTACCCTAGAGTAGCTAATAGCCGTGTCATTAGGGCACTAACCCGGGATATGGAAGACCCAGGTTTAAGTTCCTACTCTAAATCAGGGCAGGAACTTAAAGCTGGGTCTCTCACATCTCAAGTGAGTGTCCTAACTGTTGGCTGTTCTGGGGTTGAGCTATTTCACTTTCTCGTATTTTTTGCAAAAGATCTCATTTTCATTCCAATGGGGAATGAATTTAAATTTAGAAACCCTGAAATGTTTTGCAAAATGGGATTGTATTCCGGCCTGCTCTAACATGAGCCAGGATAATTTATCTGAGAAGATACTGGATAAATATATATATGTGTTGGCAAACTTCTGTTCCATTGCTGTGATTTATGTTACAATAGCGCTAAGATGCTTCAGCTGAGATTGGGGCCCCATTGTGCTAGGCACTGTACAATTATATAGCAGACAGTCCCTGCACTGAAGAGTTGACAATCTAAATTGGCAAGAGAAGGGAAGTATGGGTACCGAGAGCTGAGTGACTTGCCCAAGGTCACACAGCCTGTCAGTGGAAAAGGTGGGAATAGACCCAAGGTCTCCAGACTCCCAAAAGAATCCATATCCACTAGACCATGCTGCCACTAGATAGTGTTATTCTGAGACTGCAATTTAAGGAAAACTTTTCGCTTCTTGATCCCGCATTTCAAATGTGGGTGCATAAAGTTAGATGCCTAAAACAGGCATTTTGGTGCCAAACACATTTGAAAAGTGGGTGCCTTATTCTGTTAATATTAATGATAAAATACTTCTAAAGTTTTGGTTTGGATGAGCCTAAATTTTTTTTAGTTCACTATCCCCAAAACAAGGAACTGCTGGAGCATGCCTTTGCCATAGAACAATTATCAGAGCTGTGCTCTGATCTGCTCCAGATGACAGACCACTCTCCCTTTGGGTCTATCTGCTTCACGGCCTCCTACCTGTCAATCTAGCATCCCCCCAGCCAGATCTGTTAGAATTTCCTGCTGTTCATTCAGCCATGTGGGTCCAGCCCTTCCTGGCAGACTGATTAAATCCAAGCCAAACATCACCTTTCCCAGACACTCCTAGTCTCTATCCAACAGGTAACATTCGTGTCTGCGGCTGGTGTTGCTTTCACACGGAAATGCTGCATGGTACCATGTGTGAACATGGTATTTGCAGTTCTTTGAAGCTTTGCCACGCGGTAGGAGCATTCCAGATGCACAAGGCACTCTACAGCGCTTCAGCCCAAAGGCAAGACAAACTGTACCAGAATAGAAATGCGGGCTCCAGGCTGCAGATAAAAATTGATGGAAGAGGTAGTCAGTTTGGGGAGTGAAAAGAGCCGTGTAGCAAGGTGGCTGCAGGAGATTTTATCTTACTCCAGAGTGGTGTTCCACTCTGAAGAACAATACTGTAGCACCATTTCCAGGTCACTAAGTCCATAGGATCAAATTCTATCAGCAGCTACACTTACATGCAGCTCTCCTTCCCCTCAACAGGAATAGCACAACTGCAGAATTTGACCAATAGTTTTCCAGTTCTAGCATTCCAGATGATGTCACTTGGCAAGATGACCACAGCCAGCAATAGGCAGAAAAGTCCATTATTTTTAGGGTGGATTGTCTATCTTGGGAAATACTACTCACCATCTAAGCATTCTGGTTGCTATATGAAGGAAAATGGCTGGTTGTCTTTTGACCTATTCCTATTGCCTCCTATCTGTCTGAACACACACAAAATGCATGTACAAAATGGCAGGGGGATGGGGAGGTGAGGCACTATCTGGGTCCTTGTTTCCCCTGCCAACTTCTTGGTCCAGGGAGTTGCTGTGGGGAGGGGAGCCATGGCTGGGTCCCATTTTATTTCCTCCCCTGCCATGCAGCAATTCCTGTTTTTGGCTGCTTCTGTAGCTGCTCCGCCTGTTGGAAGTATCTGGCTGGTTCCACATCACTTAATAATCATGGCATTTAATCTCTCTGTTCCTCACATGCCCCCTCTTTAAAAAGGGGTAATAACTACTGAAGAAGGGTGCTATGAAGTTCCATTATTTAATATTTGTAAATTGCTTTAAGATCTTAAAATGGAAGGCATTTTAAGTCTTATGATGATTGTTGGTTTTGTGACTTATATACAGCCAACAATTGACTAGGTGGCTGACAAAAAAACCTGAAGATGAAGCCCCTTCTCCACAGAGCTTACAGTCTAAATAAACATTGTTTTAAAAGAGCAGCTATTTTAAAGTTATATAGAAGTATTATTTATATAAAACGATTCCATTGTGTATTAAAGGACTGTTTCGTACATAGGCCATAGACCACTCAAAGGAGAGTATAGGTTTTTGTACATTATTTTAAACAGTTTTGGAGGGCTGACCAGAATATGCAACTGCCCCATTTTTTTTACTTCTCACTCTTTTCTTTCATTGCGGGGCCCTACCTGTCTCTATTTACTGCCCTGAATGGTGTGTTTGGGAACTCTGCTTGGTGCCTCAAATGGTATAGTTGGTGTGCGGACCCATTTGGTGTCCCAAATGGCCCCATTTAATGTGGTCACAGGCCCCATTTAATGCTTTGTAGATTTCATTGATATCCACACCAAAACAGGGGAGCGTATTAAGGAGGTTATTTTACAGAAGCTGAAAAAAGATAGTTTAGCTATAGCTGATTGCAGGGAACAAAGCAATGGCACTAATATGGCTGCAGTACACAAAGGTGTTCAAAATCAAATTCAGCCGGTAAGTCAGTACACATCTCTAAGCCCATGTGCTGCCCACTCACTGAATCTTGTTGGAGAAGCTATTGCAAAGGTGGTTTCCCCAAGTTGCTCTATTTTTTTTTTAAATATTCCAAGGTTGTATAATTTGTTTTCCACTTTTGCTAGTCATTGGGATTTGTTGAAAAAGCATCTGAACATTGCCTTAACATGCCAAGCATGACAAGATGATCAGCCAGGGTAGAGGCAATCTGTCCATTATGAAACCAGAAAGGCGTTCTTGACACTTTAGACCAGATCAAGGCTTCACACAATCTTATGCCAGAATTTGTTAGAAGATGATACACATGAACATTTCAGAGTTTTCACTCCTTGTTTTGGCTGAGATGTAGTGTGCTTTTTTATCAAAAATTTGTGTAGTGAGCAAAAAATTGGAGACTCCGGATCCTGACATTGAAACAGCTCAGAGTTTATTTGGTGGCCTTCAAGAAGCTTTATCTGAATTACAGTCTTCTGGCTTTGTTGTATGTAAGGAAGCTGCTGCTTCACAGGCTTAAACAAAAAGAATATCTCCACAGTTCAAAAAGAAATAATCTCAAAGGAGGAAAGTAATGCCAAGTGAACGAGCAAAGGACAAAAGGTTGTCAGATCCTGAAAAGGTTTTTGAATGTGTCTTAAACACAATTGGACAACAGGATGTGTAAGTACTATGGAGTTGGAGAAAGGTTTGCCTTTTTTTGACAGGCGAGAAACTGAAAAGTCTCATCAGCAAAGACCTAAAGAGGCATGCTCGAAACTCAGCAAGCCCGAAGGATTTATATTCAGAGTTTTGAAAATGAGATTGAGGTCTTTGCCAGTTTTTGCAAAAGAACCTCGGATGACTTGGAAGTGAAGGCGTCCACTGATCTCCTTAGCCACCTTCACGAAAGATCTTTAGATGTGAGTTTCTCTGAAACAGAAATAGCACTGTGTGTATTTTTTGCTGTCTTCCTGTTGCTATGTCTGCTAATTAAAGGAGTGTCAGCAACCTAAAATTAATCATGTCTAGCTAAGAACGTCCATGAGGCAAGAAAGGTTAAGTGATCTGGTAGTTATTTCTATAGAGCACTTCAAAGCAAAGTACAGTAGTACCTCAGAGTTATGAACAGCAGAGTTACGAACTGACCAGTCAACCACACACATCATTTGGAACCGGAAGTACGCAATGATAAGGCAGCAGAAGAGAGAGGAGAAAAAAAGCAAATACAGTACAGTACTATGTTAAATGTAAACTACTAAAAAAAAGGGCGGGAAAGCAGCATTTTCCTTCTGCATAGTAAAGTTTCAAAGCTGTATTAAGTCACTGTTCAGTTATAAACTTTTGAAAGAACAACCATAATGTTTTGTTCAGAGTTATGAACATTTCAGAGTTATGAACAACCTACATTCCCGAGGTGTTTGTAACTCTGAGGTTCTACTGTAGATAGATAGGGATTAGCTAATTAATGAAATTACTTAAGAGAAGGCTAGGAAGGTCCCTTTGTAAAAGTACTTAGTGATAGCTTTTATTTTATTTTATTTTTTGCGGTGGTGGTGGGCGGGATTTGAGTCTTCAGACCAGGCCCAGAACACCCCGGGTATGGCCTGGGGCACAGTTCATTCGAATCTGTCTGTCTAGGTATTAATATGGCCCTTAACACTGTAATACATGAATCGAGCATGAGTGGAGTTATTTATGCCAGCAATGAAATGGGACCATTAAATTGATTATTCTGAAATCCTAGCAAGGTTGCAAAATGAAGTGGAAGAGTTTGAGAGTTCTTCCATCACAGCAATTTAGAAGATTCCCATGAACCAAAAGTCTAGTGATGGGTGAATTTCCCAGGATAACAGGACAATAAGCACTGTAAAAGTGTTCCTGACTGCAATGTTGTGGTGCTTAATAGGTGGAAGAAATGGTTGCCACAAAAATGTGTATGAAGCGAATCTGAAGAGAACAAGTGGAACTGAATTTAGAGAATGTCATAAGTTTAAGTTTAGGACCTTAAATAATATTTATTGGGGTAGGGGGGAGGGGGGAGGAGCAGGAAGGGAAACCGGCTTGCCATATCTGCTGGGTTAAATGGGCTGGCTGGATTTATTTATTGTCAAAAGCAATTAAATTAAATACTTTAAAGGGGTTTCAACAAAAATAAACAATTGCAAATGTGCAGAAAGTTTTACTCTGACACTGCCTAATCAGAGTGACAGGTAAAATACCTCTCCCCTCCCCATGTGATGAATGCATGTCAGCGTTTGCCTTGTGCTCTTGCCAAACATGGCTTGCATTAATCACACAAAAGTGGCGTGCACCCTTGCTCTTGCCAATGATCATCTACATAATCACCTCAAATTGCATCATTGTTGAGCCATTATGCATGAAAAGCAGCTTGGTTAGTATTCAGTCAATCAGGTGGGATAGATCTTTTTTAGGTGTCTGGTTGTTCTAGTTCCAAGCCTGTTTTCTTCAGGGGCAAAATTATGCAGTAGTTATTTCTGCTGCTGTTTTATTTTATTCATGAAAATAGAGTTAGGCAGGTTCTTTTCATCTGTGAAATTTGAAGGATACCTATAATATCCTTCATTCTTTCATATTTCAAATATAAGGGCCGCCCATGTGAATAACCCCTTTAAAAAAAACAACAATTGTAACCCTGACTTTTTAAGTAAACTCAAATTATACCCAAATCATCTGCTGCTGTAGTAATAACTGAACCATAAAATGACTTTTTTGGAGAGATGTGGCTATCATGAAGTTTCAATACATTTTATCACACTACATCTGATAATGTCTGGAATAAGAGAGTAACATATAAAAAGAAAAAAGGCCAATGCTGAAATGCCACCTATAGAGCTAAAGTATATTTATCCCCTTTGAGCCTTCCATTTATGCTTATCTCAGGAGAATCTATTTCCCTACTTACTGATGTGTGAAACCTTGCAAGATAGGGTTGGTATTTTGTAACCCAGATCTCGCCTTAATTGTGTGAGTACCACTATGGCTTTCACAATGCTGTAAAAACATTCCAGGGTGGAGGGTGTGTTGCTGTGGAGGATTGCCATGCTCCCAGCCTCTCCCATCCCTGTCCTCCTCCCTTCTCACCTGCAGAAATTAAATCCCTCTGGAGAGCTTGTATAGGGTCAGAAGGGAGTGGATAATAGGGCACTGAAGATGACGCTATGTTGATGATTCCCACCCTTTTCCCCAAGTCAGGTCCACCAGATCTTTGTCCTCTTCGTTCATGGAAACAGAAGAGATGATCTGGCCCATTCATTTTATTTCTAAAGCACACTCAGTGGAGTACTCATAACACTGAATAAACCATGAAAATCATAGCAAGTGGGTTAATATTAAAACATTGAAATATGAGAGATTAACAATATGAAATAAACTGCTGTTATCTTCCCCCATATCTGTGGATTGCAATGTTAATTAAGACTAGTGTATTGAAATTCCTAATCAGTCACTTGTTAAATGTCTTGGGCCAGTAGACAGGTCCACAAGCCAACCTTTCCCATTTTCCAGTTCTTGGGAATCTTTGATGAACTCCTTCTCTAGGTTTTAATTTCTCATAGACACGGGTATAATAATTCTATCTTTTTTTCAGTGTTATCCTTTTTATAAGCGCTAGTCTTCCCTGAAATAGATGGAACTGTATGAACCAAAAACCCACGCCTGGTATTGGAGATCATTTCTGCAGCACTGGCTGTTTGTGCTCTTCTGTCCCCATTTCCTCCAGCAATAAGATTGACTGAGATAGTTTTGTTGGCTCGCTCCATTGCTCATTAAAATCAACTTTCTTATCTCCTAAGGTGCCTAATGCTATGGTAGATGAATGCCAATTGTGTGTCTAACAATTAGATACTCATTCTGGCTTGTATGCAAAACACTAATCAGCCTTTTGTCATTTCTGACTATATGAACCCGTGCCATTCGGGTTGTCGTCATACAAAGTTGGCTTTATTTTTATACAGTGACTCATAAACTTAGATTTAAAAGCATCATCTCTGTAGGCCAGATCCTAATTTTTTTTCTATCTGATCAATTTTTTGTTGGGTCTGTCATCAGTCTTGCAGCATATGCCAAAGGAACTTGAACACTCTCTTCTTCTGAAGCAATACAACCCTGAGGCTAGCCTAGACAGGCATCAATAGAAACTCTGGTTGTTTTGTTTGGATCAAAGAACATGAGCAGTGCTCTGGTTCACTGATTTATTCCACTAAGGTTCATGCCGTATTCCCCATGAAAATCAGCTTACAGCTTGTCTGCGCTTCAAACGCTACAGTGGCATATACAGCTGCGCTTCTGTTGCACTGCAGTGTAGACACTACCTACATTGATGAGAGAGGTTGCCCTGTTGGCATAGGTAATCCACCTCCCCGAGAGGCAGTCGTCTAGACTGGAGGCTAGATCTGCTTAACTACATCGCTCAGGGATGTAGCTTTTTCATGCCTCCGAGTGATGTAGCTGGGTTGACCTAACTTTTTAGTGTATATCAGGCCTTAGTCTTGCAGCAGTGTTCTGAGTGTGGGCAGGCATAGGTCATGTCTGCTGCTGTTTACAAAGTTTCTGCTTTCTGCAACATTTTAATGGCCGATATATTTTCAACTGTCCTTCATGAGAGATGTTTCCTTGTGTTATTGATCATTGTGATTTGCTGTAGTTTCTCTCTACTAGTGGAGGTTATCAAATTCTCTGCTGTTGTAAGCACCCTCGGCTCATCTGAATTCAGAAGATTTGTGCCTACTTGTGCCAGTGGGGAATTTGGCATTAGGTGTATAAATGAGCACCAGATTGGCCAATGTGTATACAAATTTGAAATTATTCATTAACTGCCAAATTTGGTATGAATTTGTTCACGTGCTTAATAATCATACATACCTTAGTGTACATTAATCATCAATTTTTAAAATCTGTGCATATTTTCACAGCCTGCACTTTATCTTGTTTTTATGCTATCAGTGGGCAATTTAGAAACATGATCTGAGAACTAGCATTTTCCTAGTTAATTTTCAATCTATAGCAGAGGATTTTTAGAAACACCTTCTTTAACTTACCATCATGTTCTTGCTTTCTGTGGTCCCTAATATAACTAGCATTTGTTGGGAATATTTTGACTAAACATTTTTTGTTGGAAAATACTGATTCACCAGAACTTTCATTGGGAAGTTCTCTCAGCTCTGGGATGCAATTTCTAGAAAGAGAGAGGGGGCAACCCACCAAAGAAGAGCAGGTTATCCCTATGGTTAAGGAATGCATGTAGGATATAGGCAATCAAGCAGCATTGGGATTTGAACTTGGGTCTTTTACATCCCAGATGAGTGTCCTAACCACAAGGCTATTCTGAAATAAGTCTCTTTTGGTTTCATGCTGCTGCAGAGCTAAAAGAAATTTTTAAATCAAATATTTTCAAGGGACAGAGAAACTGTATCTCCCTCAGCCTTTCCCCATCCAACTCTAATAAGATCAGCATGCTTTCTATCAGGCTTCCTACTCCTTTTCCCCACAGCTTTATTAAATATCTCAGATGGTGAAACAGGACTTAACAGAAGCCTCTGGAAGCAAAACCCACCAAACAGCATAGTTCTTAGAACTCTCCTTGTCAAGCTTTAATACTGGAAACCATGTAAAGAGTTTAGAATGGGCTTCCAAAATGGTTGCACTGACATCTCTCGTGCTAGTTTTTCTCATTTGGGTATCTCTTTTTGAAAGTCACCTTTGAAGCTTAAAGAGTCACACATGCACAAAGTGCACCATCTTTCATTCTTACTTTTGAGTTAACTTACTCAGTGGACTTCTAAAACTCACTTCTAGTCTCACTAGTCTATGAGATTTCCATAATTCCTCATGCTCTAGAGTGGGTGTGGATCTGTGAACTGATTTTGATTTCACATGTGGAAAAGAACAGTAGTGAGGAAGGGATGGAATAAAGCACTTCCCTGAGGGCCCTTTGTACTTAACATTTGACAGTGACGATCTCAATTTGCCTATCTGATGATTTAGCCGGAGGGGAAGTTGGAGATGTATGTGAAGCAACGATCACCTAAGTGACATAATCCTGTGGCCACATATTGCACAGAAAAAGGCCTATGCTAGTTAGGGTCACCATATATCAGAGATACGAAGCCTGCCTTTGCTGAACCAGTTTCTGGCAATTGCAGGTAGGCTGAAGTTCTTTCTTAACATCTCAGAAAATTATATTCCCCATATCTGATTTAAAGTGGGCATCAGAGCGGCTAAAACTGTATTTCATTTCCATTCTGATGCAGGGGGTTGCTCTATTACAAATAAACATAGACACCATCTCCCTGGCAACAGCAGAGGAGAATCAGGAAAGCCATGAAGGCTTAGGCCTGAGAAGCAATACAGATTGGAAGCATGCTATGGATATGGGTAAACTCCATATTCGTGGTACTCCAGTGAAAAGAAAAGATAACCACTGTCATTTAACTCAGTAGTCCAAAGGAACTAGAGAATATGATAATACTAGCTCAGGTGAGCTACAGCACAATTGCAAATCTGTCTGAAAGTTTGACTAGAGGACAGTAGTGATAGGGAACAGACGGCTAACTGTGATCCATCCATGCAGTCAAATAGTCTGCTTTCAGCACTGTGAAATAACAAATGTAGAAACAAAGTTGTTTCAGTGACCAGCTGCCTAATGGGTCTGAGGTTTGCACATGGATTACACTCATTAGGTGTCATGTGAACTTACATTTGCAATAGAGACCTGAAGGTAACATAAATGACTGTGAATAAGACTACACAAGAAGGTTAATGGCATTTTGGGCTGTATAAGTAAGGGCATTGCCAGCAGATCGAGGGACGTGATCATTCCCCTCTATTTGACATTGGTGAGGCCTCATCTGGAGTATTGTGTCCAGTTTTGGGCCCCACACTACAAGAAGGATGTGGAAAAATTGGAAAGAGTCCAGCAGAGGGCAACAAAAATGATTAGGGGGCTGGAGCACATGACTTATGAGGAGAGGCTGAGGGAACTGGGATTGTTTAGTCTGCAGAAGAGAAGAATGAGGGGGGATTTGATAGCTGCTTTCAACTACCTGAAAGGGGGTTCCAAAGAGGATGGATCTAGAGTGTTCTCAGTGGTACCTGATGACAGAACAAGGAGTAATGGTCTCAAGTTGCAGTGGGGGAGGTTTAGGTTGGATATTAGGAAACACTATTTCACTAGGAGGGTGGTGAAGCACTGGAATGGGTTACCTAGGGAGGTGGTGGAATCTCCTTCCTTAGAGGTTTTTAAGGTCAGGCTTGACAAAGCCCTGGCTGGGATGAGTTAGTTGGGATTTGGCCTGCTTTGAGCAGGGGGTTGGACTAGATGACCTCCTGAGGTCCCTTCCAACCCTGATATTCTATGATTCTACACTGAATTCTGGCAGGCAAACTAGATGAAAAGCTAGAGTGATAAAGGATGGAAAAGTAGAATCAATACAAAAATGGTGTAATTAAAATAGTGTGGTACAGAAAACCAGCAGCAGTGGGAAAGGGTATATTTAAAAGATATAAAATCTGAAGTACTCACCAAGAAAGCAAATATGCACAGTTTACAGAATACAAGTGTATTTCAGGATGTGTACCTCTTGATAAACACAAGTTTTAAGGGTAGAAAAATACTTGAGGCATCGAAATTTGGAAGTAAAACACACAAATCACATTTATCACTTTTTAAAATTGTTTTTAATTAATTTTAGCAGTTGTGAAGGCTGCTAGACTGACAAAGATGGAGACTGAAGCCTTCTCTCCACAGAACAGGTATAGCACAGTGACCAGCTTTTCCACAATCACAGAGGGTCCTGCTGTAGGTATGAAAAGGTATCTAAGGCCCTGTAGCACTCTGCATGGATGAAGGTGTCCATCCACAGGGAGTTCATTGCAATATTGGGGCTCAAGTCTCTATGCTCATTCAGTCCTTTGCTTCTCTGCAGGCACTCACTGTCCATGACACGTATTTTACTTTATGTAGTTGAAGTAAAATATTGCTACACGAATAATTCAAAGCTCTCTCATAGGTCCATAGTGTTGTGCCCATGCTGTCACTCCCAGCCTGTGAAGAACCCCAGCAGCTAAAGTCCTTCTTCACTCCCTCCTCCCCTTTCCCACCTGTGAATAATGTATTAGTGAATGTGACTGCTCAGATGCTGACAGTAATATGCTCAAATGCTTTGCTGGATGAGGGAACCTTTCAAGACTAAGCCCCAAATGCTAAGGTATTTTCCAAAATAAGACTTTAAGTGCTGAGAATATGAAAGCTAAAGCTCTACTTTACTACTACCAGCTAAATAGTAAAGACAGAACTTTCTCTACTGTTCATTGGTTAGAAACAAATGCAAGAGATTGCATTTCAAGCAAGGATTTAAGTTTTTCACCCTCATTTTATTTAAAAAATAAGTTGAATTTAGTTTATTTCAAAACCACCAACTATGTTGCTTTTATTGTGAGCAGTAAATCACTATTTCATAGACAATTAAACACAGCATGAGTAATCAGGCAAATATAAACTTGATTATAGTTAGAAGGAAAAATATGTCCGTGAATAGGTTACATAAGATTAATTTAAACAACCAGCTTTTATAAGATACCTTAATATTAACCATAATTTGCAGGGAAATCACTCCCACAGGTAGGAAAAAATTATAGCCATTTTAATGTTAATAGCTTACATAAGAATGGCCATATTGGGTGAGACCAATTGTCCACCTAGCCCAATATCCTGTCTGCCGAAAGCGGACAAGGCCAGGTACTTCAGAGAGAATGAACAGAATAGGTAGTCATCAAGTGATCCATCCCCTGTTGTCCAGCTTCTGGCAATCAGACGTTTAGGTCTTCTCTTATATATATTTAAAATCTCATAGGTATTTACAAATCTCATAGGTATTTACAGGTACCTGTCATCTTAGTATATAAGTGCAGAACAACAGTTATGAAACAGACAAAAAAAATTCTACAAAGCTGTTTTTCTTTCTTTCCCCTGGCTCCTGTGAATGTGTGGGGTTTTTACACTTTTTATGAGAGTCATGGCTGAGGAAAGGCTATATTAAAAAGGTATTTTACACTTTACTCCAAACAGTCAGTGTTAATAATAATCTGCTATATACCCCAATCCCTGGGAATTCATCTTGAGTTACTTAACATCCTTTAAGTCCAGGAATGACTCCTCTGACACTGTTAGCTATCTCATTGTACTATTTAGTTAGCAATTCTCAGACTTTTTCTGATTTTTTGGAGAGTTTTTGCAGTTTCTCACTTCCTGTGACAGATCAACATTAATCTGTCATTAATTCATATCTGTGGTAGAGTAGACTAAGTTAAAATCTAAAGTAATACAAATGTTAGCCCTCCTGCTAGGACAATTTAACATGCAAAAGCATGGTACTTAAGCTAGATATAAAGGTAGAAGAGTGGGGGGGGGGAGGGGTAGGTGGAGGAGGGAGGAATTTTTGGAATAAGATGCATCATTGGGACCGAGAGTCTATCTGGAACTTTCAGAAGAACTTTTAACACATCAAAAAAGATACAGGAAAAACAGGAACCACCAACTGGTTAGTCAAATTAATGGATTTGGGACACACACAACAGGCATTTCAAAAGAGAATCCTCATCTCTGTGGAAATAACTGTGGGAGAGGTCACAGAATAAAGCAACCTAAAAGTTGTAACTGGGGGATTTAGAGAAAATGGGGAGGGTCAGATGACCTCGGTCCAGTACTAGTCAATGTTACTGTTAATTAAAACACTGAAGATGGAGTGGAGAATATGTTTATAAAATTTGCAAATGACACGCAACGGGAGGAGGCAGCGAGCACTTTGGAGGACAGGATTAGAATTCAAAATCATCTCGACAAACTGGAGAATTGGTCTGAAATAACAAGATGAAATTCAATAAAGACAAATGCAAAATACTTCACTTAGAATGGAAAAAAGTCAAATGTGCAAATACAAAATGGGGAATAACTGACAAGACAGTAGTGCTGCAGAAAGGGGGTTAGAGTGGATCACAGATTGAATATGAGTCAACCATGTGATATAGTTGCTGAAAAGGCTGATCTCATTCAGGGGAATGAGATCAGTGTGTGCTGTATGCAAGACACGGGAGCTCACTGTCCCACTCTACTTGGCACTGGTGAAGCCTCAGCTGGAGTAGTGTGTCTAGCTCTGGGCACCACACGTTAAGAAAGATGTGGACAAATTGGAGAGAATCCAGAGACGAGCAACAAAAATGATAAACGGTTTAGAAAATCTGATCTACGAGGAAAGGCTTAAAAAAAGGGCATGTTTAGTCTTGAGAGAAGAAGACTGAGGGGAGATCTGATAAGTCTGTAAATATGTTAATGGCTGTTATAAAGAGGATGATGATTAGATTGTTCTCCATCTCCGCTGAAAGTAGGTAATCAGCTTACTCTACAGCAAGGGAGATTTAGGTTAGATATTAGGAAAAAATTTCTAATGGTAAGGATAGTTAAGTACAGGAATAGGCTACCAAGGAGGCTGTGGAATCCCCATCATTGGAGGTTTTTAAGAACAGGTTAGACAAACACCTGTAAGGGATCATCTAGGTTTACTAGGCTCTAGGATCATGTGGCTCATGCAGGGGGCTGGATTAGATGACCTCCCGATGTCCCTTTCATCCCTACATTTCGATGATTCAATGTTATTTTGCAGTCAGAGTCTGTCTCGTGCTCTGTGGGAGCCCTGCTCCTTTGTGCCTCTATGCAGCAGTTGGGCACAGCTGCAGAACTTCAGTACACATCACCCCCAAAGAGGGCAAGGAGGAAATGCAGCCGTGGCCTTGACACCCCCTCCGCTCCCAGCATTCACCAGGCTGTAGAGTTGAGCAGATGCGTGCAGGGGAGTACACTGCACCCTGATAGTGCAACGAACCACAATGCACTTCACACCAGGTTGCTCTCCGCAGAACTCCTGGAGCTAGCACTCCCTGGTGTGGTGCAGATCCATGTTATCTTCAATGTGAGGCAGAGGCACAATAGGCCCCTTAATATTTCAGGCACAAGAAATTTTTAAAAAAAATCCTATAAACACAAGGACAATGGCTTTGCTTGGCAGGCTCTAGAATATTGTTAGGATTATGACTATTGCTGCTTTCTATCACATAGCAAGATAATTTTAAAATGCTCAGGAAATAAGTTTAGTACTTTTCTGTCAACAGATGCTAACATCATGCATGTTAGCCATTGACGTATAAACACTCACGATGAAACTCACCTAATCCAGACAGTTGTAAAGGGAATCGTGTAGGACAAATACCTCTTTGACGGACAGTGGAGCATTTTCAGCCGTTCCTTTGTATTGCAGAACTGCCGTGAAAAAGGAGGATTAATGGCAAGGCCAGCTTTTAGGACCCTGTGTTTCTTGTTGAAAAGCCCCAGGTGAGGGTTTTCCTATGTATAAAGATGGACTGAGTGTGATTAAACTGAGATTCCAGGACAGCCCAAAACAGCTGCTTCTTGGGGACTGGGTAGTGGTGCTTCAGCTAAGGTTTTTGCAATGGGAACTTGCCTCTGTGCAATTGGTCACCACCTCTGTTCAAGGAATTGGGATGTGTGAACATTTTGTAAATAAACAAATAGAACCAAAAAAACAACCTTGACTCAACTTCACTGACTTCTTCACCAATGAGAACGAGAACTTATTAGGTCCCTAAATCTGTCTCTCCAAAGAAGCACCTGTACTAATAGTTTTAACACCTTCAGTTGTCCCTACCAAATTTCACACAAGTTACCCATTCACTGTCAGGATCCCAACAAGGGTAGTCAGGGCCAAGGGTCAGAACAGGGGCAAACCTGAGGCTGGAAGTAACCGAGGAGTTTGTAATTGGGTTCCAAGACAGGGCAATTCCGAGGGGCAGAGTCTGAGTCAGGTTTCAGGCTCTGAGACAGGAGGTGAAGTCCAAGTCAAACCAAGTTCAAGCCAGGCGTTCAGGAGCAAGAAGAAGGAACAGTCATGGCAGCTATGGGATATCCATGCTGTTGCCTGGAGACTTCCTGGAACACCCCTTGGTTTATATAGAGGAGGGAGTCAATCTGGAGCAACGTGGCTGCTGTCTGTCAGACTCCGGAGGTGCAACTTCCTCACAGCAGGTCATGGGAAATAGGGTGCAAGCTGGTTACAGCTGCTGCCGGGTGTCAGCCTGGAGAGGCCAGCTACCTGGTAGCTCTGGAGGCCTGGGTTCAGTTGGACCTCCCATTTATACATGGATGCAAATCTGACCAAAGGGTGGTCAAACATTTGAAAACATCTCTGGGACAAATTCACCCTAAGGGTATGTCGACATTGCAATTAAAAACCCATAGCTGGCCCGTGCCAGCTGACTTGGGCTCACAAGGCTTGGGCTCATGGGGCTGTTTAATTGTGGTGTACATATTTGGGCTCGAGCTGCATCCAAAGCTCTGGGACTCTCCCACCTCACAAGGTCCTAGAGCTCAGTCCGGAGCATCTACACTGCTGGAACGTCTATATCGCAATTAAACAGAGCCAGAGCCCTGCGAGGCTGAGTCAGCTGGCATGGGCCAGCCATGGGTTTTTAATTGCCACGTAGACTTACCCTAAGTGTCCGTAATGTTCGTAACATCAGTGGAGTTGCAGCCTCTTAGACCATTGGTGAATTTGGCTAGAATAATATTTGGTATGTTATTTAAACATTGACTAAACATGACTGACTAGTTAAAAAGATGAATTCAAGGGTTAGGTAGTGCAACCTTTGCTTACACTGCTGAGCACTTACCTACGTAGCCCCACAGAAGCTCCAGTTTCCAATGGGGCTACTTGTGTGTTTAAAAGTTCACCAGTGTGGTAAACGTTGCTCAGTCAAGCTCTACAGAAGAGACCACTGTTAAACCAAAAAGTTATCATCCAAACAGACTAAGAAAATTTCAAAGCAACTGGATTTTAAAAGTTTTATAAGGAAGACAAAAAAACCCAAAGATTCATACCTAGGATCATAACCCACATCGGAGACACTATAATTAATCAGTAGAAATCAATATTCTGGCTTTGTTGTTTTTACTTTTTGTGAGGCAAAAACATAAATGTTTAAAAAATTCTGCTTCATTTGGCATTATAACAAAACAACTACCTCAGAATAGCAGCTAGTCACCAACAACTGTAGCCTGACATATCAACAGATTTTGTTTGCCTTTTGTGACTCAAGAGACTGGTACCAAATGAGTGGAAACAATAGTGTCTGAGGGAACTTTGACAAACCTGTGGAGATTTTGGCAACCAAAATCCTTTTTGTGTTAGATGAACTGAGCTCCATTCAGTTTTCAGTCTTGTGTGTTGGAGGACCAATCATCCTCAAATGGCTCTTTACAGCATCTGGGTAATGGTGTCTTAGTCGAGGTTCTGCAAGGGGGATCTGAGAGCCTGGCTGCTCTGTGTGGGCATTAAATATTTCATGGCATTATTGGAAGAAGATAATTTGCTCAGTACGCTTGGCCAAAGTTTCCATTCCCTCTACTGTTGTGTGGACTGCGGGTTGTCTTCCACCCCAGAGGTGGCTACATATTGATGGTGATGTGTGGGTGGTAGAGCCTGATCCAGCATTCCTTAAGCAGGAAAACCTCTCATTGTCTTTCAGAGTTAACGTACTTACTCAGTGGGACTAGATATGTCTATCAATGTCTGGATACTGTAAGCAGCACCAAGACAGTGCAGTGAGTTGCATTCTGTGAGTGCCACAGACACACAGGTATTCATTTGAACAGATTTTCCAAACCTTACAGCCTTTCCTTTTTGCTTATACAAATTATGAAATATTCTTCCAATTATTTAGGCAATCTTGATGCTTAAAATTAGAGGGGGTGGAAATGATGTTACAACTGCCAGCTGAAAGGTGTCAAACTCCCAACGTGTTGTTTGGTAGCACTGAAAGTATTTCTTTTTAATTATCTATAGTGTTTTAGAATAATGCTCAGGTATGACAACTTGTTACAACATGTAGCAGATGGGCTAAGTAAAGAATGAGGAGCTAATGTTCCCTTTACCCCATCCACTGAATGATATGGTCAGGCTTTGGCTCATGAAAGCTTTAGAATGGAGAGTGCCTGCTTGTTTGTTACTTTTATTTTTCTTATGATCACTGATCTTTATAGTTATGGTTTTCTCAGAGGGCTCCCGCAGGATGTTGTAGAAGAGTAAGCAGGAGGGCTGGTATCTCAGCAAATGAAACATGATTAACAGTATGGTAGAGAATTGACTGTCACTCCAGCCACCTTAGAGTATGTATCTGAATTCTGTGTCTGCCTGGTCTTATTTATTGAGCACCACTGGGATGCTCACTCAGTGCTGGGCATCATTTGTTTGGGCTATAGGGGGACATAGGTGGTAGGCTTAGAAATGAAAGCAGCCTGTGCTTTATGAGCTGTGACATACTGTGAGGCTTCATGGATGAAAGCATCAAGGGCTTGACATAGGTACGTGACAACAGGGGGAACGAATGGCTCTTTGATGAGACACATTATGGTGAATCTGCCAAAAGTAGAAGAGACAAGATTGTGTAATCCAAAACTGAGGCAGATAGGAGTTAGATTACAAGGGAATCAGGTGAAAGGAAACTGTCGACACCCACTGCACATGTCTCACTGAATTTATCTAGCAAATTCAGGAGTCTGTGAGAGCCGGAGGGTAGCACAATAAATGTGATGGGAGTTGGGAGTGCAGCCAGCACTGAGCACTCGAGAGAGAAATTTCTGCAAGTTTGCAGGATATTTTAGCCGAATGTTTTATTTAAAAGAGAAAACAAATGAAAACAATTCAAAAGGGAAGTATTGATACACCTCTACCCGGATATAACGCGACCTGATATAACACGAATTTGGATATAACGCCGTAAAGCAGCGCTCCAGGCGGGTGGGACTGCGCACTCCGGCGGATCAAAGCAAGTTCGATATAACGCGGTTTCACCTATAACACGGTAAGATTTTTTGGCTCCCGAGGACAGCGTTATATCGGGGTAGAGGTGTACCAGCAGCAGCTCTGGCTGGCTTGAGGACAAAATAAAACTAGAACTTGCTCCTAGAAGAGATCAGGCTGACTATGAATCTTCACAGCAAAATGCAAGCCCCACTTCCTTGACCCAGCCTGCCCACAGTAACAATACAAACCAATGATGATTTTATTTGTACTGTGGGCATGAATAGGGAACCCAATAACAGATAAGGGCCCCTTGTGCTAAGCATTGTGCAAGCACATAGCAAAAAGAGGGGTTGTGCCCTGAAGAGCTTAGAAGTACATACATGAAAGCCCAGCTTCTGCTGACAGGAGTGGAGAGAGAGAAATATATATCTGTATATGCCTTTGGAGAGGCTAAGATACCATGGTGACGGGTGCCATGTAAAAGCCTAGATAGACAGAAATCTCCCCTAGATTTACCCTGTGACATTGCAGAGGCAAGAGGCTTGCACCTCTCCTATTCAGGGGCTGGTGCAGGCCTAACTTGAGCCCGTCTGGGCCACTGCAGCAGCCGAGACTCCTGAGGGTGTAGAATGCCCCAGACTCACCCCCATCTCCACATGCTATGGAACGCTGTATGTCCCTGATTCCCTTGCACAACAATCAGAAAAGAATTAAGCATGTCAACAAACATGTCCAAACCTTTCAGGTTTGTGTTAGGCCTGAAATTACATATGTGTGTGTGTATGTGCGCATGCGTGGCCCATGCACGTATTAGAAGGTAGATTGGAAGTTGGGAGTTTGTGTTCTCCCTCTGTCCTAACACGTGAACAAGGGACCATTGAATGCAATTAAAACATGGGAAATTCAAAACTGAGAAGGAAATACTTTTTCACACAAAGCATAATTAAGCTGTGGAACTCATTGCCACAGGAAGCTGTTGAGGCCAAAAACTAGGTTAAAAAAGGGTTTGGATATTTATATGGATAGAACATCCAGAGTTGTCATAATTAATGAGAATAAAAATGTTAGAAGGAATATTAAAGCACATACTTCAGGGTTTATGCCAACGTGAGGCTATTAGAGATCAGGTTGAGACCCCACATATGCCTACTGCAGGGGTCTTTTGCCATCCTCTGAAGCATCTTTCTCCCTTTCAAATATATGTGTGTGTATCATGGGGTACAGCCCTCATCACCAGACTGGTGTCTCATACTGGTTATGCTGGGGATTAGCTCAAGAGCAACGCCCATGTCTGTGGTCTGAACACTAGCACTCTGTCTCTGCTCCTGCCTACAGCTCCTCTCTCAGGTCCCAGAACTGCAGTGTCGTCTTCTTGACTCAACCCTCCGGCTAGGTCATCATCTGCTTTTCCCCCTTCCGGGGGAGGGAGAAATATTTCCGTCCAACAGTCCTGCCACTTCTCCAGTGATGAGTGGGGGAGACCCAGGACCACCCACTACTCCAGGCCCCAACCCAGAGACTCTGTAAATAGCAGCCTCCGGCTACTCCTTTGTAACCTAGGTCAATGCTGCTCTGTTTCCCTGGGCCACTTCCCCATGGCCCTAGCATCTTCTTCACCCTTATCTCAGGGCCTCAGCTGCTCAGTCTCATGAGCCAGCCTCTGCTCTGTCCAAGGTGCTTACCGTTCTCTCAGCCCTCCAGGGACACAGTCCTTACCCCCTGGGCTCCCAGCAGCAATTGACCTTACTTGCCTTGCAGCTCTCTGTTATATGGACCTGCTGGGCCCTGATTGTCTGTTCCTCACAGCTCCACTCCTATTCGCTGCTCCCCGCGCAGCCTACCCAGGGCTCCTCTATTAACCCCTTCTGTGCCAGTGTGGGGCAGATGTGCCATCACTCTGTGTGTGTGTGTGTGTGTATAATTTAGAGAGAGAGAGACATCTATTGAGTGATGTCTCTCACCATTCAGACTGACACACACAGATGATCACTTGAGTGGTATCTTATTACAGCTGGTGCACTGCAATCTCTGTATGAAGCTTTTACAATTTACCTGAAATCAATACAAAATAAAACAAAAAGGGATATAAACACAGTGGAACCTGCTCATTGGAAGTCTGATGTAGTGGGATTTCATTTGAAGTGAGGTAGATTGAAGGTCCTGATTGGTTTCAGTAAATTGCAATGTACTGATTCCAAGTCAGGCTACTGTGAATCTGCACTATGGATCTCCATTTACACTGAAGCTGTTTTGCTGATAAATTACGTCACTAGTTAAGGGTCCCACAGTAGTATACATTTTAGGAAATTAATCACCGATATAAGAGGGGTAAATTGTTTTCCCGATATGGCAATTAATTGTAGTAGTTGCAAGCCTACGCAAATACATTATAGACCGATAATATTATAATGTAATCTCTTATACTATGAATCATGACCCTTCTTGTAGCCTTTTGTGTGAATAATCATGATTGTATAAACAGGAAACTGGTGTATGGAGCCAACCATTAGTCACTATAGAGACAGCCAGACTAGAAAAAAATACCTTGCATTAGATTAGATAGAATAGTTAGTTATTTTCTACTGTTCATATGATGTGTTAGTCAACAAGGGAAAATCCTAAAGTCCTTACTCTATTTTGTTCAAGCCGAAAGCCCATTGGCTCAGCAGGCTTGGCTCAATGAGGTTTTTGCTGAGTGAAAAATAAGTAAGGGGCCTAAAATCCCGCAGTCCTTATTTTCTAAACACATGAATATGCCGGCCTGTTTCTGTAGCAGAGTTGCCTGAAGGTGAATTAAACAAGACAGTCATCACTACTTCCAAGTGAATAAAAAGTCAAACCGTGATCTGCTTTTAAGGTGATTATCTAAGAGCAGTTCTGTTTGGAGAGACTGGGACTAATTCTGTTTTCGAATGCAATGACAAGTGGCAATGACAATGGTTCCACCATCCAAAAATGTATAGGTGTATCAAATTTGTTTTAAGGTAATTGCATTTGGTGTCTAATCATGAGCAGAATGAAGTAACTTGCAGGATGCAAGCATTGCTGGATATTTAATAAAGTTTGCAGGAATAAATTATTATGCTTTTATGACAGTCATATCTTGAGTAAAGAGCAGATATTAAAATGCATTCTCTATTCAATTTCTAAACTAATGATAGCTATTGAAAATGGAACACATTCTTTTACCCTAATGGATTTTGATACTTAATAAATAGAGAAGTGCTGCAATTATGTTTCCTACTATCAAACAGTGTTACATTGTAGACTTTTTAAAAGCCCTTACTAAAAAATATCGTAAATATTTTGGGCCACATTTTAAAAACCTTTGTGGAATTTTCTTTCTGCCTAGCCCCTTCCACTGGGATTTTCTGCAGAAGGTGAATATTTGGATCAGGATGCTAAATAATATTAACATGTGTTTAAATAAACAAACATGTTTTGGATGGTTCCAGGCAAGGTTTATAGAGACGGAGAGCAGGGTATCATACAGTGAGTTCTTTTATCTGTACATGCTTAAAATTATGAGAATAAACATTTCACATTAATTCCCGTGGCCTTTCCTTTTTAAATCTTAGGCCCTTCAGCTTTAATTAAATATCAAACATGTTCAGTCAAACATTCTTCTTCAAGACAGCACTTAAGCAAAGCCCATTGAATTCAAAATTTAAAATTATGCATGTGCTAAAGTGCTGTGCTGAATAGGGATGGATTTATACACGCATATGTGCTTTCTTGGATCATGACCAATGCTGTAGAGTAGTTTCAGGTTTGTTGCAAACCTCTCTCATGGCTTTAGTGACCTAATTTATATTTGACTATTTGTTTTTATTTATTGGCAATTCTGTGGTACTCGTCACTCTAATATCTGAATTAATCCTCCCCCAATACTCCTCAGAGGGAAGTATTCATATCCTATTTACAGATGGGGAAGCTGAAATCAATGGGAATTAGGTACTTAACTCCCCTTTAAAAATCTGGCCTCACATGGCTAGGAGATTTGCTCAAAATCATACATGAAGTCTCTGGTTGAGTTAGAAATAGAACTCAGATGTCCTGAGTCCCAGTTTTGTGACTTAACCATTTTCCTTTCTGATCATATAACATTTATTTGTTCACACATGGCCCTGACTTTATCAATGCCATTGCTGTAAAAGGGTTAATCTCTCCTAAGATTCTTGCTACTATTTGTATTCAAATAAATTCAAATAAGGGAAATGCAATGGTGAAGGAAAAGGAAAAACCTCTCTGTTTAATGTTTTACAGTGAGAAATGAAAAGCAGAGCTCTCAAAGTAATGTGTAATAGATCAATAATATTATAATGTAATCTCTTATACCATGAATCACGAGCATCCATGTAGACTTTTGTGTGAATAATGCTGACTACATTAATCAATGTGCAAAGCTCCTTTGAGATATTTCTTCCTCCTGAGAGTGCTTTTCATTAGAAACAGCATGATTTAAAACGTTGCATTGCAACAATTGTAAATGGAAATTAAATGTTGGAATTTGCTATTTCTAAACTGACTCTGAATTCTGAACTCTGAAATTCTAATGCAAAGCCAAGATAATGCTTTCCAAGTCTTCCTGGTTCATTCTCTTCATTTTCTTCCAGAGTAGGGGCTGCACAACTGTGAATAAGTTCAATACCTTTGAATGTCTGCCTTAACAATGGAATTTTACTAAAAGACGTATTGCCAAGTAGTCTAGGCTCAAAATGTAGGTTTAATTGAAAAAAAAAATACAAAATATAATGGACCAAATCTTGAGGCCCTTGCTCAGTCAAAACTCTCATTGATTTCAGTTAAGAACTATGCTAAACATTCCCAACTGGGCCTGGTGCTGTGCGCCTGTAATCCCAGCTACTTGATAGGCTGAGGCTGGCAGATCGTTTGGGCTCAGGGGTTCCGGGCTGCTGTGTGCTATGCCAATCAGTGTCCGGTGCTACTCTCCGCCTGGCCAGCGGGTGGCTGAAGAAATGGTCAGAACAACATAAACGAGGTGTTGTGATCGGCGCTCTCTCTGTGAAGGCTGATGAACCGATCAATCGAGGTGACTATGCTAAACAATCTGTTCCGCTTTGTACTTAGCTGTGACACTGAGTACATTTCCCAGACCTGAAGAAGAGCTCTGTGTAAGCTCAAAAGCTCGTCTCTCTCACCAACAGAAGTTGGTCCAATAAAAGATATTACCTCATCCGCCTTGTCTCGCTAATATCCTGGGACCAATATGGCTACAACAACACTCCATATATTGAATTCAGTTGGCATTTGAATTCAGTTGGTAAGGACAGAGCAGGGTATAGACACTGATGGTTCCACTTTACCTTATACAGAAATAACCCATATAAGAGTCAGTAACTTGTGGAATTTCCTCCCAACTTTTTCAGTGAAGTGGAGATGGTTTGCTCCCGTACAGACGAGGTTCATGTTCTGCCTCCTTCTGAGATCTATGCAGATTGTGGGAGATCTGCAGGAGGTAATAGACATTCATATAGATATCGCTGTCCTCCACTCTATCTAATCCTCCTGACTTCTGTTGGACCCTGTGAGCGGTAGCTTTATTTCCATGAGCCCCACATCAGAACTTCCCCCTAAAAGGGGCTCCAAAATAAAGAAAGGGAAGTAAGTGCAAGTTAACAATACAGCTTCAGGCTTTGCTAACTTGTTCTGTGTTTCCCTGTGGCTCGAGGATCCAGAGAATCCCAGCTGGTTTCCCCACCATGCTCATGCCAGGCTCACCTCTCCTAACTCAGCATAACTGTGACCCCATTTGTGCATGTGGTAGTAAAAGGTGTGTGCATATGTTGTAATTCCCATCAAATCGTTCTAAAATAAGCTCAGGGGGGTTTCATTTTGCAAGGCGACTATCAACAATACATGCAATATGTTCTCTTCCTCTAGCAGCGCATGCCAAGCACCAATGTGCTCCAGTCGCAGAAGCTCTGAACTGGGGAAATATATATCCAGTATGCAGGAAGAGAATTGTTTGGAACCAACCATTTGCCAAAGCATTAGAACAAGTGACCAAGTGCCATTTTGAGCTTTTGGAGAAATTTATTTTTAAAGGTTTAAAAAGAGTAGTAAATTCAACAGGTCCCTTTAAAAAACAACAACAACAAACAACAACAACCCCTTAAATTGTATAGAAAGGACCTAATTTATAGATTTCAGGAGTTCAAGTAATTCTATTGCAAACTAATAAATATTTGATGAATTTCAAAAGGACCTTTTGGAATATTTACAGTAGATACTGGTTTTTTTACCCTCACATTTGTGGGAAGTTGTTCCTGATATTCAACAGCCAGCAAATCTATCTGTGAAATTCTGTGAAAATAGGCTTTTTCCTATGATGGAAGCATTTATAGCCTGGTGCTCACAGAAGGAAATAGTTGTAATTATTATCCAACAAGGTATAGGGTAGCAGAGAGAGTTACTGTTTGACTTTTTCGAAATGGCATTGACAGCAGCTGATGAGGTCAATCTTTTGAGTTTGAGTTCAGTGCCAAAAGAGAGCACAGAATGTGGCATATCTAGCATTAATAGGACTAGCATTTCATATGGTACATGCTGAACTAAGCAGCAAACAATTCAGGACATCTCATAGCAACCTTTTCTGTGTTGAGTTATAAGTGAGAGCAGGGAAACTTTGGTACCCCATTCATTTTGTGACCAATGTAGAGAGGTCTTTTCTAGAAGGCCGAAGAAAAGAACAAGAAAATTGAACAAGCTCAAGTTTGCCATGAAGTAAGGAAAAGGCAGATTCATTTGTCTAGATAACTCACCCTCTGATGTAATTAGGGACTCAGATTTTCATTTTAAACAACCAACCAGACAAAACACTTAAATGCTAATGTTCAAGAATTGGTTTAAAAACATAAACAGTGGTGGGGGAAAGAAAGAAAATGAACTTTCTACACAATTCACACCCTGTCCACTGCAAATTTCAGCCTCTCACTTCCTGTTCATGTTCTTTAGTTTTTTGTCTTGGTTGCAGCAGTGTGGTAAGTGGCTTTTCTTGTATGTGGTTACATAGTGTGGGAAATGCAAGGTGCAAAGAATAAATGAGACTGTTTAAAACATCCTTTTGTGAACATTTTAAAAAAATGTGTTTTTCATTGTTGGTGAAACAACCAATTTCTGCTCAATCTTTTGAGTGCAACTCAAACATATAAAATTTATTTTCTAGGAAGTTACAAAGCACTGATATAACTAACTAATAATAATGTATATAATGAATGGAACACAGCTAGTTAGTATAACTAACCAATACGGACACAGGTAGTGAATGAGGCATGACTAGTTATCTACACACGAAAGGAGGGAAAACACGACATTTTCTATAAACAGAGCCCAGATGCTCAATGGCTGTAATAATTATCAGTCAGAGTCTCATCCCCTTATTCACACTGAGTAATACCTTAATGAGCAAGTAGTCACACTGGTCAGGTGCTCTTCAGCATGATTAAAGGGATCAGAATTTGGCTCCCTAATTTTTATTCTGAACAAATACTATGTAAATACCTTTGGCTTCTAAGTTGACTGCAAGCGTTCCACTGGCAACAGTGCCAGATTTAGAGTTAGTGGGGCCCTGTGCGCAGCTTCATTTTCGGGGCCCCTCCCTCAGGACCCAGCCAAGAAAAAGAACATTCTCTCTTATCTCCCACCTGTTTTTCATTCTTTTTTCTTCATCCTCCTCCTATATTATAAGTAATAGGAAGTAAATGAAAATAAACTGAGGTACCTTGATTGGGGCAGGGGGTTGGGGTGCAGGACAGGGTGCGGGGGTCGGCCTCTGGGAGGGAGTTTGGGTGTGGGCTGTGGGCAGGGGGTTGGGGTGTGGGAGGGGGTGAGGGGTGTGGGCTCTGGGAGGAAGTCTGGGTGCAGGGTGTGGGCTCTGGGCTGGGGCAGGGAGTTGGGTGTGGGATGGGTCAGGGAGGTGGGGCGGCGTGGCTCCCAAAGCAACTGGCACATCCCTCTGGTAGTGGCTCCTAGGCGGGGTGGGGCGTGGGTATCTGTGCATCGCTGCCCACGGGTGCTGCCCCCACAGCTCCCATTGGCCGCAGTTCCCGACCAATGGGAGCTGCGGAGTCGGCTCTCAGGGTGGCAGCAACGTGCGGAGACACCCCCCCCCCCCAGAGGCCACAGGGACATGCCGTCCACTTTCGGGAGTGGGGCGGCGCAGAGGGAGGGAGGCAGCACTGGCAGGGAGCTGCCTTAGCCCTGCTGTGCTGCTGATGGCATGTCTCTGTGCGCCCCTTGGGGGGAGAGGGGCAGTGGGTCTCCGTTCGCTGCCTGGGGCAGAGGCAGCACATGGAGCCACCTCCCCCCTGCCAGGGGCATGCAGAGACGTGCAGCCGCTTCCGGGAGCAGCGTCGGGCCACCAACCATGAAATGGAGGCAGCCTGCCTGCCTGAGCCCTGCTGTGCCGCCGGCCGGGACTCAGGAGCAGGTTGCCAGATCAGATTTGTCCTGCATTTTGGGGGCTCCCTGTCACTGGGGACCCCGTGCCACCGCACTGTTTGTTTCATCATAAATCCGCCTCTGACTGGCAGGTACTTTGTATATTTAAGCCCAGTTCAATCGCATATGGAACATTGTTTACAGGTTCCTCAGGTTGTTTTTTTACGCAACAGTAGTTACACTTTGTAGGTCCAATCATCATGTAATCTGTACAGTGATTAGGGCACTAGTCGAGGACTTGGGAGGCCTCACTTCAAGTCTTTACTTTGCCACAGACTTCTTGTGTTACCTTGGGTAAGTCACCCTTCTTTGTGCCTCAATTCCCTATCTATGAAATGGGGATAATAGCATTTCCCTACCTTACTGGGGTGTTGTGAGGATAAATACTTTAAACATTTTTGAGGCATTCAGATACTATAGTAGTGGGGGGCCCTATCAGATCCTAAAATAGATAAAATATAATCATGTTCACTGGTAATTCCATGTCACTTGCATGATCAACCCTCTTCATATGCTATGCTGCTTGTACAGAGTGTTGTTCAAAATGTATGCACTCAGTATAAACTAATGTTACCATGACAGCAAATTATTTACTTTACAGAATTTTCACTCTGGAATTCATTAATACACTGTAGTTTGTATTCATAGGTGGTTGTTTAGAGCTGGTAAACATCATTATATTGTGTGTAAGTAAATCATTTGTTTTTTATGGCAAAATTTGTGTAAAATATAGCATAATAAGTAATAATGCAAGGTGATCTCCCACATAATATAGCTTACTTAGTGTTCAGTCACTGCTTAAGCATTCTCACTTTGATGCACAAAGATTTATATCCATAAGTTCCATTGGTGTCACTGGGTTTACTTGAAAATCCTTGTACACAAAGGGTATAATTCTGCTACTTTTATTCCTGATTAACATCTGACTTCCCAAGCAGTTCCACTGGTTTCAGCGAGGCTGTTTGCAATGCTAGGTGGTACTCAATGGAAGCAAGAGTGGCAGAATCAGACTCTAAATAAAAATAATGTGGGACACTGACATTTCATGTTCATTCCTGAAAGTATGAGTGCGACACCGTGAGCTGCAGACAACTCCAAATTATTACCGGTAATCTAAAAGTAATTTGTTGCCATCAAAAGACATCACATGGTAAATTCTGTTATGAGCCTGGTGCCATTTTTCTCTTTACTTATTTTAAATGTGAATGTAATACTTTCTGAAAAGCACTATCCTAATAGCCAGAGAGACTGAAGTCCTCTTTAGCTAGAACAAATACAGTCTGGACAGCATAGTACCCAGCTAATTTGCCTTCCCTTTGGATCAAGAGGAATCAGCTGTTTCATGGAGAGGCTGTAGTTCATTTCCATTTCCAGATTCTGCTTCCTTTCAATGTACTACCTTACTCTATAAGTAGTTACTTTAAAATCAGTGTGATGGCTTGTGGAGTAAGGCATCATTCCACACAGAAAAGGTGGCAGAATCTGGCCACTTGTCTTTGCTGTTTCTTCTGAGATTGTCAACAATGGAGCCTACTTTTTCCTATGTGCACACCTGTCTATTTTGAATTAGGCTGAAACTACGAATTCCTACAGAATAACTACCTGTCTACCAGCACTACCAACTTAGCCAATTGGAGCCACTCTGCAATAGCTGATAGAATCTATATCACATAGCGAATCCCTGAGCCACTTTGCCACCTCACAAGTTTTTAATAACGTCATTCTAAAATCTTTTCATAAAGGTTCTATTAAAAATTAAACAGTGGAATGGTTTACAAGACCAAAGAGTGAAATACATAGAAATACTTCGTATAAATCCATGGGTTTCACCCAGAAAGATCGTTGGGATCTAAAATTAAATGGTATGTATCTCAGTATCTTCAAATGTGGCTAGCTGATCTTGGCTACATGTTTGCCCTTTATCCAAAGACAGTTATATTTTTAAACACATCAGCCGCACAAGCAACTATATAGAACCAAATTCTGCATTCTGTGCCTGCTAAAGTCAATGGAAATACTCCCATTGACTTCAATAGGGTTTAGCTCAGGGCCTAACTGAGTAACTTTGTGATCTTATTATTGCAGCACTTCTCCTACTTCTTTCCACCCTTTTTTCTTTTGTTACCTTCACTACTTATATTATGTCTAAAATTTAACTCCAGATTCTACCTGGCCCTTATGTGGGTCCACAGTGGGTGCAGGGAGCAAGGGAGGGTCTATAACCATGTAAGGACCAAACATAATTGCATTACCTCTATGCACATGAGTGCAAGGATTGCTCCCTCCCTTTTACTCCAGGAATACACGGTGCCCCAAAAGCATAAGAAAGAGAGAGCCATAGTTTTGCCCCTTTTACCAAACAATGAGTGGAGATTACCATTTGGGGGATAATCAGTTGCATCCCATAAAGAGGCACAGCAGCAGATGTACAGCTTCTGTGTGCTTGGAAGATCTGGGATGGTGATTCCACTGTGCCAGAATTTCACCGTCCTCCCACCTACAGAATTTCACCCTCTTCACAACTTCAAAAAATACAATTCTAAATGAAAAGAAGTTTTGAATAAAAACATTCAGAACATTTCCTTTTGAAACTGTCAATGAAATGTTTAGATATTTTCAGAGGTTTGGGAGGGTGTGTTTTTTTTTATTGAAACAATTTGACAAACAACACAAAATAGTGAAATGCTTTGGTTAACCAGCATCTGCAATTTTCAGTGAAAAAGTTTCCAATTTCACCTAGCTCTAGTCCCTTGTCCCGTACATTTCCTTTAAGTACCTAGCACAGTTTTGCGTGCTGTAAAACCAATATATGAAAATCAGACTATCAGAATTCTTTCATGTAAATCATTGCAAAGGGCACACAAAATAAACATCTTTTAATTAGATTTTGGTCTATGTTTGGATCTAAGAGACACACCAGCTGTCAGCATGAGGCTTACAATAATCTGAAAAGCATAGATAAGTGTAGTTTGGGCATGTAATAGCTATTGTGTGCAAAGCTGCATTTTCTTTCAGAGGTGACAGACACTAAAAGTCTAATTCAGTACTCCAAAGGGAACTTTTATCCAGCTGTGCAATGATTCATTATTTATCTTAGAATCATCCTAAAGTTTCAAATGTTCTTTGTTGACAGCTGAACACTATTGACTGGTCAAGGTTTCACTGACTTCCAGCTCTCAGGCATAAAAAGAAATTCAGTTGCTGGGGATGTCTCTCCCAACAAAATGTGCACAGTGTCAATTTTATTTCACCCTGTCTACCAGCTAAAGGTCAGATTTAATCAAGAAATGTACATGGTTCTTCACATTTAACATCATTTTTTTTGATAGCCTGTCGTGCTTTACAGCCTAAACAAAGAATACAGGTACCACATTCTCTGGACTGGTTTTGTGAAGTATATCCAGTTTTATTGCTTTTAAATCAAGAGGATTTTGCATCTCGTGCCATCTGACTAATATATACTATAAAATATATTCTTCAGCAGGCTACAAATAGCTTGTACATTGGTGCATTATATGCCATAGACAGGACTCACTTTCCTACTTACCTGAATCCACACTAAAAATGTAAGGAATGTTACAGTGTCTGCATATCACAGTGTATTTTTCCAAGCTTCTAGAGAGAGAAAAAGAGCATTTCAAAACCTGCATTCACCAAGTTGCTGATATAGTCAAGCTTCGTACAGCTCTTATACTGAATTTCTGCCAGGTTGTGTTGTCTGAACTCTTATATATAGTCTCTAAACACACTGTAATAATAAATAATATTTAATATGAATGGATACTTTCCAGCTTTACAGGCATTAAGAGTGTGTATAGATTATATATAGTCCATAATAAGGACAGAGCTGAGATGGACTGCCTAGAGGGACTGATCCAAAGTGCCTGGAGAGAATCCTGTTAACTTCAGTGCACGCTGGATGGACCCAGAGGGAGCCCTAGGAAATATTCTGCCTAAAGGATGCTTCCCAGAGTTACCTAGTGTGCAGGGGGAAGCAAGTACACTGCTCTGTCCCTTCAGGGACTGCAATCCAGTGAGGCCAGCCACCTCTGCTGGCTGGTGCATGGAGAGGGGGAGACAAAGCCCCCGCATCTAACCCTTCATCCATGCATCCTTCCCCTTGCATGTAGGAAGAAGCCAATAACTGAGTTAGAGCAGGTTTCTCACTGTCACGCTGTGATGTACCCACATTAGACTTCAATCAACATGTCAATTATTAGTTAATATAGGAAATAATAAAAAGGCAGCACATTTACTACTGGGACATGATATAACCCCTTGAAATCTCTGAACAGTTTCCATTCCAGCTCTAATACTTGTTTATTGTTAAATTTACGTCACCATCAGCCTGACCTATAACTCTGAAACTTTGGGAAAGTCCTAATCTGAATTCAAATGTTGCTGCTCAGTTTCTTCTATAATTTTATTCTATGGTGCTCACCAACCAGCATTTCCCTACAGGGGAAACAGTCCCCGGTGCTTTGTATTCTAAATGGGTAGAAAAGTTTTCAATTTACAAGGTGATAAAAAAGACACCCACTTGTAGGGGAAAATGAGTTGACAGCACAAGCGCAGTAGTTACTCCAGAAGAAATGGTACCTTGCGGACTGTAGTGCTTTGCAGCTGAGAACTGTGTGGGTTATGAAATGAAAGCAATTATTGTAGCCTTATTGAATTAACAGTGGAGACAACTTGTATGAGAAGTAACACCAGACTTTGTTCATTAGATCTTATGGGTGCTGTTTAACAAAAGAAGTGGGGAATGAAAAAGAGGGAGGGAATTGATAACAGATTTTGTAGACTATGCACTAGGTCAGGGGTTCTCAACCTTTTTCATTCTTAGGCCCCTCCTCAACATGCTAGAAAAACTCCAGGGCCCAGCGGGGATGGGTGGGGGCCCCGGGCCAGGGGTTGGACTGTGGGACATAGGTGTAGTTTGACCTCTATTACAGGGGAGTGGGGGAGGTAAGGGCCAGCTCTGTACAGCGGGGTCCAGGGACGGAGCGCCACTTCATCCCCAACTCACCTCATCAGGCCACCCACCTGTCTGGGGCTGTGTGCCGGTGACTGCTCCCTGAGGGCTCTGCTGGGCCCGGAGCTGCCTGGGCAGCTCTGACTGGCTGCATGAGCAGTCAAAGGAAGCTGGGAACTGAGGAGCAGCCACAACCCTAGGCACCAGCAGCAGATGGGGGAATGCCAGGCTGCCCACCCATGGCACCACCAGCCAGAGGAGCAGCTGCACTGCCTGTCTCTGGCTTTCTGCCTCGGATCTGGCCAGAGGGTGCAGCCTGAGGGGGACTGAGGGAGAGGAGGAAGTGGGTGGGGGTGAAGCTGCCCCCAGGACTGCCCCACTCTGGGTAAGGCACTGCAGTTTTGGTGGGGGCAACACCCTTGTGCCCCCTTAACTCTGCCCATAGGCTCAAGGTTTCTGCCCATGGTGGTGGGGTTTCAGGGGGACGAGGGGGAGCTCAGGGTTTCAACCCTGCACTGCTCCTGGCTTCAGCCCCGCAGGGGGGCTTGGGGCACCAGGTTTCAGTGGCGGGGCTCCAGGGACTCCCTGAAAGGGCTCGCAGACCCCCAGGGAGCCACGGACCCCCGGTTGAGAACCGCTGCACTAGATTATAGAATAATATGTAGATGTTTTAAGACCCCATCTACACAGCCAAGCTTAACAAACTGCCTTAGCTCTATTGTGATCAAAATGAGCTATAACACAGTTTGGCCCCCCCGTAAGTGGGTTGGCTGAAACTAACAGGTCAAACCTGTTCTAGAGATCAGTGGGACCAGAATTTGGCCAAACGTTACCTTTTTTTCCCCTTGATTTTCTCCCTTTAATATTTTCCTTTCTTTTAGAAGATATTTTATTTATACACGTTCTTCTGAAGTACACTCATTTCTTTGGATAAGGCTCTAAGGTTTCCCCAGAAAGTAAATAAATAAGACCGTATTACATTTCCACAAAACCTTTCTGTGTTTGGGAATCCCCCTTTAAAAGGGGTTCTGGGAGCAACCACTATCTGGGAAAATCTGACAGTGAAGCTTAAATAGAGCTTCAGTTCCAGAGAGTGAAGGGAGAGCTGCTGGAGTCACAGAGCTTCTGTGAACATGGTCCTGGCATTGTACAGATACTCTGGGATCCATGTGGACTTGAGGGGATCCATGGGGCTTGAGAGGTGGCCATGTAACCTGTTCAGTCGGGTTAGGACAGCAGGTCTCTCTCTTATCTCCAGAGTATATTTGGGAGTTAACAGATTATGATTTACAAATTCTGTTTAACTGTATATAGACGTTGGAAGAAATGCTATGTTAGTTGCGGTGCAGTTCTTAGATGCTGAACATAGCAACAATAAAGTTTGTTCTTTCTACTTCAATCTCTTTCTGATTGGCATCATTACTTTGGTGCAGAGCTGTTGCCTACAAATTATAGCATAGCCACCCAACAAAAACTTTGTATGGTGAAAAACAAAACTCCAAACAAATGAAAAAACCGAAGGAAGCTTTGCAAAGAGAGCCTTGTGGTGAGTTCTATTTCATTACTTGTCTCTTGTGAGATTTTCCATAGGAAGGGGTCACTGGTCCCTGAGAAAGAGTTTTGGGATCTGGCCCATTCACAATAATTTGTTGCTGTCTCTTTTTTCTAAACCTATTATGGATATGTAATACACTATACAACAAACTGTATTATATTTACAATTGTATGTTTTCTCTCTCCTGCTCTTCTCCCTCCAACAATGTTTCCTAGCATTATAGCTGACACATACAAAGCCAAATATCTGCTGTCAGGTGCATGAGTTAGGACCCCCTAACTGTTCAGAACTTTCCACAGGATTAAAATTTCCCATGTCAGTGGGCTGTAACCGAGGGTGTAAATTGCATAACAGTTCTCTCCTCCAAGGAATGCCTCTAACAAGTAGCTCTCAGTACAAAACCTGTAATTTCAATTACTGTGCCATTGTGTGAGTTCTGTGGCACAGTGATCTCATCTTTGCAGTTCACTGCTTTGTGCTAACAGCCTGTAACACAGCTTAGGCTCGGAAATATTGGGCACAATGAAACTCACTCTGAATTACGATACTCTGCTATTAACTTTAATTAAAAATAGCAGCACCTCATTGTTATTATAAGAGCTATGAAATGGGAGAGAATCTCACTGCTGACCCAATCCTCAGCTGCCTCTATTGTGGGCATCGTGGATTTCACAATGACAGCGCTGCTTTCTGTACTGAAGTTACCACGGGCTGCTGTACATATACAAATGATTCATCTGATCATTTGAAGGAGCAGATTGACTTAACACCTATACTATCAAATTGATTTTAATGAGAGTTGTGTGATAAATGCTCACTTTAAAGCTTGGAAAATATTGGAGTTACAAATGAGCCAAATCGGTTCAGAAAAGTGTAGGTGTTTAAGTTTAGGTGGTAGTTTTGCGATGCACAGAGACCTCTCTTTTCTCTGAAATTCCCTCCCTTTCAGAGATACAGGAATCACCCTCCTGGGTGAGATCAATGGGCCATCTTAGCCTAGTATCGTTGCTCTGACAGTGAGGAATAAAAGAAGTTATTGTTAATTACGCAATAGCCTGCCCGGAAGTGAAATTTCTTCCTACCTCCTTCAGTTAGATGTTGATTTATACCCTGAAGTATGAGGGTTTATATCCCTTCCAAACTCTTAGCCATGTAAATGTTCAATCCTATTTTTTTAATCTTGCTAAGCTACGTTTTTGGGTATATTTATATGCAAGGAAACATTCAGCAAACAACCAATTGTAACTAACCTTTAAACAATTCTTTGTTCTCCTCTCCTTTGTCTGAAATTTGGTTGGGTACACTTCCTTGTTCATTGCAGGTGTTGAGGAATGCAATATCGCAACTACTGGAAGTCTTATTGGAGCCCATGCACTTCACGATACTTCAGAAGTCCCCAGTCTTCAGTGAGGAATGCCACTGGAATGCCAGGGAATTTCGAAGGGGGAAATAATTTTAAAAGCAGCTGAGTTAAAAATGTATCCTGTTAAATTTTGGCTCTAGAAATTAAACTTCTGCTCTATTCTGGGAACTATGGCAAATGAGTCAAATAAGGAAGCAGAGCTTGTCAGCAAAGGTGCTCGTTGATGAAATAGCCAATACTGGAGCCAAACCTGCTCAAAAGTAGTGAAACAAAATGTAGACCCCAGATAACCCAGCAACAGACAATGCAATTCTAGAAAAGAATCTAAAAATGCAAAGGCTGTTGGACCCAATCTGCAAGTTCTCTGTACTATATGTGAAAGTCCCCTTTATATCCATGAGAATGCTCTCATGAAATATTTACTGGATTAGACCATTTTGTCTTTAATAATTCTCTTTAAATATTTTTTAAAAACCACTTCATCTGTCTACATATGCATAACAATAACTCCAGAGGAGATTCAGGACTAGTTTCTGATCTCATTTCCACCAAGGTAAATCTGAAGCATATCTCTTGAAATCAGGGAATTACTCCAGATTTGCATCTGTGAAACCGAGATCAGAATCTGCCCCCTCTCTTTCACTACCATATAGTGAAGAAAAACTGATTGGGTATTGCTTGTTTCAATTCATCCTCACCGACACACTTTATTTGATTGAATGGTACACCTGACTTTTTTATCTCCATGCATGTTCATAATATGAATACTACTTTCACCAGCCAACCCTTCCTTTGTATTATTTGCTGCTTTTATACAATACTTATGTCAAAATGCATAGGGGGCTCTTGATAGCACATCTGATGTTCTGTACATGGCGCTGCTCTTGTTAGGGTAACCCTTAACTGTAGGTAGCATTAGGATGACCAGATGTCCCGATTTTATAGGGACAGTCCCGATTTTTGGGTCTTTCTCTTATATAGTTTCCTATTACCCCCCAACCCCTGTCCCAATTTTTCACATTTGCTGTCTGGTCACCCTGGGTAGCAGAGATACATTTTCCTAAGAATTTGCCCATGATGTTATGATTTGTATTCGATTACATTTTCCTCACCATCTCTGATCTCTCGTAGCAGCAAACATCTTTCACATTTAAGTAGTTGCTGTCTTAGTCATAGAGTCATAAAGTTTCATTAAAAAATCTAATTGACATACCCAAATAAAAGACATGAAATTTAATGAAACCTATTTAATACCTCGTGCTAAAAAGTTCTAGCTTACCTTCTGACTTCATTGTTACGTACACAGCACTGGATATTGACATTGAACAGAAGAGTGGTGATTGGCTGCCATCTCATTGGCAGAGAGGATTTATCCACTGAGACTAGCATTCAGAAATAAATCTCTGTACAAACTGTTTAATAGTAATAGAAAGAGAACTAGAAAATAGATGACTTAGTGAAGCTATGATGGCCATTCATCTCTGAGGTCTGATTTCAAGTCCAGCTTGAGTCCTTGGTAAAATTAGGGGTCTTTTTTGGCTCAGTTCCTAGCAGATATCTGTTCACATAAACAATTCCAGAATGATTTAGAGAAATAGTTAATCTTTGCTCAAGGGAAATCCAGCCAAGATGGAACAGTACAGAGAGACTGACTCATGCACATAAAGAATGGTCTCTCTAGGTGAATTAGGGGACTGCACATCAGCATGAGAAATATCATTCCTGCAGCTGAATTTCTTCTTGAAAAATGAATTGTGATGTTGGCTTGTCATGTTCAGGGAATTGAGGATGCGTGGGAGGATTTAGGAGTGGTGTGTGTGTGTGTGTGTGTGTGTGTGTGTTTGTTTGTTTGGAGAGTCCATACATGAGGGTAGGAGCCCAAGCATAATTAACTGCTCTTCCTATTACTTTAGCTTTCCTGGAAACTCCAATCTTTTGTCACTGCTGCAAGTAGCTAATGTCTAACTTCTGATTCTTTCTTAGCAAGTTGTCTAATTTTAAATAGTTGCTCATATTTTATAAACTTACAGCCAAGTTCTGCGCTAGGTGCATATGTGTCACTTACATGGAGAGAAACTCTCTGCAAATGTCTATTTCACTGTGTCTTAGAAATGGAAACCTTACTCCCTATTCTGCCCCCATTGAAGGGAATGGTAGTTTTGCCATTGACTTCAGTGGGATCAGACCTATGGACTGCAGAGAGCACAGTCTAAAACCCAAGTCAGTTGTCCATCTCCAGTGTCTCTTTGCATACAGTCAATTATTTGGTTATATTGCTGGCAAACTCAACTAACCAGGAATTTCTATTTGTCTAGCTCAGTGGTTTGAGCACTGACCTGCTAAACCCAGGGTTGTTCTGAGTTCAATCCTTGAGGGGGCCACTTAGGGATCTGGGGCAAAAATCTGTCTGGGAATTGGTCCTGCTTTGAGCAGGGGGTTGGATTAGATGATCTCCTGAGGTCCCTTCCAACCCTGATATTCTATGATTCTATGACGATGCAAGTATAAATGTGTACAGTGAAATTACCCTCATTTGACAATATCCTATCTTAGCAGAGTGCTCTAAAGCATCCTCACATGTACGGAGAAGTGTTTTTCCACCCCATTTTTATTAGATCACCTCTGTTAGGTTAGTGATTTTTACTGGTTCATTGAGTGTCCACTTAACAGAAGCTCTACTATCATTTATTCTGCCAAAGGTTTTTATCGCTGTGTACATTTTTAAAATGTCAAATGTAGTCTGAGACCTGTTTTAAATTACCAGCAAAAAAGTGACTGAACAAAGGTGAACTAATAAAGGTGGAACAAATCTGTACTCTTTATGTTTTTGGAATGTTTTAGGGTAGTCTTTTAAGACAGGATGTTGTCTAACGCGATACCTCACAGTGTTTAAACTTATAAACCTGTTAGGTGGGGCTCTCCTACTTCTGCCAAGGGTCAGTTTAGTCCTTTCTAAGTGTTCTCAGGTTTGAACACTGCTGGACTTAATATTTACAAACTTCCAACCCAAGATGGTTCTCTACCTACTGTAGTGGCTGAAAGTACAAGTCAGACTTTCTAATACTTCTGGTTTTATGTATCTTACAAAGTTAGCAAAATAGACTTTGTTTTATAGAAAATGATTTCTAGAAGTTTTTGGAGCTGTAATTTATGGTGGTTAAAAGTGGGGAGAGGGGAGAAGAATTTTTTTTGATATTTCACCTGAGAATTCTGAAATGTTTTTCTTGTATTATATATTTCAGAATCTTCACAGCTGAGTAGCATCAGAAGGAGAAAAGAGAGAGCTTGAATTATCCCCCTTTTTCCTCTCACAGGCCAATTTAAATACCACATCACAGCGGTTCTCAAACTGTGGGTCAGGACCCCAAAGTGCGTTGTGACCCCATTTTAATGGGGTCGCCACGGCTGGAATAGACTTGCTGGGATCTGGGCCAAAGCCGAAGCCCGATCTCCACTGCCTGGAGCTGAAGCTTGAGCACCAGCGACTGGGGCTGGAGCCGAAGCCTGAGGGCTTCAGCCCTAGGCAGCTTGGCTCAGGTTACAGGCCCCCTGCCTGGGGCTGAAGCCCTGGGGCTTCGGCTTTGGCTTCCCCACCTGGGTCAGTGGGGCTTGGGCTTGGGCTTTGGCCTTTCCACCTGGGGCGGTGGTGCTTGGGCAGGCTCAGGCTTCAGTCCCTTCTCCTGGGCTCATCTAGTAATTTTTGTTGTCAGAAGGGGGTTGCGGTGCAATGAAGTTTGAGAACCCCTGCCATATCATGTACAAGAACAGAAATATTTTTGTTAGTAAAATATGCCTTAGGAACTGAGTGGAAAATAAATAAAAATCCATAATAAGGCTCTAAGACTTTTAGTTTAAAAGACTAACATTATCACCACAGAGTGTATTTTCTTGCCACATGATAACTAATTTTACTAAATGGCAGAAATAATGATAAACTGCAGCTTGTTACATATTCATGAAATCTGATTTACTCTCAAAATAGTCCATAAATGTAGAGACTTAGTACTTAGCCTTTTTGAATTGGAGCTTGAATGTAAACACAGTCACTAGAAGTACTTAACAGACACTCAATTATTTGTTTCCATAAACCATTTTCTCATAACACAAGAAGTAGGGGTCACCAAATGAAATTAATAGGCAGCAGGTTTAAAACAAACAAAAGGAAGTATTTCTTCACACAATACACAGTCAACCTGTGGAACTCTTTGCTAGAGGATGTTGTGAAGGCCAAGACTATAACAAAGTTCAAAAAAGAACTAGATAAATTCATGGAGGATAGGTGCATCAATGGCTACTAGCCAGGATAGGCAGGGATGGTGTCCCTAGCCTCTGTTTGCCAGAAGCTGGGAATGGGCGACAAGGGATAGATCACTTGATGATTACCTGTTCTGTTCATTCCCTCTGGGGCACATGGCATTGGCCACTGTCGGAAGAAGGTTACTGGATTAGATGGATCTTTGGTCTGACCCAGTAGGGCCATTCTTATATGCTTATATTCTTAATTATTTATCCCTTCTGTCCACTCAAATCTCCTTAGAACCTGGTATGATGTGCAAAAGGTTTCATTCCAGAGTTCAGATGCACAATAGACCATCACTTGCATTAAGAAATTGGAGCAGCAGTGAAAATAATAATAATAATTAATAATAATAGTAGTAATAATAAAAATGTTCCAGGCTTTAGGACACTAAATGCAAAGGGTGGAAGAACTAAGATAATGTGTTTCTATCTGAGGGCCGAATCCTGGGCCCATGTGACAATGGAGTATGCAAGTGAGTGAGGGGATCTGAGTCCACTTTATGGCGGACTATTTCTCAAACAGATCTTCACAGATCCCGGTCCTCTTCTCTCCCTGTGCAAGTTCCATGGAGACTACTGTAGGCCAAGATGTGCATCAGATCCCATAGATCAGTGATGCAGTGGGAGAGGGAGGAAGAACCTTTGCTGGTAATGAAGTGGTGATTCCAGATGGGTAGTGTGTCTTCCTTCCTCCCATCCCCTCAATTTCTACAAGACGCTTGCCTACAAAAAGGTATTTCTCCTATTCCCAGCTGACAGCTCTGTTCTATTATCCTGTTTTTTAACAACACTGACAGAATATAGTACCTTTCATCTGAGGATCTCAGTAGTGCTTTACAAAGGGAACTGAGGCAGAGATGAGTTAAAATTTACATTGTCAAGTGTCTAGTTTTTGATGCCTCAGTTTTTGGCTGACCAATTGGAGAAATTTAGAACCTTGTTTTCAGAGGTGATCAACACACCTGCATAACCAATTTACTTCAGTGAGAGTTGTGGGTGTTCTTAAATTCAGGACCTAGATGTATCAAGCTAAGTATCCAAAAATCTAAGAACCAAAGAATGGTGGACACAGTCCAAAAGGTATGCCTCGCTGACTTGCTGAGAGCACTCAATCTGTAATAGATCCAGCAACAGAATCCAGGACTCCTCATTCTATTCTATGTTTATCCCACAAGACTATCCTTATGGTGTTATGGGACTAATTTTGTAAAGTGGACAGGTATCCACTGGTATGAGTCTCTGACTTTGACTTTCATAGAATCATAGAACTGGAAGGGACCTTGAGAGGTCATCTAGTCCAGTCCCCTGTACTCAAGGCAGGACTAAATATTATCTAGACCCATCCCTGACAGGTGTTTGTCCAACCTGCTCTTAAAAATCCCCAATTATGGAGATTCCACAACCTACCTAGGCAATTTATTCCAGTGCTTAATCACTCTGACAGGAAGTTTTTCCTAACGGCCAATCTAAACCACCCTTGCTGCAATTTAAGCCCATTGCTACATGTCCTATCCTCAGAGGTTAAGAAGAACAATTTCTCTCCCTCCTCTTTGTAACAACCTTTTATGTACTTGAAAACTATTATCATGTCCCCTCTCAGTCTTTTCTTCTCCAGACTAAACAAACCCAATTTTTTTCCGATTTTCCCTTATAGGTCATGTTTTCTAGACCTTAAATCATTTTTGTTGCTCTTCTCTGGACTTTCTCCAATTTGTCCACATCTTTCCTGCAATGTGGCTCCCAGAACTGGACACAATACTCCAGTTGAGGCCTAATCAGCGTGGAGTAGAGCGGAAGAATTACTTCTCGTGTCTTGCTTACAATACTCCTGTTAATACATCCCAGAATGATGTTTGGTTTTTTTGCAACAGCGTTACACTGTTGACTCATATTTAGCTTGTGATTCACTATGACCCCCAGATCCCTTTCCGCAATACTCCTTCCTAGGCAGTCATTTCCCATTTTGTATGTGTGCAACTGATTGTTCCTTCCTAAATGGAGTACTTTGCATTTGTCATTATTGAATGTCATCCTATTTACTTCAGACCATTTCTCCAGTTTGTCCAGATCATTTTGAATTTTAATCCTATCTTCCAAAGCACTTGCAACCCCTCCCAACTTGGTATCATCCGCAAACTTTATAAGTGTACTCTCTAAATCATTGATGAAGATATTGAACAGAACCGGACCCAGAACCGATCCCTGCAGGACCCCACTTGTTATGCCCTTCAAGCATGACTGTGAACCACTGATATCTACTCTCTGGGAACGATTTTCCATCCAGTTATGCACCCACCTTATAGAAGCTCCATCTAGGTTGCATTTCCCTAGATGGAGAATTGTATTTCATCCAGCTAGACAGAGAGTTAAGATACTTCATTCATGACCTAAAATTGATTAAAACCTGTAATTCTGAAGGTGAAATTAAATGTTCCATTCCTCTGAAAAGTATACAGTTATTAAAGGCACTTAGGTTTTATATACATTACAGCATATTAAATAGGTAACAATCTCTTTCCATTAGACTATAAAAATAATATTTGATTTTCCATGAAATCATGGAGTCAAGTCTTGCCTACAATCCCAGTAATTTATGCTATGGAGGGGCAAACCAGTTTGGAATAAGTAAGAACTGATCTGAGCCTTTACTCAAACCCCACAGCATAACCCCTTGCAGAAGACAAGGAAGGATACCACTGGGGTCCACTAGCCTTTCTGTGTAAATCTGAATCTTAATTTCAATGCTGTGTGCAACAGAATATTTTGGGCTATATCCTGTGGGTTGGGCAGTCAGAATTAGATTAAGCTTTAAAGCATAGGGACTATAAACCAATGCCTAGAACCCAGTTCTTAGAGTCATGTGATTAAATTGAGCTAAACTTTTGTTTAACAAGATATTAAGTTTCTAGCCCTCATGGTTTCAAAGAAAAACTTGAAAACATGAGCTGAGTGAGACCAAAGCAGCAATATCTGCCTGAGCCTGTAGACAGCTGGAAATAATAACTTTAAGAGGTGTGGACTGCTCTCTGCATCTCATTAGGCTGTTAACTCTGAGACCCACTACTTTGGGAGGGCCCACCAACGCCATCCATGCAAGTCCAGCCATCCATGCAAATAAATCCCAGCTCTGGGCAGGCAGTGGGGTCCTGTGTTCCAGAGGTGAAAGGCCCCTGATGCTCGTCCTGGGGTGGAATGGTAGAAGGAGGCACTGTGCTGCTGCCCTGCTTCTGCAGAGAGGAAGAGGGCTTCCTGCCTTGTCACTCCAAGAGAGAGGCAGGAATATGGTAAAGGGGTGGAGTCATGGAGGGCCCCATGTTATAGAGTACATATGGCCCCAGATTGCCTCATTCCAGCCTGGTGGTACAGATGCCTTACGTCTGCACGGGAGCTCCACACCAGCCTGCTTGATCCTCAGGATGGTGCTAGCGTAGGATGTGGAGTGCTACTCAGCTGCTTAATTAAGACTCAGTACCCAAAAAATCATTCAGATGATCTCTCTGCCCCTTCCACAAACTCTCCATGGAACCATAAACTCCACTGAATGATCTACAGAGGAAAGAGAAGGGCCCAGACATCTGCCAGACCAGTCAGAGGCCACTAAAACATTAGTTATTGGTGCGGAATTATAGGGGTCATGGAAAGCTCTGTGGCACCAGTTCTCCTAACTGTATTCTATTTTTCTCATCCTCGCTCTGTCAGGAGAGATGGCAGAACTCTCAGAATTTATTCTGCCTTTTCTTAAACTCATTGTAAAGCAGAGTTATGATTCAGAACAAGATATTTATAAGTTCATTTGGGTAAATATTTAGTTCTCTTCAGCTTTGATGAGAACAATGGGATGATGAACAAATTGTGACTAAGTACAATTAAAGGTGCCAAAGTGTGCCTTCATGGGGAATAAATACAACAATTAGTGGCTTATTTTATCAGTTGTGTAGGATTGTTTCCAGTTGTTATGGCATTCGCAGGAGTAAGTTCAGGTTGCATACATAGTTCCAATAAAATCCCAAGTTTTTACTTGTTCCTTTGAGATTGAAACTTTTCCTCTTTGGTGGCAGTTCAAATGTGAATTTTTTTTTAAGTTTGAGAAAAATCAGTTCTGTGATTTTTGAGCTGTAAATGAGTAGAGAATGTGCGTTTTAGGGCTGTCCTGCCCCATCCGTTTCTGTCTCTGAATAGGGTGCCCAGATGTCCCATTTTTAAAGGGACAGTCCCGTATTTAAGCCCTCCTGCAGGAGTCCTGACTTTTTCTTAAAAATGGGCAAATTGTCCTGTATTTTCTGTCTCCCCTCCATCAGTACTGGCAGGTCCTAGTGCTGGCCGGATCCCTGCTCGCCACCCACCCACCCGCCCACCTGAGGTGAGTGGGGTGTCCAGTGTCCGACAATGGGGGTGGGTGTGCAAGGCTGGTCGCAGGACTGGCTGATCCCCCTGCTGGTCCGTCAGCACTGCCCCCGCTGCAGTTTCCAGCCGGCACTGGCTGCGCACTACAAGCTGCAGTGGCTGTTGAGTGTGGACAGGTGCCAGGTGGCGTCCGGTTACGTCTCATCTCTGCTGCCCACCCATCGGCCCTTTATGTGTTCCCCCCTCACTCTCCTCTCCCTGCTTTGCCCCTTCATGCCCCCCAGCCATGTTGCCCCTCCATATTCCCCCCCCCCACTGCGGGGTGTGTCCTGCTCCCAACGCTGTGCGGAGAACCAGTCCCTGGTCAGAGTGCTCAGCTCAACAACCGCCTGGCCAGCAGGCTCCTTCCTTCCCCCACTGCCTCTGTCTGGGCCGGCGTCCTGGGAAAGCCCAAGACCTTCTGGCCCAGGGTGCTAGCCCGGAGGAGCCGAGCCCTGCATGTGCCAAAGCCCCCGCACAGTGCTGGCATTGGGGAAGTCTCTCCGCCCTTCAGCTAAGCTCTGGAGTAGCTGGGGGGGGAGGGGGGGAAGAGAAGGGAGGGGAAAGCAATTTCCAGCCTGTTCACTCCCCGAACCTGCAGGCTCCACAGCAGCCTCCAGGGGCAAGGGCTTAGCACCCTCTTCACCCGCACACCCACTCACCCACCCAGGGTCCTGCCTCCAGGGAGCAGGGGCAGCTCCAGGCACCAGCGCACCAAGAGCGTGCCTGGGGCGGCAAGCCACGGGGGGTGGCATGCCGGTCGCCATGAAGGCGGCAGCAGGGCCGGCTCCAGGGTTTTGGCC
>NW_020664435.1:27966597-28002651 GCF_002925995.2 Terrapene triunguis | reverse complement strand
AAAAAAAAAAAAAAAAAAAAAAAAAAAAAAGCCGCGATCTGCGGCGGCAATTCGGCGAAAGGTCCTTCGCTCCGAGCGGGAGTGAGGGACCGTCCGCCGAATTGCCGCTGAATAGCTGGATCTGCCACCCCTCTCCGAAGCGGCCGCCCCAAGCACCTGTTTGCCAGGCTGGTGCCTGGAGCCGGCCCTGGGCGGCAGTCAGGCAGCCTTCAGCGGCGTGCCTGCGGGAGGTCCGCTGGTCCCACGGCTTCAGCAGTAATTCGGCGGCGGGTACGCCGAAGGCGCGGGACTGGCAGACCACCCGCAGAAACGCCACCGAATCCGCGTGACCAGCGGACCGCCCACAGGCATGCCGCCGAAGACCGCCTGACTGCCGTGCTTGGGGCGGCAAAAAACATAGAGCCGCCCCTACCAGGGAGCATGGGGCTGCTCCGTCCCCTAGGCACCCTCCCCTTCTGAGCCACCTCTCTGGCCAGGTTCGCTGAAGCCCCAGCAGTCAGGTTCCCTGGGCCCTGGTGCACAGTGCATCCTTAGGGCTTGACCCCTTCCTGCCCACGCTGTAGCAAGAGGCATCTTGGTTATATCACTGGCCAGCAGTAGCCTGAAGGTGTTAGCGGCCTTTCCACACCATGGGGGAAGGAAGGGACAAGCTGCTGTCAGCCCCACAGAGAGGTAGCGGGAGAAGAGATGAGCTCTGCAAAGACACGGGCCAGGTCAACCCTCACCCCCCACCCCCGTGGCTGCAAGCAGCTCCCATCTCTTCCTTCCCAAAAGTCTCTTGAGCATGTGTGAACTGTGATTTTTTCAAAGGTTTATAACATGGCCAAATCTAAGCAGATTTCCCTGGGGACAGCATAAGGCACATCCTTGACACAAAGGCCTCCCTGCAAAATTTCATGTCTCTGCTCCAAAGGAAGGGATTTGCTAGGACTTTTCAAGGAAAAGGTCACCAGAACTGTTTAACATGGGCAAAACATATTTTTCCCTATCCTCATTCTCGGAAACAGCTGACCCATTTTGGCTGAAATTTTCTGAAAATATTCAACCTGAGTCAGACACCCAGCATGGAAAAATTCAGCCCAAACAGTTAAAGTTTAGAAAAGTTATAAGCAACTAAAACCAGGGTCTTTATAATGGGGAGTATTTGGCAACCTTAATAACAGGGGAGGTGCATTCCATTTAGGTTTTTTAATAATTTTTTGTGAGCCATTGGATCAGAGTGAGACACAACAGGCTACTGCATTCTGGTTTTCTGTAGTACAAGAATTCTTTCAGTTCTTGAACTTGCGTTGCAGAAGTAGAAAACTCATTGAAACATTTGCTTGTTAACCCTTCAGTATTATAGAGTCTCACCTTGCATGCTGGGCTATCACATCCAATTGAAGCTGTTTTGCAGAAGGCTGGCGAAGACTCAACGAGTGTTTTCAGTAGCTCACTGACACGCTGTCAGCAGCCCATGTTGTTGCATTATTTAGTTTTGAATGAATCTTTACTGTAATTGCACTTGCACTTCTGCTTGCATTTTTATAGAAATCAAGAAGTCCTTCACAGATGCCATTGTCTTCTGAAAAGCACCTTACTGTTATAGGGCAACTGAGGTGTTCTGTGAGAATGGATGCCACTCTGTATTTTCAAAGAGGTGGTCAAGTTGCTTTATTAATCAGTATGTAATACGGGAAAATAATTTTGATGTAATCTGACCAGTAACTAATGCTTCAGCTAATGGTGACTACCTTGTGGTCAATTCAAAAGTGCTAGACTGGGAGTTTAATCTTAGTCCCAGCACACAGCAAGGGGCAGTAAATAGCTGCCCTGCTCCAGGAGCAGAATCCCCGTCACAATTCCTTCCCCGGTTCCCCTCTTGGGGTGAAGGAAGTAGTCTGTTACTGGTGTAGGTCAGTAGCCAATTATTTCCTCTGCTACACTGGCTTATTTAAGTTGGCTAGTGATTTGAAGGAAAGAAGTGGAGCCAGAGTTTTCTCTGTCCATTCTTTGCCCCTGCCACCCACTTTTCCAACCATACACTGGGTGGGGGTGGAGGTGGGGGGGACTTTCCATAAAAAACAATCTTGCTAACAACTCCTACAGGCCAAAACTCCCCAATTTGTTAATGTCTTGGATTTCGTTTCATCTTAGTTTAGGGGATTATTGAAATAATTTTAAATACTGAATGTTGAGGGAATGTAGTTTCAGAAAAGTTAAGGTGTTAGATTTGAAAAACAGTAAGATAAATTACGATTTAAAAAATAATGGTGTCCTGAATTGGCAAAAGAGTCAGATCAAGGTGTACATGCGTATTTTCTAAAGTAAGGCCAGATTTGCCCTGCTAAATCTGGAGGCAGATTATGCCAAGAAATATTATTCTAGACTACATAAAATAAACTGAATTTTAGAAAGATCCATTGTAGGGAAGTGATATTCAAAGGTGAAAGCTGTTATTCAACCAGAAGAGATGTTTTGTAATTTAAATTACTCTGAATACGCTTGAACAAGCTTATATTATAACAGGAAGGGGGCTTGGGTTTTTAAAAAAGCACATATAACTTCAGTTAATGTACTTTGAAAATGCTGATTTTTTTTTAAAAAGTTCATTTCCATGCAGATTAGCTTGTACAAAAAAACCTAATAAGCTTTGACAAACTTTGCAGTTTGAAAATGGTTATTTGCAGCCTCATTTTCTGAAGGATAAGTCATTATATGCAGACAAATGTATTTGCTTCCCTGATAAAGACTTGCAAAATTTTCAAACTAGTGCATTCGCTGTACATAATTTGATGTAAGGAGGTTTTACTTTTCAACTGAAATCCTAATAAATTGTGGCACTCTTTTCATTTTTAGAAACTGCTCAATTTGCTACTGCCTCCTCTGAGTTAGATACAGCGCAGATACTATAGTCTTAAGTTTTTCTGTCTCTTTTAACTAGTAAGTTAACTTGAAGTTCTACTTCAGTTGTCATTTCTCAGGAACAGGAATAGGTTTTGAAACAGTCTTAGGTTGAGATCCAGCTCCTGCTGAAGTTAATGACAGTCTTTCTATTGACTTCAAGGAGCGTTAGGCCTATAATAACAGAGCAATGAGAAAGCTGGTTGGCATAAAAACTGATTTCAATTTTTGCCTGAAATGTGAACCAGCCCAAAATAGGCTGCATGCCTCTGCTAGAAATATTATGAGAAAAATGTCTCCTGACTCTTCTGGCCCATCTGAAACTGAGACAAGCCTGATTATTCTGTTTTGACTGAAGGACACGAGCAGTCAATAGGATTACATTAGATTTAACCTAATTCACAAAATGGAACCAGTCTCCAAAGTCTATTTCCGACCAGACTTCTCCAAACTCACGCTAGTTTTCTCAAGTATGTATTGCATTGAAAAGCTCAGTTAGCATTAGCTACAGCACTGAATTATAGCTAAAAGGAATTCAGATAAAGTTTAGATAACTATTCACAAATTCGGGCTTCTCACTGTCACCCCAAGCAAACCAATTTGCAGAAGCTCTGAAGGTTTGCCCATTTGTATTCCAGTCACCGTCTGGTGGACAAAAGGACATTCTCACCAACAGCTATCTGATGATGTTGACAGTGGTCTGCATGCAGTCTTGAATTGCAGATGTATTCTAACAAGCAAGGAATTGTGAAAGTAACCAGTATAAAATTGCTAGCATTTGTGGAGTGGTTCTCTTTCTCAATTATACAGCCTTGAGCAAGTGGGCACAATTCTGCTCTCACTGACACCCCTGTCACACCAGCATAAATTCAGTGACATTGCTCTTGCTTTGCCTCGGTGTAAAAGACCTCAGAATCAGGACAGCCATCTGCCGGTGAGGAGGATTTTCTCTATTGCTGGATAGTGAATCCAAGGTTTTCTGTAGCATATTCATCGGAGCTAACAAACCACACAGACTGAAGATTTTTTTACAAAATGGATAGGGGTTTTCAAGGACGCTGGTCTTCAACTGAAAAATAGCAAAATTCATAGTATCTGACATTTGTATTATTGTAGTGCAGACAACATACAAAATAAGGCAAGATTGACCTTAGATATGTGATTTTGGGAGTTTTTAAAGCTCTGTGCTGTTTATCTGATCTGCTTGACTAAAAAGCAAACAGTGGTGTTTTTTGTTGTTGGTTGTGGTGTTTTGTTTTTTTTTGTAGTTGGATTTAACATTCCTACAATATTGTATAATTGTGACAGTGCTTGTTCCTAAATCTTTGTCGTCTTTTCAAGGTTCAGATCTGAAAACCCATGATAACAAAATAAAATATGGATGCCTTTAAAACTACTAGTTACTCATGACCAGCCTGTTGATTCAGATATTCGTGACATTTTCGGACTCCTGAATCTGAACACTATCTGAACAAACCATCTACTCCTACTACATTCATCGGGCCTCAGGACCTTCTGAAATGAACGCCTTAACAGATACCAGCACCTTACCCCCTTGCTGTTATCTTCAGAGGGAGTGAGCCAATAAAGTTAGTGACACAATCAAAGGGGCAGGAAAGCCCAGGAAATACTTACTGGGAGAATTGGCAAAGGCCCAACTTGCTGGTCTTCCCAAAGATGAAGAATGAGAGAAATGGCCAGCCAGTCACCCCTGAAAGATCTAAAAGGGAGTGCATGGGTTTAGTCAGCTGTCCCTGGAGGATGTCAGGAGACAAGTAGATAAAGGCTACCAGACCATACCCTAGATTCTAGGGCCTAGAAGATAAAACCAATTAAGAGGGAGTGCCCAGGATAGAAAGGGAGAGCAGACATAAGACGATCCAATGGCTGGAAGTTATCATGAGTAAAATTTAACCTTGAAATGAGATGCAATTTCCTATCAATGAGGGTAATTAAACATTGCAACAGTTTACCAGGGGAAGTGGTGGACTCATCGTTTGAAGTCCTTAAAGCAAGATTAGGTCTCTTTCTACAATAAATGCTTTAATCCAGCATCTGGGAAAAATTCTGTGCCCTATGTGTGCTGGGCTGGAGGGCCATAGTGGTCCCTTCTCACTTTGGAGTTTCTGAATCTATGTATTCCCCTGTTCATTCCCTTCCATCATGGGCCATAGAGAGAACAGGAAGCTCTGCATTGCCCACAACACGCTCATAACACTTGCAGCAATGCATTCATGCTTCAGTCCATCTCCTGTAGGAGTCAATGTGGATTATTTCTCCAGGGATTGGCCACAGCTACAGACAGGACACTGGATGGGGAAGACCAGTGATACAGAGAAATATCTTTCTCAGATGCTTGGCTGGTGTATCTTGCTCACATGATCAGCATCAAATCATGATCACCAAATTTGGATTCAGGAAGTAATTCCCCCCCGAGGTTGGATTGGCAAGGAACTCAGGAGGGTTTCTCCTTCTGCTGCAGCACAGACTGGATTGCTTGCTAGGATCATGTGGGGATACCTCACCTAATCAGTTCCCTGCCATTGAAGGGGCCTTGGGCATAGCTAGCATCTCAGTCTCTCCTGTTCTCTGTCTATGGCATATAACAATTTAGTCTCCCGAAGACTGAAATTCTTTAGCCTAACTCAAGTTATTGGGTTCATAATAGGAGTATCTGGGTGAAATTGAATGGTCTGTGATATACAGGAGAGCAGAATATACAATCTGTTGATCCTGTCTAACCTTAAACTCTATGAAACTATTCATGGGGGTTCTGGGGTCTTTTGAGGGATCCTGTGAAAAAAGGGCTCCAGGTAACTTCTTTCACTGGGGGTTGCCTCACTCCTGAAGTCCTTAGGAGCAGACTAGTTGGGGCTGCCTCCAGGGAGCCTTCTCTCTCCCACAGATTCTGAGGGGCATTTCCTCCCACTCTGTATTTAAGCTAGGGAAAGAGAGTGGTGGCTCTTCTCCCTCCTCTTGGAAGGCAGAAAGTATGGTGTGCCCATTCAAAAGGGGAGGAGGGCTTTTTTCTCCTGCCCCCCCCCCAGTGGAGACCAGCATGGTGGTTGTGTGCTGCGGTGAAGTTAGGCCATTCATTTCCTCCTCTACAACTGATATGGGGAGGTGGGCTCAGCCAGGCAGCACTAGGTCTACTGCTCACAGCAAAGAATTAGCATGAGTCTCATGTTGGTCAGCAGAATATCATGCAAGCAAACATTATTAATATTCATGCCGTTTGAAAAACTTCATGTTCAATAATTCATTCATTCATTCATTCCCAATGGCTATATACATCGATTAGTTTATTTATCTTATGATGAAAGCTTGATATGTGGTGTCAGCAATTTGTTTTACAATTTTCTTTATTCAAAGATTGTCTGCACGCACTGACAGAACTATCTGAATCCAATATTCTAGAATTTTAGCAGTGGTGACGTTCTAGCGGTTCTATTTAGACATGAGAATAGGCACCATGAAGTATACTGTTCGGAGGTCAATGACTCCACTCTGTGTCTTTCATTACAAGGAAGCCTCAATAAGACATATATTCTGAGTTTCACGCTCCCTGATATATAGTTTGCTGTATTCTGGGATAAATTGCTGCTGCTCTTTAACATGTCCATTTATCTGAAGCATAGATATTGCCATAATGAATCAAAGCAGTGCTCCATGTAGTCCAGTATCACGTCTCCAACAATGGCCAATACACATGTTCAGAAGAGGGTGTGGAGTATTAGATGGACTACATGGGCCAAAGTTACTGTAACATAACCCAGTTACTGTCCAACATTAAACAGTGTTCAACAACGTCTGGGTTTTGGTATACAGAGACCTCAGTCTGCTTAGTACCAATGCAAAGACACTATTAAAATCCTTTTAACCTTTTATTAAAGATACCGAAAAGAAGGAAAAATAGTTAAAGCATTTACAATGTGAAATATTAAGTAAGGTTTTCATTTTAACAACATTTCTGTTCACTTTTCCTTTAGCTGGAGAGAGTTTTTAGATGGAAACTCCCCTTGTTTGATACTCTCTTAGATGGATTAAAGATGGTAATAGCTGTTCTTTCGGGGGGAAAGAGAAGAAGCTGGTTGAGCTGGGCTGGAGCTGCGGCTACTGCTGCTGTTAAAGTCTGATCCCATTTCATCCCAGATGGTGGTTGGGATTCAGCTGGAGCTGGAAGGGGTGGTGAAATATCTGGATCCATCTCTCTCGCCTGGTCTGGTCAGGAGAAAGGCAAAGAAGGTGAGGGGTCCCAGGAGATGGTGGGAGTGGCAGCCTTGATAATGAAGCTCTCTCTGGTAGACTCTGTCTGTTCTTTTTGTTCTTCCCCCCCAAAGTCTCTTTAAGGACCCCAAAAAGGAGTTAAGTGTGTGGCATATTTTACCCTCATTATTTTGTCCACCAATTAAATCCATTTCCATAAGGTCAAACTTGTCTTAGGTAGCTTTGTTCCCATGTTTTCTTGTTTACTAAGTATGATTTTACGACAGTCCTTGACTCAAATCAGAAGGTCATTTTTGTTTGGCCTAATTAAATTTGTCTGGCTTTCTTGCACCTGTTCATAACATTTATTTATTGAAAACAACTTGATTATTTTCCAAGTTTAATTTTTAGGCAGGCAAAAATCAGATTATTATGACATCTTATGAACTTTCACATACTTTTCATAGTTGAGTTTAGGGTAAGTGTTTAGATCCAATAATCCCAGAAGGTGTAAAGCCACCCATAGTGACAATTATGCAATAACCTGTCCATGGAGAAGTTTTCTCCAGGCAGTTAACATATTGACATATATGTCAATCTATAATACATCTAAAAATGCTGAAATCTGGCAAGGCAATTCTGGAATGTCAAAAATTCAGAAGTCTGAAGTGCAGTCAATGCGATGCAACAAGAATAGACTTTTGGGACAAACAGTATCAGTGTTTGTCTGGGGAATCTCAAGGGGGACCTGAATGCAAATTCTCACCTTTAGTTATGCAAAAACCCATCCTTTTGAAACTATGCCCTGAAACAGGGACCATTGTCTGTTGATTACCTTTTCCCAGAGACTGAAGATGAAAGGGCCAAGCTGTATAAAGGAAAGACTAAAATATTCCTGGGGGTGCTTTTTCTGTGCTAAGGCTGTTATGAACTTGTAAGCACAGGAAAATCCTCTGTGGGATTTGAAGAACTGACTCCTACCAGAACCCTTGTTGTAGCTGATCTCTGGTAAGCTTATTAGCATGTGTGGAGTTTGTATTGATTTTTTTAATATGTTTTTTCTCTAATGCTTTCACCATAAGAATAAGGTGCTTGCTTATAAAGGCCTGTGTGATAACTTTTAACTGCTGCAATTACACTGTTTGTAAGCCTCCAGAGAGAAAGCAAAGTGCAGATGCTGGCCTTTTTAGGCAACCTGTCTCGCTGAGAATATCACAGAGTAGGCAGGGAACTGTGCAGTCTGGAAAACCCCCAGTCAGAAGGAAGAGAGACTCTCTACCCAAGAGAGGTGATGGCTAAGGAGCTGGGAAACTGGAGTATATGCCCTTGGTTGACCACGGAGGGAAACACAAGTGTAGTTGCCCTGAATTGTGATGCATATATTTCAGTGACTACTGAGACGGGGGGAAAGGAGGGGAGATGAGCAAATTCCCAGTCTTTCTGCCACATTGACAAGTAAAGCCCCATGATCACTACTCAAACCTTGTCTACATAAAATACCATATTTGTCTAAGGGCTGGTCTTCACTACGGGGAGATCAATGCTGCTCAATTGATGCAGCAGGGGTCGATTTAGCAGGTCTAGTGAAGACTCACTAAATCGATGACAGAGCATTCTTTGGTCAACCCTGGTACTCCACCTCTCCAAGAAGAGTAAAGGAAGTCGACCGGAGAGCGTCTCCCATAGACGCAGCACAGTGAAGATACCAAGGTAAGTCAACCTAAGCTACGTCGACTCTAGCTACGTTATTCATGTAGCTGGAATAGCCTAACTTAGCTCAACTTATCCCAGTAGTGAAGACAAGCCCCAAGTTTTGTAAAAGACTGTATACAAGATACCACAGTCACTTAGTGCAGGCAATGTATAATTCAAGCTTACATGGAGTTGGGTCAATATCATTCAAGGTAGGTCAAAATTCAACTTACCTATTGATTAAATGTTAAAGGGATATATGGGAAGTCATGTAAAAGCTGCCCCATACTCACTGTTGATGTTGCAAAGAGTGACTGTGAAAAGCAGAAGAAAGTTTTACATGAAACATATAACTTTCTTTAAGGAAATATTGGTGCTTGGAGAAAATTGCATGATTGACAGCCCTGGAGACCAAGGACCAGATTCTTGGGTCTGTATGTGGGGTGTTCAGCACAATTCAGAAAGGGTTGGGGGCATGAGTACTTTTTCCTGAAGCCTCAAGAACTTTCAAGTTAGTGGGGTTGGACCTGCACATCCCTGGACTTGATCTCACTGTTATGAAATTTATGAGCTCTACCAGGGAAAGCAGGCCGGGGACCAAGATGCAGAAAGGTAATTGCTTTTCTGGATAGACAGCTGGTGTTCTAGCTGGGATTTCTGCACGTGGAGTTACCTGTGTAAACTTGATGCTGTTTTTAACCATCTCTGTTCAAGGTAAAACAAGACTTTTGTAAATAATCAGACAAGGAAATATCCATCTCTCGATAACATTTCTTCCAGACAGATATTGACCTGTCCACAAAATGCTAATATTCAACAATGGAAGAACAAAATCAGTGAAAAAAATCATGCCTAATAGCCAACTTCCCCCTACTTTACTGGGAAGCGCTTTTGTTGAAGACTGGAAAGCACAAGAGATCCTCAAATAATGAGCACTCTGCAGAATGCATATGAATGGCATGGAGGTGGCCTTTTAATAAAGGTGGGGCAGAAATGTAATCAGGAGACTTGGGGATACTTTTGGGTGCCCTTAAGACAGGCTATTACCTGTCTCTTGTACAGTTTTCACTATTGTGCCTGTGATGAAGCAAGCATTAATATGTTTGTGGCATTTTCCCTAGTTAATGTTACATAACTTCTCTCCTTTGATTAAAAGTTTCTTTTCTACACTCATGCTCTGTGCTTGCGAGAGGGGAAGCATTGCCTCTCAGAGGCACTCAGAGGTGGTGTGTAATTGTCCCAGGTTACTGGGTGGGGGCTCGAGCTGGTTCTGTGTTGTATTGTTGAAAAGGAACCCCTAGATATTGAACCTGGCCCTGGTTGCTGCTGGCTTCACCTGGCAGAAGGGTATTATATGTATGGGATCATCTCATTTTGAAAGTATTAAGGAAACAGCACACTATCTTGACAGATCCATAAAGTACAGATAATTAAAAGTGCTACGTGAGAGAACAGGAGAGTTCTTCTCTCATGGAGAGAGAACACTCCTGAGTGCAGGGAGCTCTAAAGTGCAGCAACTATTTACTGCTATTTCTGATATAGTTTCAAGTCAATTCTCTTGAAAGTTGCCATTGATTTTTCTAAATGCCAAAAGATTATGAACCTCCTCGGTTCTGTTCTTATGTAAAACTCAAACCATGTTTGGGAAGACAAAAATATTTAATATGCTCAAAGGGATCTTCATTAAACAGGAGATTTCCAAATTGTTACATGAGGAAGGGAGAAAAAAACTGAAAAAGGCAGATTGTTTGCATTCTGATTTCCATTACAGATTTAAAAGATAGATGGTGAATAATCTGAGAACTGGGTATTTAAATAAAGATAAATTGATTTCCCCTCTGATTTGCAGATTAATTTCTCCCATCCATTTCCTCTTTATGGCTCTTTATTCCCAATGGAGATGTATGCTAACAGAAGAGGAACAGACTGTCATGTTTCCTGCCAATACCAGTCATTAATCCATAGCTATTTTATAATCTCCTTGACTTTTCTTTCAAAAGTTACATTCAGTCTCGCACAAATATTTTTGTGCCAGCACGCCAGGCATATTCAGAGCTAATGTGCCTCATTACAGTTTTGTAGGCTGTGGTGTTGTAGCCATGTTGGTCCCAGGATATGAGAGAGATGAGCTGGGCGAGATAATATCTTTTATTGGACATGTTGTGATATAGGCATGTGTAGGACCCATGGATCTTTACTAATGTGTTGATCAGCATAGCAGTGGAGATATGTCTACAGGTTTTGCATCTGTTGTTCTGGCGGGGTCTGGTGCCACTTTGAGGTGGTATGTCCTGGTCTGTGGGGAGCTTGCTTCTGATGATGGGTTCAGAGAGGTTGCGGGGGAGGGAGGTTGTTTGAAGGCCAGAAGAGGGGGCTCAGGAAAGATTTCTTTCAGGATGTGGTCCCCATCAAGTATGTATTGTGTTTGATGATACCCTGTATGGCTTCCAGTGTGGGGAGGTAGGTGACAACTAGAGGTGTGTGTCGTAGGCTGTTTTATTTTGTATTTAAGCAGTTTCTCTTGGGGTAAATTGCATCATAGAACATGCCACTGAATACCCAGAGTGGTTCTGGATCTCAATCACATTCTGCCAACATCTGATGACCACTGCCAAGATAAAGGCCAGGACCAATATAATCCACAAACTAGCCAGGACCAGCTGGGGAGCAGATGCTGACACCTTGAATCTTCCGTGGCCCTTGTTTTCTCAGCAGCTGAATATTGCATACCAGTAGGAGCAGGTAGCACACATACAAAACTTGTTGATGTGCAATTGAACATTGCTACAAGAACCCCCACAGGAGTGTTGAAGTCAACACGGATTGTCTGGCTCCCTGTTCACACATATCTTACCACCATCCCTCTGAAGAGCAGCATCAATGTATGAGAATACAACTGCACAAAAGAGAACCCAGACTTGCCCATCTATGAAGATCTCCATCCCTTCCCCCCGCCACACAAGATGCCACCTTAAATCCAGGAACCCCTTCTGGTTAGCAGCCAAATTTTTAAAAACCTTGGGACTGTCACCAAAAAATAAGTGGCAGAGGCTGTGGGGCAATAGCAGGGTCAAGAATCAAGACCTGATCAAGGATCCTACAGACCAACCATCTGGCTTCACCAAGCCACATATCATATGGATCACAGCAAACCACATCAGAACCTCAGACGCACATAGCAGTTACTTACTATACAAATGGAAAATGAAGGACAGCCTACTATAGGAATCTAGAGAAGACCTCCAAACCATGGAACATCCAGTCAACTGCTGCCCTCTGAGATCTTTCTCTGGAGGGACAGCCTTCATTCATTCCATGTAACCAGAAGCTCTAGAGTCAATGACAAACTTGAACATTGACCTTTTATGTTGCTTTTTAAGTTCACCATATGAAAAAAGATTGTAGTATCACAGTGCCCTGAGGACAAAAATCTTGATCTTTTTATAGAGATGGGTGGGAGATTTTAGAGTGGGAAAGATTTTAATATTTTTGTGCTCTATAAAAATAATTGCAATGAAAGTGCTCATGCAGTGCGTGGGTTTCCAAGTGTACTAAGTGTTTCTAAAAATTGATGCTTTTCTCTCAGTTTTTGTTTCACAAAAGACCTTTTGAACAGTTTTGTCAGTAATTAAAATATATTTAACAATTATTAGATGTTTTAGAGACAGAGATTGATTTTTATATAGTTGACATACAATATAAGTCATTAGCTGAATGTCTTTACCTGTTCTTTTTACTACATGTATGTCATCCATCTCAAGCTTTCATTTTGTTCTGTTGCTATGCCTTGCTTGGGTGCACATGTTGGGGTCTAGGCAAATGAAGTTCAAGATTTTAGTTCACAAAAATCAAAGTTTTGCCTGTGCAAGAGAGAGAGAAGGAATGGGGAATAGAGCCTTATACAGCGAAGTACAGTACAATGTGGCTGAGTTAGTATTGCTGAAAGAACCACGCATTATGGATTTTTGTTCTGCTATGAATATTTCAGCCATAACTTTACATTGACACATGAGCAAATCCTTTCCATGTTCCTGTGCAGAGTCCCGTGAAACCATTGGGAGCAAAGCAAACTGGGTTTGGACCCTAGTTTTTGCATTTCATTATTTAATTTCCTAGAGGGAAAAAAAGGAAAAGTAAATTTACTGAGTGCACATTCAAACAAATAACTTCCACATACAATATTATTTATACTAGAAATGAATGCTGCTATTAGTTCCCAGAGCCTTTGCTTGTTTGAGTAAATAACATTCTACAAGGACTAAAAATGACTGAAAACAGCAAAGAAAAGAGACATTTTAATATAATTCAGAGCTAAAAACTGCCTATTCTATCATGGATCAAATCGTGATGTCCTTAATCAGGGAAAGATTATCTCTTGCCCTACACCTCCTTGTCTCCTACAGCAGGGTTGAGCCACAGCATGGTTCCATAGACCACCCTCTGCAGGGCCATTATTCCCTTCCCATGCAGGTGGGTGGGGCGTGAACAGCTTTGATTCTGCCTCCCTTCCCTGTCTCGCCCCACAAGGTGTTGGCTCTGTGGCAAATTAGTTCTTCCTTTGCACTGGCTCAGCTCCACTGGCTGACATAGTAGGAAAGGGGGAAGCCAAGGCTATGCTTGTTCCTATACTCACAGTGGATTACTTCTTTCCTGGAGCAAGGAGAGAACCAGGGAATGAATTGCAACTCTGAGTCACAATTCAGCTTCCTGGTCTGCACCTGGAACAGGGCGGCGGTGTGCTTCTCTCTCAGGGCAAATTATAACACAATGCACCATCAGCTTTTGTTTATTCCGTTTGTTTACTTATTACCCTGAGTTCAGAAATCACTTCCACGGGAGTCTGCCCAAATGAGGACTGAGGGGGGGAAATGAATAAGGACTTCAGTCCTTGGCCCTTTGAAAATAAAAAGAACTCCTCTGGCAGTACAAAGGACAGTAATACAGCCCAATACCAGTAGCTAAGTGTGCACACCTCAAAAAAGTAGACCATCAAGGAAAAACCGTATTTTTCTGTCCTAGTTCTAAGCCCCTGGGTGTTGTGACAATGGAAAGACTGACACAACTATAATTGTGGCTGTGCTGGAGCCTCGAGAATATTTTTATAATGTGGATGGCTGAAGATAACCCCTTTTAGCCTATTAGGACAGAGTGTGCTTTCCTGTGTGGACTTTACCCAGCATATTCCAAACACTGTTTATTAAATAGCTGCCTTTATGTTCAGCACTCTTGAGTAAACAGAATGCGGAGAATGGCTTAAATTGAACCTGCTGCTGGCAGCACCACTGTAATATATCACTTGGTCATATTAATCAAAACCCTAGCCTTTCAGAATGGGCCCATTTTCTCCTCTACACCAGGAATCTCTCATTCCCTTTTCGTATTAAAATATTTTAAATAAGATGTTGCTGGGGCACGTGGCAAAAAATGTGATTTTTGAGGGTAACCTTAATTTTGCAAATTACAAAAAAAAAGGCAAATAAGCTTAGCTTTGTACTCCCAACCCCGCTTTTTTAAAGCCCTATTTAATTTTTATAGTACTGTAATTGTAATGGTAAAGTTTTGTGGATCCTGCTGCGAAATCTTATTTCATGAGCAAGTTGTTGATGCTTCACTGAAACTTTCTGAAATAGTCCATTTAGAAATGCAAGGCTGTTTATGCTGTATGTACATCATAGGCCCATAAAGATAATGGAGCAAATAATTAAGCAATCAATTTGCAAAGGCCTAGAAGATAAATAAGGTGATAAGTAACAGTCAACATAGATTTGTCAAGAAGAAATTATGTCAAACCAACCTAGTAGCTTTCTTTGACAGCGTAACAAGCCTTGTAGATGGGCGGAAGCAATATGTCGTATATCTTGACTTTAGTAAGCCTTTTGATACTGTCTCGCATGACTGGCTCATAAACAAACTAGGAAAATACAACCTAGATGGAACTACTATGAAGTGGGTGTATAACTGGTTGGAAAATTGTTCCCAGAGAGTAATCATCAGTGGTTCACAGTCATGCTGGAAGGACATAACAAGTGGGGTCCTGCAGGGATTAGTTCTGGGTCTGGTTCTGTTCAATATCTTCATCGATGATTTAGATAATGGCATAGAGAGTACACTTATAAAGTTTGCAGATGATACCAAGTTGGGAGGGGTTGCAAGTGCTTTGGAGGATAGGATTAAAATTCAAAATGATCTGGACAAACTGGAGAAATGGTCTGAAGTAAATAGGATGAAATTCAATAAGGACAAATGCTAAGTACTCCATTTAGGAAGGAACAATCAGTTGAAAACATGCAAAATGGGAAATGACTGCCTAGGAAGGAGTGCTGCAGAAAGGGATCTGGGGGCATAGTGAATCACAGGCTAAACATGAGTCAACAGTGTAGCACTGTTGCAAAAAAAGCAAACATCATGCTGGGATGTATTAGCAGGAGTATTGTAAGCAAGACACAAGTAATTCTTCTGCTCTACTCCACACTGATTAGGCCTCAACTGGAGTATTGTGTCCAGTTCTGGGTCCCACATTGCAGGAAAGATATGGACAAATTGGAGAAAGTCCAGAGAAGAGCAACAAAAATGATTAAAGTAGTAGAAAACATGATCTATGAGAGAAGATGGAAAAATTGGGTTTATTTAGTCTGGAGAAGAGAAGACAGAGAGGACATAACAGTTTTCAAGTACATAAAAAGGTTGCTACAAGGAGGAGGGAGAAAAATTGTTCTCCTTAGCCTGTGAGGATAGGACAAGAAGCAATGGGCTTAAATTGCAGCAAGCGGGCTTTAGGTTGGACATTAGGAAAAATTTCCTAACTGTCAGAGTGGTTAAGCACTGGAATAAATTGCCTAGGGATTGTCTCCATCATTGGAGATTTTTAAGAGCAGGTTAGACAAACACCTGTCAAGGATGGTCTAGAAGATAATACTTAGTCCTGCCATGGGTGCAGGGGACTGGACTAGATGACCTCTTGAGGTCCCTTCCAGTCCTATGATTCTATAATATAGTTGTTCTTTTTACTAAAAGAGTAAGAACACATGCTTTTCCTTTAATAATAATAATAATAATAATAATATAATATGCTCTATCTGCATGTTCTCTTCTTTGGTCATAAACCACTATTTGTTATATTCCATTTCCACCATAATGTCTGATAGCGTTATTGATTCTGGTGGGGCATAAATGGCAGGAAGAAATTAACTCTTAAATAGCAGAGATTATATCTATAAAATTTATAGAATTTATATAATTTCAAACAACTCAGGCTCCTTGGTCATTAAGAATGAACAGGGAAATACAGAACCTTTTTTCCAATTTTAAGTATAATTTTCTTATTTGAGAAAAATCCTTATGAGACTATTATCAGACGGGTAGCCGTGTTAGTCTGGATCTGTAAAAAGCAACAGAGAGTCCTGTGGCACCTTTAAGACTAACAGATGTATTGGAGCATAAGCTTTCGTGGGTGAATGCCCACTTCGTCGGATGCAATGAAGTCCTTATGAGACTGTGAGAAAAAGGCGAAACATTAACAGTTTAATAGCAAAATATGTTGTTTATACTTAAGAGAACAGTAGCTTTCATTATTTCCGAGACTGACTCTACTATGGAGCAGTTAAACTTGACATTGGTAAAGGGGTCACAACTCCAACCAGCTATGATAGACCCTTTAATTCCATGAAATGACAGGGTTCCTTCAGCACCTAGCACCAAGAAGCAGATCTCCAGGGTGGAAGAAGTTTAACCAATTGGAAGTAGCTGGTAGATCATGATTGGAAAAACTGCTCGGGTTTTCTAAAGAAAAGGGGAGGAGGTAGAATAGGAACATTGTGTGGCCATCTCTCTTGCCCTTCCCTTACTTTGACTTTCCAGCTCCTGAATTCTTGAAGGTGAGAGTTTGTACGTTTATACAGTATATTTTACCTCTTATTTGTAAGTTTCTTCCTGCAATGCCAAAACCATAGTTTTTAGTAGTGTTTTCTGTACAGTCCAATTTGATTTTAACCTGACCTCTATTGCACTGTGGTCTAAAATAATGGAAATGCTCTATTTATAATCCCTTGTGGCTGCATCATACTTTATGGGCATTCACTCTCAAAATGACTCTTGAAGGCACATGACCAAAGCATTGAGATTGGATTGGTTGTTCCTCATTAGTGTCACACCCAGGAATTAGATACTGAAGCTGCAAAGGGCTCCTATTGATTTAGTTCCATAAGAAGATAGGGAGTCTGTAACTGTGGTTCAATCTCCATTAAAAGTTTGGGACTTTGTCATGAGCTCTAGAAGAGATGTCTACCAGATGGATTCTTCTGAGTTTTCCATGAGGCATCCGAAGTTCTTGAAATAGACAAAGCCTTAAGTAAACTATTTACAGGTAGATGATACACTATCACAACTTCTTCAGACACCCACACTTCTCAGTTGTACCTCATCTTAGTCCCAAAGTAACTTATATTCCACACAAGTGTAGTGTTTGCTCACTTTTCTTATTGGAAGTTGTTTCTATCAGCAATGAAAAAATCTCCTTAAAGCCTTAAAGGGGTGTGTGTAAATGGTATTTTCCTTTTAAGTTCTGAGTCATCAGCAATATGAATGTGAAGGCAAGTAGCAGTAGCAATGCTCAAGGTGAATCTGATATGGTATTGGAAGCGGAGATGCAGAGGAAAACAAAGACACAATGGGAACAATGACCACTGAAGGAGATGAAAATGGAAAGATGTAGACTGTGCGTTCATAACATGTATACCTAGGAACACCCCTTGATATTTTCTGTCTAATGAAAGGTGTTCACATTTTTCATTCTGACCAGTCCTCTCACACCTCTAGCTGTATGTGCTACTCTTTCCCTTATGCTTGCTTTTATTGTTATTAATGTATTTATTTACATTCTGGTACTACCTAAATGCTCCAGGAGTAGAGCTCCATTGTGCTAGGCACTGTACAGACATGGAAGAGAAGACAGCCCCGCCCAAAGAATTTATAATCTAAAAACATAAGACAAACAATTTCTCTTGCTACATACTCTTTCCCTAATATGAGTTTGTACCATCCATGTTATGGAAGTTTATCCAGTTTTGCAAACTTTCAGATGCAAGTGGCAATGCTGAAATTTCAGAGGAATTCTATATAACAGGAAATTTTTTTGAAGTCATAGTTAAGGCTACGATTTGGTCACGGGTACTTTTAGTAAAAGTCATGAACAGGTCACGAGCAATAAACAAAAATTCACGGCCCGTGACCTGCCCATGACTTATATTATAAATACCCCTGACTAAATCTTTTGGAGCCTCTGCCTGGGGGGGGTGCTCTGAAGGGGCCGCCACTGGGGGAGCCTCCGGGGTGCTACTGCTGCTGGGGGCTGCTGAGCAGTGGCTGCTTCGGCCACCCAGGAACCGCTACCTGAGGCCGCCCCACAGTGGCTGCTCCGGCCACCCAGGGGCCACTGCTCAGGAGTTCCCAGGGCTAGCTGCATGAGGACTGCCTGAGCAGCAGCCAGTGCAGCTGGCTCCAGGGCGGCCCCAGAGACTGGCTGCAGAGTCAAACACATCAAACATGTGACAAACACGGAGCCCTAGTCATAGGAAATAACTCAAAGTTCAACATCCATGGAAGTTAGAAGGTGGAAAAGAGCTATTAGATCATCCAGTTCATCTCCTTGCAAAGTGGGATATTTCCCTACAGCATTTTTTTTCATCCAGCCACGTTTGAAAAATCGTAATGATGGAGCTTCCACAGATGCCCCCGAAGACTATTCAATAGCAAAAAGGATATAATTGCTAAGAATTTTTTCCTGATAGGCAGCTAATTTTCCTTTAATAACTGCATGCCAAACATTTGCTGTTCCAATGTTAGGTAGAAAAATAATCTTTCTCCTACTGGGCCTGTAGAAAATATTTTGTGCATTTTCATGCTAGTTTAGCATTTGAAAAATAATTATTTACATGAGTCAGAGAGAATGGCTTTGTGTGCCATACTCTACAGCCTATCTATGTAATGTTCAAACTATTGCATCAATTCTGATGATGAATGTAAATTTGACAAGTAGCAAAATAAGTCTTCAGCTAAACAAACCTAATTTCATTCTCATATTTTAGAACAGTACATAAGGTCACTTGCTGTTCTGTATTACAAACAGGAGGCTAATGCTTGGGAATAAATATTGTATTCCTTCTTGCCAAACTGATGGGGAAACAAAAGGGAAGCTGGTACTTACCCTGGAGTAGCACCCAGCTCCGAGAATGTTGCTGGTGTCCATTCAGAGTGAGCTACCTAGTTATGAACTCAGTGGTAAGGTGCCGGCAGAGGAGACCATCAGGAAGCGCATGCGCACTAGGGCCTGAGTCCCCTGTAGTCAACAGAAATCTTTGGAAGAAACAAAAATAAAGGATAATTCTGTATAAAAAGAAAATGAATTATCCCACTACACTTGGGAGTTTCTTGTTGTCGTCCTGCTTAAATATATTCTGAAAATGTTTCTTTGGATCTATTTGGTTGGAAAGAGGTGATAGTCCAAATTCTTTACAAAAGGGTTTCATCATCATTATTTCATATTGATTGTCGGGGTAAACAGAAAATGCTAACTGCTCTCCTACACGTTCTTCTATGGTAACAATTCATATGTTTTGATTCTGAAGGATATTGCTGGCAAAATGCTTCTGTTCATTATGGCAATGATGTAGTGGAAGTAATCACAGTTTGGCTCTGTTTCAATTATTTTTTTTTCTTTTTTCCCTGCTGATACAGGGCCTGAGTGAAAGCTCATTTGAAGGCAATGACTCTCGTAGACTTCAGCAGACAATGGATTAGATCCATATAGCTCCACTTCAGTGCCAATGATGGGCTTCTAAAATAAAACAATTGTATAATGTTGTGCTGATTAGTGAGTGAAATCATGCTCTTTAAGGCCTGGTCTACACTACGACTTTAATTCGGATTTAGCTGCGTTAATCCGAATTAACCCTTCACCCGTCCACACTACAGAGCCAGTTAATTCGAATTAAAGGGCACTTAAAATCGATTTCTGTACTCCACCTCGACGAGCGGAGTAGAGCCAAAATCGATTTTGTTAATTCGAATTAGGGTTAGTGTGGCCGCACACCACCGAATTAATGTGGTTAAATTAATGGGGTAGTGTGGCCGCACACCACCGAATTAATGTGGTTAAAAACCGAATTAATGTGCTTAGTGTGGCCACGCACAATCGAATTTATACAACCTGTTTCCCAAATTCGAATTATCTAAATTCGGATTAATCCCGTAGTGTAGACATACCCTAAGTGAGTGAATTTTGTGTCCCTGTTAGGAGATTCCCAAACCTGAGCCGGCTTTTGTAGGTCACAAATCTGAGGAACTGTCACAGATTGAAGTGTCACTAGAGGAGGTTTTGGAATGAATTGATAAACTTAACATTTACAAGTCACCGGGACCAGATGGCATTCACCCAAGAGTTCTGAAAGAACTCAAATGTGAAGTTGCGGAACTATTAACTAAGGTTTGTAACCTGTCCTTTAAATTGGCTTCTGTACCCAATGACTGGAAGTTAGCTAATGTAACGCCAATATTTAAAAAGGGCTCTAGAGGTGATCCCGGCAATTACAGACCGGTAAGTCTAACATCGGTACCGGGCAAATTAGTCGAAACAATAGTTAAGAACAAAATTGTCAGACACGTAGAAAAACATAAACTGTTGAGCAATAGTCAACATGGTTTCTGTAAAGGGAAATCCTGTCTCACTAATCTATTAGAGTTCTTTGAAGGGGTCAACAAACATGTGGACAAGGGGGATCCAGTGGACATAGTGTACTTAGATTTCCAGAAAGCCTTTGACAAGGTCCCTCACCAAAGGCTCTTAAGTAAAGAAAGTTGTCATGGGATAAAAGGGAAGGTCCTTTCATGGATTGAGAACTGGTTAAAAGACCGGGAACAAAGGGTAGGAATTAATGGTAAATTCTCAGAATGGAGAGGGGTAACTAGTGGTGTTCCCCAAGGGTCAGTCCTCGGACCAATCCTATTCAACTTCTTTATAAATGATCTGGAGAAAGGGGTAAACAGTGAGGTGGCAAAGTTTGCAGATGATACTAAACTGCTCAAGATAGTTAAGACCAAAGCAGACTGTGATGAACTTCAAAAAGATCTCACAAAACTAAGTGATTGGGCAACAAAATGGCAAATGAAATTTAATGTGGATAAATGTACAGTAATGCACATTGGAAAAAATAACCCCAACTATACATACAATATGATGGGGGCTAATTTAGCTACAACGAGTCAGGAAAAAGATCTTGGAGTCATCGTGGATAGTTCTCTGAAGATGTCCGCGCAGTGTGCAGAGGCGGTCAAAAAAGCAAACAGGATGTTAGGGATCATTAAAAAGGGAACAGAGAATAAGACTGAGAATATATTATTGCCCTTATATAAATCAATGGTACACCCACATCTCAAATACTGCGTACAGATGTGGTCTCCTCATCTAAAAAAAAGATATACTGGCACTAGAAAAGGTTCCGAAAAGGGCAACTAAAATGATTAGGGGTTTGGAACGGGTCCCATATGAGGAGAGATTAAAGAGGCTAGGACTCTTCAGCTTGGAAAAGAGGAGACTAAGGGGGGATATGATAGAGGTATATAAAATCATGAGTGATGTGGAGAAAGTGGATAAGGAAAAGTTATTTACTTATTCCCATAATACAAGAACTAGGGGTCACCAAATGAAATTAATAGGCAGCAGGTTTAAAACAAATACAAGGAAGTTCTTCTTCACGCAGTGCACAGTCAACTTGTGGAACTCCTTACCTGAGGAGGTTGTGAAGGCTAGGACTATAACAGCGTTTAAAAGAGAACTGGATAAATTCATGGTGGTTAAGTCCATTAATGGCTATTAGCCAGGATGGGTAAGGAATGGTGTCCCTAGCCTCTGTTTGTCAGAGGATGGAGATGGATGGTAGGAGAGAGATCACTTGATCATTGCCTGTTGGTCCACTCCCTCTGGGGCATCTGGCATTGGCCACTGTCGGTAGACAGGATACTGGGCTAGATGGATCTTTGGTCTGAGCCGGTACGGCCGTTCTTATGTTCTTATGTTATGTTCTAATGAATAACAATAAACAGCACAAGTGGGAGATAGTCCTCTGAGGTTTAGAGACCAAAAAGGAATATAGATACTTGTAAGGCAACCAAACAACAAATTAGGTACAGCCAATCTACTATTTACTATGCTGATGCCTATGACAGTTAACTTTTCAGATACAGGAAATCCTCAACATGACCTTGAAGACAAAAAAGCAACCTTCTTCACATTTTTTTGAACCTCAAAGATTTGATTCAGCTTCTAGGTTTAGGCAAAGGTTGAGGCCAGTCAGGGCTTGTCTATAGGAACAGTTAGTGTGTGACAAGCTGGAGTGTAAATCTACCTCACACTAGCCTGCCACACACTAGCTGTGCATGTGGGCCCTGCTGCATCCCACTAAAAGTTCCCTTGTATATTTGGATGCACTCCAGCTGGATCAGGATGGGACACAGTAGATTGACGCCTCTGTTTGCCGTACACTAGCTGTTCATATATACGTGTGTGACCGAAAGCACTAGTGTACATATTCTTTTAATAATCTTGTACAAAATATGCCTTGTGGGGTATCATTTGAGAACTAATAACTTACTGGTTAATATGTTGAAATGTATGGAACAACATTATATGTAAAGGTATGAATTCCCACGTTGTTAGCACATGCTCAAACCCACGCAGCCTGACTAGGCAAAAGCTGTTAAACAGGTCTGTCCTAAACAAAGGAATGTGTGTTTACCTCAATTTCCATATGAGTGATATACAGGGTCCTTGAGACAGCAAGAGGGGGAAATGGCAGGACACAAGGCAAATCTGCATTTCAGGATATACAGGGGAGAAGAAAGAGCATGGAGCCACCTTCGCCACCAGACTCCATGTCATCTTCTGTACTGTTTAAATAAACTGTGCTTTAAGGGGTAATCCTCTGAAGAATCCACTTCAAAGGGTTATTGGACTATAAAAGTGAGGGACAAAAGCACCCCAAAGGCATCTCTCCCTCTCCCTATCTTTCTGTCTTACAACTAAGATGACAAAGGAACCAGCCGTTTGACTTGGGGGTTGATCCTGACCTGTGGATTCGGTCAGCCTTGTTGCTGGGAACATGTGGTAAGGATTTCACCTTGAACCAAGTCTAGCTTGTTAAGTTCGTTACTAGACAGCATTTTTTTTCTTGTAACCATTTCTGACTTAGTATTGGACACTTGAATTCACTTAAAATCTATCTTTGTGGTTAAATAAACTTGTTTTTTTTTTTAATCAAAACTAATCCAGTGCTGTGTTTAAACTGAACTGTTTGGTAATTCCAGTTAAAGTTGCAAACTGTTAAATATTGACCCTTTACAGGGACAATGGGCCTCTAATCTCTGAACTGTCCAGGAGAGGGCTGGACAGTGCAGAACACACGTTTTGGGGGGAAATTGGGACTCTGAGTGTGTTGGGGCCACTCTGCAAGTCGTAACCAAGGCTGGTGGAAGCCAGAGTGTGGCTGGAGTGTTGCTGGCGGGCTGCTGGGGTCAGAGCTCCTGGGCCAGGGCTGCAGCTATACACAGACATTCAGGGTGTGACCTGCATGTTGTTAGGCTATTTGTGAGCAGCCCAGGTTGGGAGCTACAACAGCAAAACATTGTGAGGTGCCCAGGATTACAGGGCAGGCAGTGACAACCTGTCACTTATCTGGATTGTACCCCCCCCCCCCCCCAAATCACAATAAACACTCAGTATTTGGGTAGGATGAGAGAAAGAACGAACCTCACGTGACATACTATTCACTTGACCTAATGTACTGCTGGAAGTATTAATGACACTGCGGTGATGAAGGTGGTATAAGAAGCTGTATAGACTAGAATATTTTATCCAAACCAGTTTGACCATTCTTATTTTCACAAACATAGTATAGATGCGTGTATGGAAAGACAGACTGTATGTATTGTAACATTTATTTGCCTTTTTTTTTACTCTATCACAGCACCTGATGATTCATGTTTGAACATAGTTTGTAATACCTACCCTTTAACTTGTGCTGCAATGTACAGCAAATGTATCAATTTATGTTAACACATCACATTATCAATACTTAAAAAACGTTGTTAAAGTAAATCAGACATTTGGCTAAAATAACTACTATTTAGTGGGCCACTTAAAATCCCTGGATTTTTCCACCTAGTCAAATAGAAAATTAACTGAAATCAATGGAGTTGTGTCCAGCTATGCCAGCAGTTAGTTTGGCCGTTTAAGTGCACAATGTCATTTTAGCTATCATGGAACAGTTAGATTAGCAGTGAATTTGGCCCCAGATATTTTAACACCTCTGCAAACAGATCAAATGATGGAGAATAATTTCATTTTCAGAAGTGTGGAACACTCAACTCCCACTGAGGCCAATGACAGTTGTGGGTGCTTAGCACCTGTGAAAGTTAGGTCAAAATACACCTCTACCCCAATATAACGCGACCCGATATAACACGAATTCAGATATAAAGCGGTAAAGCAGTGCTCCGGGGGCGGGGCGGGGCTGCGCACTCTGGTGGATCAAAGCAAATTCGATATAACGCGGTTTCACCTATAACAGGGTAAGATTTTTTGGCTCCCAAGGACAGCGTTATATCGAGGTAGAGGTGTATTATTGTTCATTAACTAGCTCTGTCTATGTGAGCCTGGATGAAATGATACAAAGGCAGTCTCTGAATTCCGTCCTTCCAGACTCTTCCCTTGGATGTATACGTAGAATTCTCAAGAGCACGGTATCTATTGGGATAACAATGAAAGTTTGAATACACGAGTTCCTATACTGGATACTTTCCTTTTCTAAATCAGTCTATCTCCTCTAATTAACTATATTTTTTTAATCCTGAGGAGAAGCCGCTAGGAAATTAGCTAAGAGTCCATTGGTTTCTTTTTCATGGGTCCTTCTTCAATGTTGTCTCCTAACGCCTGTTCATCCCAAGGTGTAACTTTGCAGTGAAATTTAACTGTTTCTTATCGCAGCCAACTCACCCATCTTCTCACACACCAAAATCCCCCAATGTCCCAAAATCATGGATTTATAGACAACTGCCCACATTTATGGACATATTGGGCCTAATTATACTCTTATGATACTGAGAATAAGCGGTAATTTCACTGAAGTCAGTGGAATCACACTGGTGATTAACTTAGTGTGAGTGGAGAATGAAATGTCATGGTGATAAGCAAAATATCGGGACTAGAATAGAATCAGCTGCTTATGTGCATTTCCATGCATTTTTGAAAGAAATACTATTTGTAAAATACTTTGGGATCATAGGGGATGAAAAGCACTAGTGTACATGTCAGAACTTACTTTTTATTTTTATTATGCACATATAAGAGCTTTAACCTTAGTTTTGATTTATTCTTTAGTTTGATTTTCAGGTGTCAGCTTCTCATATCCTTCCGTCTTGGTGGACTGAAGAGCGGATCATTAAACAGTCGAGGCCCTGTATTGATCTTTTTAACAGCCTGCTTCTCAAGTGTCACCGCTCTAATCAGCTATGAGTCTGTACGTTCACCACCTAGCTGAGCCTGCTTTCTTGTTTCTCTCCATTCTATTTTCTAGTCCTAATTTTTAGACACTGAGGGCCGGCTTCTACAAGGTTCTAGGTGCCCACAATTGCTGCAGTATGGAATGGTGATTGAGGGTGCTCTGCATCTTGCAGAATCAGGACTCAAAAGAGCAAGAAAAGTCTACACTTTTTGAATGTTTTGGCTCTTCATGACATATTTAGTACAAAGCAGCACAGTAAGTGCTTTTGGTTCCCGTTGCCCAGGTGCATTAAAAAGACGCTGCTTGCCGAATTGACTAGCCGCTTCATTTGTGCAGCACAGAATCTGCTGAGCGATAGAGGAAAATACGAACAAAGAGCTGGAGTTAAGCAAAGAAAATAGAGGTGACCACAGTTGTATGAATGTTGGCTCTGGTTTTATAAATGCCACTTTGTCTCAATATGCACCCCTCTCCTTTTTAAAATTCTTCGTCTCCTTCTCTTTCCTTAGGTGAGAGATTAGTCAGTACAGCCGTCATTACTTGCATCAGAGAAGCACCCACGGGCCTCAACTGAGAGTGAAGTCCCATAGGGTTAGGCACTGTACATACACACAGTAAGAGGTAGCTACTGCCCTGTAGAAATTGCACTCAAAAGAAACAAGACAGACAAGGGGAGAGGGGAACATTTTGCCCCAGATGAATGTTTTTATCATTCAATAAAAGTGCCAGAGTGTCAGAAAAAAATCTGTAATTTCTGAACGTTTTCCCCCCCTGGATCTTCAGAGACTTATAACTGCAGACATTAGCATAATGGTCACAGAAAAATATACGGGGACAGAGTCCTCAATTCCTTACTGACCTCACAGGTTCAATTTCAACTTTCCTTAACAAGCTAACAGCAGCCACCTATTTTCCGTTTTTTCTATCAGACTTCCCATGAATCAGAGATATTTGACAGCTAGGAATAAGGAACATGAAGTGGGCAAGCTAAGCAAATAAACATACTTCACCTCAGTTAATACTTGCGGACTCCAATTCACTTCCTAGAGGTTAACAGAAAGTAGTCATTTATTTATTGGAGTGTCAGAGGAGAGCTCATGCATTTTATATGTGAGAACATGACTTGGATTTCTTAACGATTGAGGAGAGGAGAACCATGCAATAAACGGTTGTCAATAACTAGCTTTCGCCCCCTGCTACCTCTGTCTATACAATCAGGAAAATTACAGCACAGAAGGAAACATTAAAAAAAAAAGCCTGCCTGCTTGGTGAAATCACTTATTTAGCAGTATATGTGACAATTGGTTTGGAACATCAATTGCTCTGGAAAGTGTGTATTTAAAAATGAGTATATGGTATATGTGAGCATTTGTAAAGAAAATCCTAGGATGAATCACTTAAGTATAACAAACAAAGTGTAAAAGAAAACACAGAGAAACAATGCTAACCAACAAAATTATCTTTACTAGATCTTTATCCGGTATTCTTTGTATGGATGATTCCCATCTAGTTGGTGCTGGTACAGTGGCTGTTGCGTGTAGTCTATTCAAGTAGGTTAGGGAAATACAAACAGTGCTTGGGTTCACTTTAACATATTTCTACTACAATGCATCCATTACAGATGTCTTTACTGCACTCACTCTAACCAGAATATCTCCACATTAGTTTGCTCACAATCACAAACCACTTAACAGCCTAAGAGGGAGTCACACCTTTAATAGGCAGCAGGTTTAAAACAAACAAAAGGAAGTATTTCTTCACACAACTCACAGCCAACCTGTGGAACTCTTTGCCAGAGGATGTTGTGAAGGTCAAGACTATGACAGGGTTCAAAAAAGAACTAGATAAGTTCATGGAGGATTGGTCCATCAATGGCTATTAGCCGGGATGGGCAGGGATGGTGTCCCTAGCCTCTCTTTGCCAGAAGCTGGGAATGGGGGACAGGGGATGGATCATTTGATGATTCCCTGATCATTCCCTCTGAAGCATCTGGCTTTGGCCACTGTCAGAAGGCAGGATACTGGGCTAGATAGACCATTGGTCTGATCCAGTGTGGCCGTTGTTATTATTTATTGGCCAATGGCTGTATTAGTAACAGTCTGAGACAGTGAAATCAATTGTCTCTACCAATGTGATACTTTTGCTTTGTATGTAATTTACTAGGTTTTTTAAAAAAAATAATTCTATCATGTGGAATCATATTGATACCCACGTAGGTCATCAGCAGTTTTGGAACCTTTAGATCCACAGCACAGTCCTCTGCCACTTGAGCTAATGGAGTAACTGATAGCAGTAGTAGGTCTAGAAGAAGATGAGAGGCACACTTTGCCACAGGGTTTCACAGCTATTTGCAGACAGCAGAGCAATATTGAGACTCAGGAATAGTGAGTTCAGTCACAGGTTCTGAAAAATTGTTCTCTAGTGGGCACAGACCTTTCTGCCCCGTGTCCTCCAGCCTGTAACTGTGCCAGTCCTGTCTCTTTCTTCCCTACCCCCTAGGCTCCTTGACCCAATGTACTCTCTCTGACCCCCAACCCACAGTGAACACTTATCCTCTCTACATTTCAGTCAGGTTGCATCCTCTTCCATTCTGTCTGGGTGCAAGAAGAGGGGAGAACCATTGGGAGCACAGGAGAACGTTTCTCTGCTCTCAGTTCTTGTGTCTGGTGCCATGAAGTCCCATCAGGAGCAGTAATTATAGGGAAAGTCCTGCCTAGTTCCTGCAGCCCTGGGTCAGTGCGGATTGACTCTTTAGGGAGTTTAGCTGCCAAATGCTAACAAGTCTCTACCGTGCATGTGCAAACTGCTATTTTTTCTAAGGCCCAGGCAATAAGGGAACATGATGAGTAGCCATAGCATGGAGCTGCTGCAGCAGGCATCTGCCACCTCCCTGTCCTAACAAGCAGGTGTGCAGCCATGCAGGCAGGTTCAAATAAGGGGACCAGCAGCGTGCTGGTTTAAAAAGTTATATGGCACACTGATCCTTATGTGACAGGGCAACTTATTATGTTTGGCTGGCTAGCCCGCTCCTGCCACCCAGGGCCAGCTCCAGGCACCAGCTTACCAAGCAGGTGCTTGGGGTGGCCACTTCGGAGAGGGGCGGCACATCCAGCTGTTCGGCGGCAATTCGCCAGACGGTCCCTCACTCCTGCTCGGAGCGAAGGACCTTCCGCCAAATTGCTGCCGCAGATCACGATTGCGGCGGTTTTTTGTTTTGTTTGTTTTTTTGTTTGGCTGTTTGGGGCGGCCAAAACCCTGGAGCCGGCCCTGCTGCCACCTGACTCTTCACCTGACCTTTTACTTGCTTATGGAGACTGTCCAATACGCCTAATGTCCTACCCCACAAATCCATGCTGGAGGCATCTTTTTCAGGGGTGAGCAGGTATTCTCTCACCTCAGCACACAGCCTTGAGACTGAGAGCTCTATTCACGCCTCTTCAGCCTTTGCCACTGTCCCTTTGACTCTGAGCCTGCCAATTGTCTCTGAGTGCACGGGGTGGAAGGAAATTCCCATTTGTGTGTAGCAGAGGTGCCAGTGATCATTGATTAGAAATGATCAAATGTTTGCATGAAACCCTGCAAGGTGAAAGCAGCAAGTTGTGCATCTCTCTGCTGCTGCCCCTCTCCCCCGCTGCTGGGGGTGATTCTGGCCCATAAGCAGTGAAAGGAAGAATAATAATTAATCAAAAGATTTAGAACCAGTGAAAATCTGGAACAGACTAAGATTAAGTTTTCATTCATCCTGACCTGCATTTCTAAAACATGAAGCTAGTTACATTTGCTGGCCTTTAAATATTCCAATGGGTATTAAACCACATGAATTTTCAGAGTATCAGCAAACACAAGTTCAGCAGAAACCTGCTCCCAGTGCTCAATGGTTTACAGGCCCACATCCTAAGATATCTAATGCTCATATAATGTATAGTTCTATATAAACATGTACATTATATTTCCTAGGTGATGCTCATGTCTAATTCATAACAAACGAGTCCCCTCAATGCACTAATCAGTAATAAATCAAGAGATGTTTTAGATATTTAAGCAAATGAGATTTTTTTCTTCCTCAAAGACCATAACGTGGTATACAATCAGTATGATCTAGTGGTTAGTGCACTTGACTGCACATCATGAGTTCTTCTTATCCCAGCTCCTTCGCTGACCTGCTGTCTGACCTTAGCCTTGTCACTTCCCCATTCTGTACCTTTGTTTCTCCTCATAACCTTTGTCTCTTGTCTATTTAAATTGTAAACTCTTCTGGGCAGGAACTGTCTTTTACCTTGTGTTTGTGCAATGCCCATTCAGCTTGGTTGGGGCTATTAGGTGTCACTGTAATACAAATAATACCCACAGTTCTGAGCGATGTAGGGAGACAACAGACCATTCCAATACTAGGGCATGGGATGGGGAGTCAGGAGATATGGGGTAGAGTCCTAGCTCTAACACTGACTAGATGTGACTTTGATCAAATCACTCACTTAACCTCTGTGCCACACTACTCCCATCTATGAACAAAAATTATGATAATGATCTATACTGTGCTAGTTTGCCTAGGGAAGTTAAGCATAATGAAAAGTGTGCTGCATCTGGAATAGTAGTTTGAAGCTGTTAAAGTGAATGTCAACAATACATTAAATGCTCTTTACCCTAAAATAATTTAAATGGAGGACTTTGTAGATTCTAACTTACCTTTAAAACTGACATTAAAGAACATGAAATTGCTCCAGCTGAAGATACCCTTAAAGCTTTTACACGTGCATTTAATCAAGTACACTCCTCTGCACAAACTGAGTTTTTAGCGAACTCTTCCATTAAAAGTTAGCAAATATTGGAATTGCCAAGTCATGATGTGCTGCTAGTCTGTACCAGCAGCCGATTAACACCCTATGTCTGTTTAGCTGTTCTTGTTGGTGTCTGGAGTGCAGAGCCACTTCCCTGTGCACCTGCTCCCATTGAGGATTAACAGGTGCATAGGCCCAGTGACAATCGAACCCTACATTTCCAAGTTTGCTTTTCTTTATAATTTTAAGAATATTTTTCTCTTTTCTGTTTTTATGGGTGTTGCTGTTTACGATAAGAAGAAGAATGTTACTTATGATTGCTGGTGTGATTCCAAACAGCTTCGTTCAGGTCTACCTCAGTTTGATAACTCAAACTGCTGTTTCTCAGCCGAATGGTTCTAATTATTCTGTCAAGTTCACGGTTTAATTAGTGTATTGTATGTGTGTAATGGGGACTGGCCCTAGAGGGTTCAAGTCCAGTACCTGTCAAGGCTTAGGGTATGTCTGCTTTGCAATAAAAGGCATACTGCTGCACATGTGGACATACCTGAGCTAGCTTTGATCTAACTATAGCAGTGAAGCTGCCTGAACCCACCCAGGACTCTGGTTATGAACTTGAGCAGCTAATCTGGGCTGCTGTGGCTTCCCTAGTGTGGTTGTTTGAACTAGCTAGATCAAAGCTAGCTTAGGTATGGCTACCCATACTGCAGTCACAAGGTCCGATAGAAGTGCACTTTGAGATACAAGGAGGGGCTTGGCTGCAGCAGGTCTGAGCATGATCTCGGCCCTCCCCAAGGTTAGCCCTCCTCATGCTGGTCTGACCAAACTTACCCTCGCTGAGCAGGAAAGGAAATTTTGCAAATGGAGATGTGCCAACAAGAGGCTAATACTTTAAATCATTGAACAAAAGGTGCTAGGTAAGTGCAAAGTGTTAGTGGTGATATAGATTTTTCTTCATTTTATACAAACTAGGTCCTCCATCCCAGGCTCAAAACAGCTAAGGTTAGATTTTCAAAACAGCTCCTATAAACCCCCCTGTTTAGGTATCTATATGAACTGGCCAGATTTTCAAAAGTGCCCAGCCACCATTAGCACCTGTTGGTTTCACTGGGAGCTGCTCAGTGCTGAGCACTTCTGAAAAGCCAGCCCCAATTGTATAAGCGAAGCACTTTGGAAAGTCTGGCCCCTTGTTCTTTGTCTGGCTATTGTTGAAACATTTAAGCTCAGTGAACTTTTACTGAACGAAGAGAGACAAGTATTGGTGGATATCTATTTTTTTTATATATATTGTATCGCTAAAACCATTTCTTTTTCAATACGAACACCATTTTTGGAAATATAAGAATATGTATAAACATCTAGAGATATGGTACATACACATATTTACCTGATCAAGAAGAAGTCAGGTACATAGCAAGTTGGTAGTCAAAAGCATGAAACCAAAGGTGTATGTATTTGCATAGTATTTGATGGGGACTACAAAGGACACTGTCTAATGTGCCAAATTCATCCCTGGTATAATCCCAATGATTTCAATGGTCTAATGCCAGACATAAATTTGGCCCAAGAATGTAAGAAGTTAAAATAAATAAAGGGATACTAGTATACAATTCAAAGATATTAAACCTTTCCTTCTACTTTAACATTCAGCCTGAAATTCAAGAACTGCAGACACATACATAATTCACAGCTCAGGAGGGTTTCAGAAAACAGTCTTTCGACATTCCTAGAGGAAATGTGATGATGATAGTGTGTTCTTACAAATACGCCTTTTGGAGTTGTTTCATGATTTCCAGCCCATCTTACACTAAAGCAGCATTTTCCAGCCTCCCAGAAAAAAATTAAGTCTTTGGTCTATTTTTGTCTCAAAATGAAGATATTTCTTTAGTCTGTATACACTTCAAAGCAATTTTTAAATGAAGATACTAAAGCAGTGATCAAAAGCAGATACTGGAAAAAGAAATAAGTTTGCACGTTCATTTGATTTATGACTTTCTCACCAACATTTGACCTTTCTTAATGCTGTTCTTTGAACAGTTGCTTGTATTGTTTGCACTGGACACTTCATTAATATTTGCTGTATTTTGTTTATTGCCCCAGCTAACCTTAAACTGGGGGAAGTTGTGGTTCATCCCTGAAATCCTCATGTTATACAACATTAGAACATATATGCTTGGGCTAAGAGTATTGTTAGGTTTGTGTTTCTTGGCTTTATCTAGGGGTAGTTCTTGCTGTCTAAGGCAGACACTGAAGATTCAGGGTGAAAAAGCTGTTGGGGATTGATTAGAATTAGGGTCCCTTCTACTAGGTACTTCACTAATGCAAAGTAAAAGATGATCCCACTCCAAAAAGCTTACAAATAAATAATGATACTTAGCATATATGTACATGGCACACCCCTCTGACCTCTCATAACAATACATAGCTCTTATACAATGCTTTTCATCCATCAATCTCAACATGCTTTACAAAGCTCAATATCATTATCCCCATTTTACAGATGGGGAAAAAGATAAAGGTTATGTAACTCAGTTCTCCCTTGGCAGAGTTGGGAATAGAACCTAAATTTGCTGAGTCCTAATCCAGTGTGCTAGCCACTACACCCCACTGCCTTCTATGTGTTGTTTTATTGGCTTGTAGAAGAACAGAAATGTATTGTGTATATTGTGCTGTATATAAAGGCTGAATGTAGGGGATCAAATAGCTCTTCAGAGAGAACTAGCTTGTTTGTGTCTGTTGTGAAGACAGTTGTCTGGTATATTAATTCTTTCCGAAAATATGTGAACTCAGCCATTGCAATTATTAACAAGCTTTGTCACAACCCTCTCTGCACTCAAAGATAACCCATTGCTAACAATGGATGTCAGCAACAGATGCAACTGAGCCGTTGCTTAGCATGATTTGTCCTTGCAGCTAAATCTCATTTAGCATCAGTTCAGCTTCACCTATTGTCAGCAATGCTTAATTTTCATAGTGTAGACAAGGCTTCTGAGTGGTTTGCAATGAGATGCAAGGCTGTGTGATCCCATTGTGAACCAAAGTTGGAAAGGTTTGTTGTATAGTTAGTCAATTAGACAAGAAACGCTATCTGAAATCACAGTAGAAAGGAGCTCAAAAGACCTGGCTAGCTTTCTGTAGCGTCTTTTAATCTTTCAAAAAAGAAATCTGATATTTTTTTATTATTGTTTTGAAGAGACTGTGCTGAACTCATAGGGAATTTGGGATTAATCAGTAAAGAGAAAATATTGGTGAAGGCAGTGAGAGAAACTACTTTTTCCTGAGGACAATTTAAACAGAAGAGGCCTGAGGGAAGGACCAGAAGGGTGGCAGCTAGAGGTGGCAAGGAATGATGGAGAGGTGAATGACGGGAGCCAGACAGTTACAGGAGTTGAACTCAGCTTTTTCAAATTTGTTCCTTTTTCCTAAGACATGCTGAATATTCTTAACTCCCATTTGCTTTAGTGGGAGTTGAGGATACTCAGCACCTCACAGGATCAATCCACTGGTGAGAGAGAGAAAAACCTACTGTTAACAATACAATGTTATACAATCCTTTTCATCCATCGATCTCAATGTGCTTTACAAAGCTCAATATCATTATCCCCATTTTACAGATGGGGAAACCAGATAAAGGCCATGTAACTCAGTTCTCCTGTGGCAGAGTTGGGAATAGAACCTAAATTTGCTGAGTCCTAATTCAGTGTGTAAACATCACTAATCAATGTCTAATAGGGTGTCCTAGACACATACTTGAAGAAGATAGATAACTTGAAAGGAATGTAACTGGAGCAAAATCTTCCCATATAAAGCTTAAATGTCATAGTTGCCATATCAGTATTTGTTGGAACTGTAGTTTGCTGATTAAGGGTCACTAAAAACCCATAATGAATCTGACTAGACCTAGATTCTGTTCTTAGTTACATTCATACTGGAATCATTGAGGTTGCATGGATGTAAAAGACTAGAATTTGGCCTAGAGATATTCAAGCCTAATGATCTTCTAATGATTACTTCCTTCTAATAAGCTCATTTTAGTCTTCTTGCTGCTATTTCTACTGCTTGGTTCCCAAGCCCTCAAGAATTCATTCCTGCCATGTTTGTTTATTTATGTAGTTGATGGCACTACTCTATAAGACACTTTTGCATCTTCTTTTTCCGTTTTCCCCTAAACCCTGCAGGATGGAGCCCTTGTTAGTCTGTGGAGACTAACCCTCATTCCTGTAGTCTCAGAAGCAAAAGGCTTTATCATTGGAGCTCAAAATAGTTAACAATGATCCCTCTGAGCGAACATTTCCATGGGAGGGTATAGTGTAGTGTACTCGCCACCAGCGCACCCCCTTGTGTCAAGATGTGATGTTGCAGGATTTTCATCTCCAGTGCCCTCTACAGGTTATCTATTTTGGCACTAGGGTTGCTAGGCATCCGGTTTTCAACAGGAACACCCAGTCGAAAAGGGATCCTGGTGACTCCGGTCAGCACCATTGACCAGGCTGTTAAAAGTCCGGTCAGCAGCACAGCGGGGCTAAGGCAGGCTCTCTGCCTGCCCTGGCTCTGTGTGGCTCCCAGAAGCAGACGTCGTTTCTCTCCAGATCCTAGGCAGAGGCACACTGCCCCCGCCCTGAGCGCTGACTCCACAGCTCCCATTGGCCAGGAACTGCAGCCAATTAGAGCTGGAGGGTCAGCGCCTGAGGATGGGGGCAGCGCACAGAGCTGCCTGGCCGTACTTCTGCCTAGGAGCCGGACATGCCGGCCACTTCTAGGAGCCACCTGATGTGAGTGCCACCCGGAGCCTGCACCCCAAACCGCCTACTTCACCACAACCCTTTGCCCCAGGTTGGAACCCCCTCCTGCACCCTTACTCCCTCCTAGAGCCTGCACCCCTCCCACACACCAAGCCCCTGCCCCATCCCTGAGCCCCCTTCCTCACCCAGACTCCCTCCCAGAGCCCACACCCCCTTCTGCACTCCGAACCCCTCAGCTCCAGCCCCATACCAGAGCCCGTACCCCCAGCTGAATCCCTCACTGCCCCCTGCACCCCAACCCCCTACCCCAGCTCAGAGCCCCACACACACCCCTGCCGCAGCTCAGAGCCCCCACCCCCCGCACCCTTAACCTCTCATTTCTGGCCCCACCCCAGAGCCCACAACCCCTCCCGCACCCCAACCCCCTGCCCAGCGAGGGTGGGGAAGAGCAAGCAATGGAGGGAGGGGAGATGGCATGAGCGGGGGCAGGGCCTCGGAGAAGGGGCAGAGTGGGGCCTCAGGAAGGGGCAGGGCAGGGCAGGGGCATTCGGTTTTCTGCAATCAGAAAGTTGGCAACCCTACTTGGCACATCACTCAGTCCTCCAGCTGAGGAGCAGCTAGTCCAAACCCCTTCTGGGGTAACAAATATCCAAGTATAGTTTAAAGTCCCAAAAATTCAACTTAGCTTCTGAGCCCTGTGCTCAACCCTTTCCTAGGTCTCTCATGTCTTTCCCCAGCTCTGTTCTCAAGCACTCCTACCTAGACAAAGTTTTTCTGAGGCCTCCAACGGTTTCTGGTCCTTCATACACTAGACTTCCTGTAGCTTCTCCCTTCAAACTGAATGCTCTTAGGCCTGGTCTACACTAGGCTTTTATGTCGAATTTAGCGCCGTTATATCGAATTAACCCTGCACCCGTCCACACCAGGAAGCCATTTAGTTCGACATAGAGCTCTCTTTAAATCGATTTCTGTAATCCTCCCCAACGAGAGGAGTAGCGCTAAATTCGAAATGGCCATATCGAATTAGGCTAGGTGTGGATGGAAATCGACGCTAATAGCTCCGGGAGCTATCCCACAGTGCACCACTCTGTTGACGCTCTGGACAGCAGTCCGAGCTCGGATGCTCTGACCAGCCACACCCCCGGGAAAATTTGAATTCATTTTCCTGTCTGGGCAGTTTGAATCTCAGTTCCTGTTTGGACA
>NW_020664435.1:27942449-27961597 GCF_002925995.2 Terrapene triunguis | reverse complement strand
GCCCCGTTAGTGTGGACTCACAAAGTCGAATTACTGTCCTTAGTGTGGACACACACGTTCGACTTTGCAATATCGATTACACATATTCGATTTAAGTAAAATCGAACTACCCTCGTAGTGTAGACATACCCTTAGACTATTTATAAGGCCCAGGTGCCTATTGTGCTGTCCCCTGATCCTTCCTTAGTTCCCCCTTCCTTGTCTAACAAGTAATTACCTAATTACTATTCAGGTGAAGTGAATTTCATTAACCGGGCCTTTAATCCTTTCTTGCCCATGATGGGTTTCACTCCATCACAAAGCGTTTATGAGGGCATTGGCCAGTAAGAAGAGCATGACAGCAGAGCTTTTGAGGACAGAGAAGGCCAAGAAGCGATACAGGGACTTTGGTTCTGGACTGCCGTCCTGAGATTCATATGGACCTTGTGACATCCATGGGCAGGGCTGGCCCTCCATCAAATGACACCCCAAAAACAGTACCCTGAGTCCAGTGCCCCCCAAGCCTGGCACTCTAAGCAGTTGCATGGGTCACCTGCCCCTAAATCCAGCCCTGTCCGCAGGTTTAGGAGGCAAAGCTCCTCTTTGTTTCACTGGAGAAGTGGGGCCAAATCCTGCTCGAAGAACTCTGAGAAAACTTAAGTTGAAACTCACTGATTTCCTGTCCCCTGACTGAGTAGGCTTTTCTCTTTGTGGAAACATCCTAGCCCATGATAATTTGGTAAGCCTTACTGCTACAATCCCACATAAGCATTATGTACCTGTAATGCTGTTTAGTAGATATATGCATATACTATTTATCTTCTAGTTATATGATAACTGATGTGTCACATACAACCTTATGCAGTATGGAGGGGAACGAATGGGTATAAATGATCTGAAAATGGGTGACATTAATAATTCCATTATTTAGCTTTGGAGGGTAACAGCTTGCACAGAGCAGCTAAATCCAGACCCCTCTACTTGGGCAGGTCACACCCCTATTCTATGTGTAGAAGTTTTGACTTGTTAATCATGAAGAGGCTCTAAAACATATATGCAGATGGAGGGGATACCACCACGTAGCCACATTTTCCCTCCAATTTCCACCCTATTAATCTGACGAAACCTACAGGAGGAGTTTCATTCAGCAGAGGCCAACAAATAAGAAGGTCCTGCTGAAAGCGCTAGCATTCTCTGAGTCTGCATAATCTTCCTTGGGATGAGGTAAAATGACCTCATGGAGACAGGCCATTTTCTCCACCCCTTTACTTCCTAACTAACAGAACCTAACTCCATTTGTGCATCTGCAAAAGAGCTCCCACATGCTCACACAAAGAGGGGAATAGGTTGAAGTGCAAGAACTGTTCCCTCTTCTGAACCCCCAGAGCAGGTGAGTTACTTCCACAGTCCAATGGGGGTAATTATGCATCACATAAAAGAGTATAGAAGTTTTGTGATATTTGTCACCTGTGGCTTAGCTTGTTCCCATACAGTCCCAAAGGGCCAGATCCAAAGTCCACTGAAGTCAATGGGCTCCATAAAGCCCATAGTAATTACGATAATAAATCTACAAAGTATTTCAATTTCTGCCAGCCAGACTTTTTAAACAGAATTTTGAAATTTCATCTTCTACTTTTCTGTATAGATTTACAGACCCAAATAGATTTGTCAAGTCGTTTCAATTATATAGTGAACATTATAACCATCACATGAAAATCATAAAGCAAATTATGTCCTTTCCTCTGGGTAATTATTTATGTCTCTGAGTTCATTTAATAGTTGAAAGTCAGCTTCCTGCAATAGTTCCATCAAATAGAAGGCCTGATGTCAAAATGCCTCTTTGCATTTCTGTAAATGAGTTTGCAAAAAAGAGTGCAGATATTGTCTGTGATCAAAAATCTATCAAGTGTTAAAAAAATAAGACTGAGTCAGATCTTCAGCTGGTATAAATCTGTGTAGCTCCATTGACTCCAATCATGCTATGATGAGTTTCTGGCCCATGGTTTTAAACCTGTGTAAATGAAGACAATAATGACTTTAGAGTGTATAGTAAAATAATGTCTTTTTTTTTAATAACTCCAGATATACATATACAGGCAGACTCTTTCAGCTATTTTAACAAGACCTGACCTTGCCATGATCAATATACATACTTTCATTGACACCAGTGTGAGTACTACACATGGTGTCCTAGCTTTTAAGTCTAGAAAAAATATGGTTCATTTAATAAGAGATTGTTCAAAAAAGTTGACATAGGCAAGATTTTCTCTTTTTTAAGCATCTTAGCTATTAATAGTTTTTCCTGAAGCACAAGTTACTGCCGTCATAAAGTTCATGAACAACACACACACACACACACACACACACACAGAGGAACTTACTCTGATCTTAGCACCTAGTTCTCTTAGTGCCTCCTTCCTGTCATATTTGGTCTTTTCTATTACCATTATCAACACTGTTTATGTTCCCTACCAATAAAGGACAATTTGAAGCCTTTTAAATAGGGCTATATTTTTTTAAGTTGTGACAAACTGTTGTTTTAGAAAATTATTTGCACTAGATCCTCAGTAGAAAATGTAACCACAGTATTTCTGTGAAATTGGATATTTCCTTCCTTGTTGCTCTGTATGGTTTCTGTGATGTGGTCAAATATACATTGTTTCAAAGTTCATAAATACATTTTTTTTAAAGTAAAATAATTTATTTTGGATCCCTGAAGTAGTTGACTCTTCAAACCTGGTCACTCTTCTAATCCTCAGCCCCATGACTTCAAGTTTCATAAAGTGTCCAACCTATGTTAAAAAGCAAATGACAGAATAGCACAGAGAAACAATAGATCTGTTTTAATGAGGCCAAATGTTTTTGGGAAGAAAAAGAAAATTGAACGCACATAATTCTGTTCTTGCCCAAAATTGGTTTTAACTGGGCTGCTTTGACAAATCAACTATGGCAGAGATACACGAAGGTCAAAGGTTCATCAATGCAAAGTGATCAAAGGCAGCCCTTTGAAAAATGTATTATTGCCTTTGTCACTGTAATGCTACTTTTAATTTCATTAAGTTTAGTGACAACGATGTAAATAGAATTCTCTTTAAGAGACTAATGCTGTATCAGAGGATAATATGAGCTTTTAATGAACTAACTTACCATTTCTCTCTTTCAAAAAATAACGCTGTAATCTGAGAAACAAATGTACTGTTTTGATCTTTCAGTACTGTGATCCATGTGGCTGGAAAAGGCACTTAGCCATATTAACGTTTCTTTCAAAATACTATCACTAAAAAGGACAGAAAAAAACCAACAAAAGAATGTTCCCATTTTGCCCCCTGTAATACAGAAGTTTGGGTGGATTCATTAGCAATGTATACGCTCCAATAAGATGTGACTTTTAATTACATGATTTGACAAGAAACAGAGAATGAGGACAAAGCAATCATCAGAAAAATCCAGATACAGAGAAAGATAGTATATGGCAATAGATAAATCTAATTAATTTAATCTGCATACCAAAGGATCCGAGTTCCGTTAAATATATTAATTTTATTTGATTACCTTATTTACACTGTTAGCAAAAATTTAGCCCTGTGGTTGATGGTATAGCTAGCTTCTCTTTGGTAATCAAGTGTAACTGAAGTATGATTTTACAGCTCCCTGATCCATTAAAATACATTTTTGCCTATTCTAGCAGTTAATAAAATATTGATAGCGCTGCATGATTCAGAACAGCATCTTTTAAACAGGCTTATGTGCCATTAACTATTTTTGCTTACTCTTCATAAATAACAAGACCCTCTGGTATTAGGTCTGTCTTATGAAGGTCCTTTCACTCTTCCAAACATGGAGAACAGGCTGATCCTCTATGCCCAGCACTAAGGCAATATAATAAAAGGAGACGCTGCTTGTGGCAATCCAGAACTGTGTCATCAATCCAGATTCTGCCAAACATGGGAACCTATGCACACTCACTAATAAAACCCAATGGATAGTTAAGAATCAGGCAGTGACCAACTGTTCAATACCACCTAAAATCATCTCAAAACAAAAATTGGAAGGGGGTGAACCTCAACACTTGAGATTTCACCAACCTCTCAATATTGTCTGTGGGTGGGGAGGGTTCACAAAACTAGCTCATGTTTGTGAACCTTTCCCCCTGTTATTTAAAACATCTTTCCTTGATTTTCCAGCTATATGGAAGGCAATGCAATAAAAGAAAGACAGGCACAAAGGAGTGCTCTATCTAGTGTATATTTACTGTACTTTCCAGTAGACCAGACAATGTATTTTTCTCCCCTTTCTGCTCCTTTTCTTTGATTTTAATTCTGATACCTCTCTGCTCCATTTGCCACTTTTTTTTCCTCCATGCTGCCTCCCAGATCCCCCTTTTTGCAGCAGCTCCTTAGGGGAACATTTCTCAGTGACAGCAGCTGAGTTGAAATTTTGACCTCATGGTTTTCAAGTGGATTCAGAATTGTGCACACTGAGATCATCCATTCCCACACAAAAATCCTGACATTTTTCTCAACCTATTTCTTCTAACTCCAGGTGAAGGCTTCATCTTGCAAATACCATCGAGCATAGTCCTGTAAATTGTAGTCAGTGAGGGATTACTCATGGCAGTAAGGATTATACACAGTGTTAGCAGGCCCAGACCCTATGTTTGTAAGGGAGGGGGAAGGAGGGCAAGGTAACAAAAATATGATCACACAGTTACATGATTTAGCTATTGCATAATTTGGTTCTAAATCAGCTTAAGTTTTGTTTAATAAAGGAATTCAGCTATCTTCAACTGCCATTCAACCTAGCCATCATTGATCCTGTAGAGCTGATTTCTCTAGTGAGTCTCCAGTGCTCAACTTGACATAAATATGGATGTCAGTCTTTCACTGTGTGCTTGTCTGAATGCAGTCCCATAGGCCAAATTGATTTAATTGGCATACAACATATACTGTAGTAAACAACAGCAAATCAGAAGTCAGTGGGCATCACGTTGTCCAACATCCTTTGACAATCCAACATGCACAGTACTGTATAGGCAATAATTGGTATGCTGGCATTCTTTATTTCTATAGATATACTACCATGAGTAGAAATGGAATTGACAATGTTATCCTTACAGAGGTCGGCTGTGTAACGCTATGATACACAAGTCTGAGAAAAGAACACTCATGCAGTTTTCTGAAAACCACCATTTAAAAAAAAAAAAAAGCGATTTCACCCATATTCAATGTAGCTGGAGAAAAGTTGCTGAAGGGCTCATTGTCTGGCAGAAATATGGCTCAGATATTCACTGTAGGTACCTTGAAACCACAGTGCTAAGTGCTTTAGAAATGCCTTTTGTTAGGCAGAAGTATGTAAAATAGACAGGGTTTTTTAACCATTAGGAACTGGACCAACCACTCCTATGGGATTGGTTCAGGGAGGTGAACTTTTGCTTTTCATGACAATTTCCCCCTTTGCACATAGTTCAGAGTAGTGTTGGGAGCACAGCCTCCAAACCCATAAGTGTTAAAAATCTCCAGGGAAGGGGACCCCCCCACACACAAAAAATGTGTGGAGGCAGGAGGAAGCCACAAAGTGGAGCGCTCTGTGCTGCTACTTCACTACACTGTTTTCCCCAGGAATTGAAATTAGAACACCAGGGGTGTTCAAATTTATGGGGGGGTGGGCGGGGGTGAGGGCCGAGGCGGGAGACTGGGAGGGGCCAAAGGTGGGCTGTACATTTTCATCAGAAAGGCAATTTGGCACTACATTTTAAACATCATAAAACATCAATACACCTCAGCATTTGAATGCATGATGATTTATTGTTGTTTATAGATCATAATTTGGAATTATTCAGTCAGCCAACATCGCCGAAACAAATGCGCCGACATTGTCATAACAAACACAGCTGTGTGAGGAAGCTAGGTTTTTTTCAATACTTTTCAAACCTATTATGCTTTTTCAGGTTCAAGTATTTTACCATATACGGTATATGCTTTTAAAGTATGTATTAATGTTTCAATTTCAATTCAAATTTCCAACCAACTAAACTAGAAAAACGTTTAAAACAACTAGAGCTAGTTCAAACATGACTAAATTGGCAACATTGCATGTAACTAGTTGACCACTGGGGGAAGGAGGAGTTGAGGGGTGTGTGTAGGGAAATCCCTGGTTCATTGCATGCCCAAATCAGAGGGACAGCAGCTGCTGAGGATCCAGACAAAGGCATCATTGTCCCTATTCACCCATTTAATCCTTGAGCCACTATTTGTTTTATTTCTGCATGCAAAGTTGAAGTGGGTGAGCTAGTCATATCTCTAACTGCTGCATTAAGCGTCAAGATCCAAGTACTTTCGAGCAAATTGGAGCTGTGCATATGTTCCATCTTTTTAGCCTTACAATATTTTATTTTTCTTTTGTGTGTGGAATAGGGATACATTCTCTCCTCCTTTGAGCAGCTCTCCTTTCATCAGTTTCCTCCTCTTCCCCCTCTCCTCCTGCCCCTTTTGATTTGTGTGCCCATTAGAGAAGATGCCACCTTTGCCTAGTTGAAGGAGACTTTAATGACTCATGAAAGTATCAACCACGTGACTGCTGTGGTTTTTCAATGTAACTTTGCAATGGAGAGAATCCAAAAACCAGGATACTAATCACAGTATCACAGAGACTTCAATTCCTATCAATGTGATAAAACAGCATCGGGGATTTTGTGTACAACTCGACACCTAGAGGAATGGTTGGATAATTGCCACCCACAATGTTTGAAAGTATGTATGACTAACAACCTCAAGTGCCAGTCAAGGAGACAGTTTTGTGGGAAGGATGAATCATAAGAGAACTATACAATAGTTTCTTGCCCACCAGCCAAGACACTGAGAATAATTTAATAGCTAACAGTAGAAACAACTGCAGCACTTTCAACAACTTGAAAAAGAGGATCCAGGTTTTAATTTAGTGATGTTGGCTGTTTTCATGCTCACTGGAAAGGATTACAGGTCCTCTAGATAAATGGCTAAGGTTTAGAGTCACACAATTAGAGATAACATTGTAGGGCAGAAAGAAAATGACCTTAAAAGCAAGAGATGAAGGGTAACCATAGATGGAACTTTTAAGAGTAAAGCAGGGGTTAGTTATAGGACTTCCACCCTTCACAACACAGAGAAATAATATGGATGATGGCGCTAACATTCTGCAGATAGTTCTAAAAAAGGAGGCAGGACAAATAACAAGGAACTATACTATATGTAAGACATTGGGATATCAGATGGCCAATGCAGATTAATATAGAAGAACATAAAATAGCTAGTCTGGGAGAAAGAATAATTGCCAGTTTGCCTGCAGCCACGCCCCCTCAAGATCTTTAATCGTTGTATGCAGTGTTGTTGTAGCTGTGTCGGTCCCAGGACATTAGAGAGACAAGGTGGGTGAAATAATATCCCAGACCTAAAGAAGAGCTCCGTGTAAGCTTGAAAGCTTGTGTCTCTCACCAACAGAAGTTCGTCCAATAAAAGATATTACCTCACCCACCTTGTGTCAAGATCTTTACTTTAATATCTATTTTAAAAGATCAGTATTTTTCATGAGATTTCTAGTATTTTCCACTTTGGGGCCATAAAAAGCAACCTCTGTTCTGGTATTTCACTCTACGACTTCCCTTCCCAGCTAGAACCAGATAGCATAGTTGTACAGCCATGAAATATAGCAATTAAAAAATTAACTGAAGTTTTAAAATGTCAAAAAAGCAATAAAAGATTTGGTTTGAGCTTTGGGAAAGATTTAGGTCATTTCTCACACGCTGCATATTAAACAGATCTCTGCCCTCTCCAGATCTCTGCTCTGAATATTGTGTATCGAGGTCATGCACCACTGAAATCAATGGGTGTTTTGCCAGTGTATTCAATAAAAGCAGGTTCATGTCCCTTAGGCCCCAATCCTGAGACTGGATCTATACATATAGATTCTTGTACACACCTGAAGCCCAACAGAGATTAGCACAGCTCCACTCAACCACCTGCAAAGATCACATGGTAGGCTCTGGGCCTTGCACTGGCTACACAAATAATTGCCTTTTCCAGTTCACTGGCTGAACTGGGGGGGGGGGGGGGGGAAAGGAAGTTATTTTGGCAAACTGAAAGAGTAAAAAAAAGCTAGTTTCAGGTTGAACTAAACTTTCCAAACATTTCATTTTTGACTCTTTACCTTTTTAAATTTTTAATGTAGAGAAGTCATTTTGAATTGAAAAATTGAAATATTTTCATTTAGAAAATGTGGAAATGAATTGTTTAGCTTTTTTAAAAAAATGTTTTGTTTCACTTTTTTTTAATTGAAATTTGACATGAATTCATGACATGTTTTGGTCAACCCAAATCTACATTTTTTTAATGAAAAAAAGTTGTCTGAAAAATTTTGCCCAGCTCTACTGGGAGCCCTTAGTCTTCATACCTATTGAAAACAGCCAGCACTGCATTTTCAAATGTAGGTACCTACATCTAGGTATCCAAATCCATATTTAGATGCTTTAACAAGTGGCTTGATTTTCAATGGCACTGAGGACTTGCAGCTCCCATTTATTAAATAAACAGGCTGCTCTAACTTAGGTACCTCTCTAGAAATTTAGGTAATTAACTTTGGACACCCCCAAATTTTAAAACATTGACCCTGTGACATTGCACCCCATAATGCTTTATAGAAATATGCTTATGAGTGTAAATATGACATAACTGGAATATGTTTTATGCTACATATGCCATGTAACATCTCTGCAAAGTTTATGTTCTACTGAATGTATTCATCCTATTCATATGCATGTATCATTTTTATATCTGAAGTTATGAGCGTTGGCTCTATGTTTGTATTTAAAGTGTTTATTTAAAGTGTTTGCTGTAGGAAGCACAGAAGGCAGATTTGGTCAACATAGTGTGAAGGGGTTATTCAAGTAATTGGGAGTACTCAGCTAACAGTGGACCTTGATAGATGCCAATCCACATCTGAGTTTTCCGGGGAACGTTCGGGCTAACGTGCGCAATGGCGTCGGCCTGTAGAGAACTGAGTCATGCATGGACATGTGACTTTCCCATGTGACTCCAAAACTCCATCTTGTAGCTGTGATTCTACACAGGAGGAGGGAGGGGTTTCCACCCACAAGAGAGACTGTATAAGCCCTTGGAAACCCCTCCATTTTGTCTTCAGCTGGCTCTAGCGATAGCCTCTCCACCCCCAAAGAGATGCCTGAAAGAAACTGGAACAAAGGACAGTACTACAGGGGTGTGAGTGATTGCTGGACCCAGGATAGGAGGAAGTCTTGTCTGTAAAAGAAGCTTATTGGAACATCTGTGAGGGTGAGATTTACCTGCATTTAGTTTCTTACTGTATTAGGCTTAGACTTGCATGTTTTGTTTTATTTTGCTTGGTAATTTACTTTGTTCTGTCTGTTTTTACTTGGAATCACTTAAATCCTACTTTTTATATTTAATAAAATCATATTTTACTTATTAATTAACCCAGAGTAAGTATTAATACCGGGCCGGGGGGGGGGGGGGGGGGGGAGAGAACAGCTGTGCATTTCTCTCTATCAGTGTTATAGAGGGTGAACAATTTATGAGTTTACCCTGTATAAGCTTTATACAGAGTGAAACGGATTTATTTGAGGTTTGGACCCCATTGGGATCTGGGTGCTGGAGATAGGAGCACTTCTTAAGCTGTTTTCAGTTAAGCCTGCAGCTTTTGAGGGCCGTGGTTCAGACCTGGGCCTGTGTTTGTGGCAGGCTAGCATGTCTGGCACAACCAGGAAAGGTACTGAAGTCCCAAGCTGCCAGGGAAAATAGGCTCAGAGGTAGTCCCAGCACATCAGGTGGCAGTTCCCAAGAGGGTTTCTGTGACCCAACCCATCACAGACCCCAACCTGCTGTTGGTGCTATACAAATAATAAATAATAATTTATTTTAACCAGAGTGAGTTAACAATCCATAATGCAGTATAGTAACATGTTAAATTAACAATATTCACTCATTTATGGAGTCATGATTACAGGGTTAGCTCTACCTTTGACCTCTCCATCAATGTCTCCCTGCTTTCCAACTGTGTCTCCTTAGCAGACCCAACTGGGTTTGGCACTTACCAGATGCTTCCCTTTGGGAGCTATGATCAGCAGGAAATTGCAGTGACACCAGACAGTGTCTTCAAAGCAAAGTATTATTTATTTATCTATAGCAACATAGCAAGCAGAAAGAAATGGTTTAAAACAGCAAAAGCCCTACATGTGTGTTGTGTTATCTACAGCTTAGCATTTATTTCCCTCAAGATTTCGGCAGACCTAACTGGCCTGCTTTTCTGGGTACCCAGGGTCCTCTCTGCTTTCCTGCAGACCTTGCCTCTCTGTCTTCACTGAGCTTTAGGAAGTGTGTCTTTTTAAAACCAAGCATGCCCCTTGGTCTCTATATCCACCTGTTGTCCCATTATACCACCTGTTGAACAAGTCAGGAGGCTGTTGAACCCAGCATGGACAGAGACAACACACCAAAGTCCTTGGCACCTGAATAGTCAATTAAGCACTTGTGACTGGGCTATCTAAAGCCATTGACTTTGGTTCTGCAGATATGTGAAACCAACTAAGAATGACTTAGAACTTAGTTATTCATAAGCAGGCAGCACAGTAACTATCAAGCAGACAGAGGGTCACATAATAGTCATGAAAAATTACAGATCTCCCATTTTCTACTCTTATATTTACTCTTTCCGATTCTTCAGTTTTCTTTTTCTGTTTTTAGTTCACATCTCCTCAGTAAGATATGTAGTCATCTCATAATTCAATGAGATAACATGATCTGAATGGGATTCTGAGAACTTCAGTTCACTGAATCTCAATTCTATGGTATGTAATCATATGCCAATAACTTGCTATTTAATATAAACAGATTACTGTATTCATTTCCATTTGCCAAAGTTATTTGCATCACACAATGAAACTAATGCTACTATAACAGGAAATACATTTTTTCTAATGGAGATTACAGGTCTCCAAAGTCTCTTTTCATATTGAGTCAGAGTCCTGGAAACTTACAGTAGGTGAAATAAGCAACTGCATACAAATATGTGTAATTTTCATTTGGGACCCTCAGATGTTTCTTTATAAGGTCTGGTACTGTTTTCATTAAAGATGGATTTCCATATGTTGGTAGTACTTGCTAGTCAGATTGTTCAAAAGCTCAGTGCTAGCATCACTACTGAATACTGAAGTAAAGATTTTCCAATAACTAAGGTATTGAAGCCCCACTCTAGCACAGCAGATAAACGTATGTTCAAATCCACCCACGTTCATCACAGCATTTAAGCACATGCTTAATTTTAAGCTTGTGAATAGTCCCATTGAATGAATGGGAATTAAGCATGTGCTGAAAATTAATCACACATTCAGGTGCTTTTCTGAATACAGATGGAATTAAGCACATGTATAAAATTAAGAGCAAAGCTCTGTACTGAAACAGGGTCTGAATTATAATTTAATACTAGCGCTATGAAGCTAGTTATAGCTAACCCTACACTGTCTGGTACTTCCAGTATATTTACGCTTCCTTTCTGTCTGACCATTGAATTATAACACTTCGTGGTCTGTTGTATTTTATGTATTTAATTGTTTTCTATTATCCATTTAAATCCTCATATCAAAATTTTGTTTAATGCAAATTTAATTTGACATAAAATAAATGAATCTGAATGACTAACAAATGATACAATTCCAAGATCCATTTGAATGTAAATATATTAGATTAATCTATAGTTAGCCATCTGTCTATTTGAAAGCTATCTGCAGTGTTGTTGTAGCTATGTTGGTCCAAGGCTATTAAAGAGGCAAAGCCCGTGAGGTAATATCTTGGACCTAAAGAAGAGCTCTGTATAGCTCAAAAGCTTCTCTCTTTCACCAACAGAAGTTTGTCCAATAAAAGACATTACCTCATCCACCTTCTCTCTATTTAAAGGATAGTGTATTAGTTATGCAAATCCTGCCTGCTGAATACTGCAGTACAATCTGTTTTGTAAATTCAATTTGATGGAATCTGGCAATTGCATAACGAGGACTCAAACTAGCATAACTACAGGGATTATGAGAACTGAAGGAAGAGAGATCATTATGAATAATTGTCCTCAAGGTGCGGTATATTGGCAACTTCAGTGCAGTAGAAAGCATTCTAGTCTGTAGCTAACAGCAAAAAGCAACTCATCTCAGTTTAAGAAAAAAAGAAAACTGTCCTAACTTTGCTGTGCCACATCTGGACAATTGCCCAGCATCTACACCTCCTATAGGCTTCACTTGGAATTACAAGTCAACAGGAGTTCTGGATATTCAGCACGGTACTGGGTGTAGTCCTCTTGTAAGTCAAATTTGAATGTGTCAGAGAAGATATTGAAGATTGAACTTTATTTTTGTGCCATTTATATTTTTATATTTGGAATATTTATCAGGTGACTGGAATTTTTACAGTTTCAGCTGGATGCTAATGCTGTAATTTTAAATCCAACTTCAAAATGGCAGGAGTGGTGAAGTCCGTAGTTTGATAAATTAGTTTAATTCCAGTTCTTTCTAATCTGTTGATTGACTGAATTAATGGTAACGAATGATGGGAAGAAATGAGATTAACAATCCATTTCAGAGGAGGACATTTCCACTAGTAAGATATTCCAAAGAGCTGGACTTCTACATTTTCTTGTCAAGCTCAAATGACCCTCAGAACAAGGCTTCGTGGGCTGGTTTGTCATAAAGGGCCCTTTTATTGAGTTAAACTGAACAGTGTGTCAGGTGCAGTACCTAAGAGGAATGATGTTAGTCCCTGATGCTATTTAGTGCAGCCACAGGGCAGCATCAACATATATCAGTGTAGGTAGACAGGCAGTTTTCAAGGACAACCCCAAATAGAGGATGTTTCAGTTATCCAGTTTAGAGATTGTCGTGCATGGACTGGATAGTCCAGGCACACTGATTTAAACTACTGTAAGAAAGGTGGTGAATGACCTCCATGGTCAGATATCAACTATGGTATTAAATGTACAGACCAAGGCAAAACTATCCTCTCAGATCTGTGCTGCAAACCATCTCCTAGAATCACAGATGTTAGAGATGGCCAGTCAGAGATGGCCATTGCCAATTCAAGATTATTTCCTCCAGTACACACACCAGTGCTCTCTTCTGCAGTGCCCATCTCTAGTGCACTTGCTCTGCATGTATAAAGCCCCTGAGATCAATGGAAATTTGCAAACAGCAGGAGGCTATGCTGTGTCAGTAAAGATCTGTGGTCCACCCGGTGGGAAAAAAGGGAATTTTGCCTTTGTTGAAACGAAAACAGAAATGGAATAGCTCAACTAAAGTGAGTGGAAACAAAGCAATGAAAGCTGCATCTCCAGGTTTTTATCCTCTCTGTACTTTCCTTATTCTTTTTTCACCAGTCTAAGACAGTAATTTTTATTTTCATTATGAGAAATATATTTGATTTTCAGACCACTGGCTATGGGGACAGATTCACCAAAAATGGTGCAAGGAGGTGCAAATTTGTACCAGCTAATTACACCATGTCCCATAAGGATACATCCAGATGGAGGAAGACTGCAGTTAGGCCTGCCTTGTCATCATTCTATGGGGTAATCTGCTAGGATTGGAAGTTATGGCTGGGGCTCCATAGGAGCCCTGTAATGTTGAAAGGATGTACTGAGTCAGCCTGTAGACCTTCCTAAATAGTGCTGTCCACTTTTTGAGCTACAAGGCCCTTTAAGGGATCTCCAGTAGAATTCAGTTTATGCCACCAAAAGCTCCCCTGGTGGGCTTTCCTCCACAGGTTCTGTAATGGTTAGGATACTAGCTTTGGACATGTGAGAACTGACTTCAAGTCCCTGCTCCTCCATGGGGTTCCTGTACGATGCTGGGCAAGTCACAGCTTTTCTGTGCCTCAGTTCCCCTATGTAAAATGGGGATAATAGCACTGCCTCACCTCACAGGGGTAATATGAGGATAAACACATTTAAAACATGCTTTGAGATCTACTGATAAGCCCTATATAGGAAATAAGCATTATTATGTAAGAATTTATGTTGGCAGAAGCCAGCATAAAGTGGGGTTGAATCTGGCCCCATTAATTGTAACATGGAGAAACCTGTTAGTTAAGGCCATCAGCGGGATGGCTTTTTTTTTTTTTTTTTTTTTTTTGTACTTTACTACCATGTTGCTACATAACACAGTGCCATTAATATGGAGAAGTTTCTACAGACCTTGAAATACTAGGTCCATTTTTACAGATGACCATTGATAAGGGCTCAGTATTAGAGCAGATTTCACTATAACATGGTTTGTTTTCTCATTTATTATATTTTTCCTAGTCACTATTTAATTCTAGACAAATCCTATTTTGGGGCCACTGACTCACTATATAAAGAAGCAATTATCTACGTCCATTGTTTCTGTTGTACCATGCCCTTCCAGATTTCTCAATATTTGGGAACTTGAATTCACACCTGATTTCAGTTGTATTGTTATACCCTAAATGCATTTCAGTCTTGCGCAACAGCATGATACAGAACACATATGGGTCCACAGCAATGTAGAAATAGCCAATCAGAACTAATTCCTTTGAAGCTGATGAAGCTATGTAGTGGGTTAGCAATAGTCCTTCCCCCATGTTCCCCCCTGGGTCAGTGGGAGGCCAGTCCACTCACTACATCAGTGGGCATCACCCACAGTCAGGGAATTAATAGAGTAGTAAACAGTCTAAGGCTCTGGCCCTTAGGCAGGGCAGAGCACCAAACTGTCTAGGAGCTTCCAGCCCTCGGGCAGGACAGGACAACGAGCAGTCTGTGTGCTCTGGCCCTCAGGAAGGGGCATGGCAAATGAGCAGTCTGCACTCTGGCCCTCAGGCAGGGGCAGGGCCTCAATCAGTCTAGGAACCCAGACCCTCAAGCATGGTGGGGTACCAAACAGTCTAGGGGCTCTGGTCTCAGGCCAGGCAGAGCAGAGCAGTAGGCAGTCTATTGCCTGACATGGCTCAGGTAGACAGCAGACAAATGGAGGCCTCTTGGATTAAGGTCAGTAGGCTGCCACCAGGAGTGGGATGGTAGGGGAAACTGGGCCCACCCAACTCCATTGGGTCCCTGCCTGGGCCCTAAGAGTTGTGGAGTGTTCCACTACTGGGTCAGAGGGGAATCCAGCCACAACATGCTGACTGCATTTCAGGCAGCTCTGCAGCCAGTCTGGAGTCGGCTGTCCCTGGGCCACTTCCTCCCCTCCCCTTGGGATGTACCTGGATCCATAGTTGTCTTCCATCTCCTCAGAGTAGGTATTCAGAGGCTGTCCCAGCAGCTCCCCGGTGTCTCGGTTAGCTGGTGGCTGCAGCAGCTCTGGCCAGTCCTCAGCTTGGTGGGGCTCCTCTTCAGCCTTGGGAGCGGGCAGAAGGCATCTGTCTCCTCTGGCAGCTGCAGCCCAACTGAGCTCCAGCCCCCACCCTTTATACTTTCTGTCCTGCCCCTTAACTTCCGGCAGGAGGGGCAAGCCCAGACTGGCCCCGCCCACCAAGGATCACAGAGTGACTCCTCCCCCTCTGGGTCAGTGGGTGGCTACTCCGCCTCACTACAAGCTACAGTAGAGTAAAACTGGTCTAAGATTAGAATAATGGATATAATATTTGAGCCAATCCCTAGATATTATTGTAATAGGTATTTCAAAAATGTTGGACGAGATCAGATAGAGGATAGAATGTTATAAACCTTTGACAGGGAAATTGCTTGCAGATCCCTGTGGCTGGTTTAACTGTGTCTGCCAGTGGAAGGACAGTATCAATTTACACAGCTGGCAACCTTTTTACCTGTTAAATTATAAATCACGCATATGACTGCTAATAAGAATAATGTACCTAAATTTCATAGATTACCATTTTAAAATGTTAAATAACCTTTCTGGACTTTAGACTAAATTGTGGTATTTCGCCACTGGACTAAGTGGAAACCCAGTGCAGAGTCACAGCACCCTTGCTGGAGCTTTTGAAGGGATTGTCTTCAAGGCGTATGTACCACCTGTCTTCCTATGTGGTTCAGTGTGCTCTGGTTGGGCACTAACAGATCAGTTTTTGTGCTTCCCTCTGAGCACTGGTGTATCAGACCTGATGGTCATTTGCACGGTGTGATGCTGTATGACTGAAATATGACCATTTATATCATGAATATTGCCACTGTTATACAACTGCGATAAATCTTACACAAAGTATGTCATGTAAGGTATCAATGGAAAAGTAACAATCTATCAAATATGATTATCCTGTTTGTATGCATGTATCATTGTTGTATCTAAAATTATGAATACTGACTATATACCAGTATTTCAAATGTGTGTGCTGGGGTAACACCCTGGGGTAACACCCACAAGACTTCACATCCAGTCTAGCCAGCACATTGTAGATGAACCATTCAAGAACACTTAACTCTCTCAATGGGCCATAGAGCTCACGGTGAGCCTTCCTGTGGATGCCTTAGCCAGAATATGAGTAATGGCTACTCCTGTGAGTCATCAAAGCATGTAAGGGCATGTGACTTGCTCATGTGACCCAGGACTCATCCTTGTTCCTGTAATTTTCCACAAACTAAGACTGAGAGCAGTCCCTTCACATGGGAGAAGGTATAAAAGACCCTGGAAGCATCTCCATTTTGCCCCTTTCCTGCTCTGATCTCTGGCCTTGCATGAAAAGGCACATATTGACTGTGGACTGTGGACCTTCCAATCTTTTTGGAAGTTACCAGAGACTACAAGGCAGCTGTCTGTAACAGTACTGCTACAAACCTGATCCAAGAACTTTGCAATGATTATATGTATATGTTTTCCTTGACCATTTTAATTCTCTCCTTCTTCTTTTCCCTTATAAATAAACAGATATTAAATATTAAAGGATTGGCAACACAGTGATTATTGGGTAAAATTTGAGTTAGATATTGACCTGGCTATGTGGCTGATCTCTTGGAATTTGAGGCTCCTATATGTGATGAAATTGGTTTTCAGTAGCCACTCATCATAGAGTCCAGGGTCTGGGTGGTAAGACAAGGGTTGGAATGCCTAAGGAGACTGCAAGGAGACTCTTGTTAACCAGCATGGTGAGACAGAGGTTTACTTTTGTTACTGGCTTGGTATAATCTTATGATAGAATAACCACCATTTGGGGGGGGGGGAGGTTGTTAGACTGCCCTATTTCTCAGCACTTTGTCCTGAATCTGGTATTCTCAGCTGTGACCCACTGAGACACAGTGACATATGGGCAGAGTGAAATAAGCTGATTATACACTTCCCTATCCACACTGTTTTTGTTGTGGATATAATGGACATTGTGTTGTGCTGGATAGTAGATTAAATGTGTCCATCATTAAATAGGAAAATCATATGGAGTGAAAGAAGGCAGCACTGTACAATACACTATTTGACTGGGTTTTCAGCTGTGGTCTGAAGAGATATTGTGTTTTTCATACTACTAAAAACAATTTCTCAGAGGACATCCTCAATGCCCTCTGAGCTAGCTGGCAGACGAATAGTTGTTCCACTACATGGATGGAAAAATCAGTTGACTAATATGCACAAGTTATGCCATGACTCAGAATTATGACAATATTCAACAGATATAACAGTATTCAAGTATGTAAAAGGTAGTTATAAAGAGGAGGGAGATATGTTGTTCTCCTTAACCACTGAGGACAGGACAAGTAATAGGTTTAAATTTCAGCAAGGAGGGTTTAGGTTAGAAATTAGAAAAAAAAATCTAACTGTCAGGGTGGTTAAGCACTGGAACGAAATACGTAGGGAGACTGTGGAATCTCCATCAATGGAGGTTTTTAAGAACAGGTTAGACAAACACCTGTCAGGGATGGGCTAGATAATATTTAGCCCTGCCTTGAGTGCAGGGGACTGGATGAGATGCCTATCAAGGTCCCTTCCATGCCTACATTTCTGTAGTTCTATGATCCACTGACTTTTTTGTTCCTAAGGAAATTAATTCCCAGGATCTTTTCAAAGCCATAAAAAGAAAATAAAGTGGTATGGTACATCCTGGAGTTCTAGAATATTTAAAAAGCTATGTATTAAAAGTAACTGACTTCTAGAAATACTGACAAGTGAAGGATGATACAGATCAGTCAATGTGACTTTTTAATTCCTTTCAGGACTTATGGGTTTGCCAAAATGTGGGCACAGTTTGTGAACTCATGATTTGTACAAACTTCAGTCAACTTCTCATTTCTGCTTTTATTTGACAAGTCCTTTCATTTTGAAGTGCAAAAGATAGGAAAGTATGTGGATCATATACATTCATTAGGTATTTTAATTGCTGAATCGAAAATTGGCAATGTGTGCACTTTAATGGAACTTAATGTGCCATAATTGCACAGCAGTGTCACGGTGAATCGATTGCTGATGATGTTCAAGAATAGATCTGCACATCTCAACTGAACTTCAAGCACAGAAACATTTCTATAAGCATAGAATGTTGTCAAAAAACACTTTTATCATCACTGCTAATGAACGTTGGGACTAATGTCATTGGTAAAAACTTGTATCTTTAAAAAATATTATTTCCCTTATTTTTTTTCTAGTACACTTCATTAAATATCTATCTGGGATCTGAGAAGCAATTTTATATTTCTAGTGCAAGGCATTAAAGTAACTTGTGTATGTCTATAAATTAGTATCATTTATTACATTTTAGCTATACCACACTTTACTCATTTTTTTAGAGAGTGACAACGTGTGAAACTGACCTTCCTAAATTAGAATTCTTTTTGGCTCTTTCACAAGCTATTATTTAAAAGTAAACAGACTGTGATAAGTTCCACAACCCAGATGGGCAATGGCAATTTGATAGCTATGAATAGAACAACTGTGATAAAACTGAGTTCTTCCTAGTGAGATGAAAAAGGCTAAAAAACGCAGGTTGCAAGAAATCATTATTACTTCTAGAGACTGGGTCGGAACCAGTACCCTGAATACAACCATGTTTTACTTAGGGAAAGGTGGGTTTTGGAATCTGAATGTAGATTTGGATCTGAATTTTGCAGTTCAAGCCCTTTTCTAATTATGGCATTTCTTTTCATATTGCAGCTTCTTTGGAAGCTCTGTAGGTCTCTAGGATGGTGGAGATAACACTGGTCTACAATTTTTGAGAAGTCGTCTGCTTCAGAGA
>NW_020664435.1:27917900-27942049 GCF_002925995.2 Terrapene triunguis | reverse complement strand
GACTACATTTATTTCAGAAGCATTTTGGCTGTAGAGCAGTGTAATTACATGGAACACAATGAAAAAATATGTCTTGAGGTCCTACCAATGGAAGAAGGCAAGACTATTTCCCCTGTGGCTGACCGATCTGTTCCTAATGTCAATCAAGAAGAACCACACGGCATATGATGGAGGCACACCTCTCACTGTTCAACATTCTACAGCAGGTAGAGAAAGAAACGCAGGGTAAACTATACCATTATCTATGGGCCTTGTCCTTCCATTGACTTCAGTAGGCTTTTTGATCAGGCCCCACACCAGGGTATAGCATTACAGACAACATTAAGCCCTCCATCTGGAGAATATTCTACCTAACAATAATACAGGTGCTTGTATTTGCAAAAGGAACATTTGGAGCATGAGTTGACAGCCTGGACTCTGGCAGCAGTACTGTGTGTGATGGTTGGGCTGCAGAACCGCAGTACCTGATCGACAAAATTCAAGGCACAGCTGTGGATGGTGAAACATTATGCAGTATCAGATGCTGGGGCCCACAATATAGAGACTTGAGTTCTCCACTTCTCTGCTGGTTTTTGTCACTTGAAAGAAAATAATTGAATCATTGAAGTTAGAGATGAAAAAGAAATATAAGGTCAGTGTAGTTCTCTGCCAACTCAGTATTGCTCCTTGCGAGGACCAGACATCTGTGGCCTGCTGACTGCTTACCAAATCAGCCAGTTGGTTCTCATCCAGTTTCAACAGTCTTGCAAGCTGCTGAATGTCAGAAATATTTTGCAACTTGAAATAAGCCTTAATTGAAATGTTTTCACTTATATTTACAGTTCTTTAAAGCAGTATATTGTATTTCTTTGGTGCCATTTTCCTTACAAAACAGATGTGATAGGAAAGCAGATAAGAATAAGACCGCTCGGCTACCTGCATTATCCCACAATGATCAAAACACATTTTTGTTCACTTGCATAATCCTAGGAAATGAATTACTTATCCTGTATATCCAATGAGCTAGCTCTGAAGCTGCTCAAATATTCTGAGATCTGACATGGCCACTTTGACAATTCAAGCTGACAAAGGACCAGTCTGGGTTGATTGTCTGGGAGTCTATTAGCACTCCCTTCTGGAAGCCTGCTGTTTGACTTATATTTGAAGTATCTTTATTATCTCATCTCTTCACAAGTACAGCTTTTCTTTCTGCTGTGAGATGTTATCAATCAACCTAACCTTCATGTTGCTTTAACAATTAGTTGGTTTTTGATCCAGGACTGAGAAATAAAAAATAGGTCAGTGAAGTCTGAGTGAGGGCTGAAATGCTTTATTGCAGTGAACTCAGAGGGTAAATAGCTCTGACTGAACTGGAATTATAGCTAAGAGATGTTGGACCAGATTCTCAGCTCGGCTTTACAGTGGCTTAGCTTCATTACCAATGGAGCTAGTCCATTTTATGCCAGTTGAGGATCTGGTCCCTGATCTTTGTTTTTTGGGGGTTTTTTTCCTAGCAAAGAGGGATATCTATGGGAGGTTGTTTTTATAATGGTCTAAAGAAGTTCTCTAGATTAGCTGAAGTCTTTACAAGGTTATGTGATAGGATGTCCAAAAGATTAGGTTGGATATTAGGAAAAACTATTTCACTAGGAGGGTTACCTAGGGAGGTGGTGGAATCTCCTTCCTTAGAGGTTTTTAAGGTCAGGCTTGACAAAGCCCTGGCTGGGATGATTTAGTTGGGGTTGGTCCTGCTTTGAGCAGGGGGTTGGACTAGATGACCTCCTGAGGTCCCTTCCAACCCTGATATTCTATGATTCTATGATTTTTGTGACTTTGCAGCGCTTTTAAATTGGTCCTTACAACAAAATAATGTGATCTACTTGATCAGGTATTCCCCATCTTCTCCTACCCATGGCTACCAATTCACTTTCTTTTTTCTTTCCATCGTCATCTATCCCAAATCCTTTGTGTTCATATCCCAGAATCTTTCAAGCTGTTACAGCCCAAGGGATCAAAAATGATCCCGTGTATAATGGATTATATAAGGCTTGCCTTACTCATGAGAGTAGACCCAAATCAATGGGAATTGTTCATGTGAATAAGGCAAGCAGGATTAAGCCTGATAAATAAGTAAATAAAATAAAAAATAGTTGTGTTAATTACATTCAATGGTCCAAATTCAACCCTAACCTGGATGTTATAATTCCACTGATTTAACAGAGTTACTCAGTTGTTCCTACTTAGAGCAGGGCTTTATCTAGCACTATTTGCTTGGTAAACTCAGTTACAAAACACATGAAAGTAAAATTTAGATGCTCTTTTTACATGTCCCATACAATCCTCAGTGTGTTTTCATTTATTATTATTACACATTGTCAAATCCTGGGTTAGAAGTGTTGCAAAATTAAGTCCTGATAATAAATCACATTACTTAATTGGTCATTATATATGCACTTCTCTATGTGGTTAGTTGGATGTGTTTATGCCTGCTCATTAACTATAAACATTAACATAAAACGTTGCAAGAAAATATCCCCTGCTTATCGGCCAGATTCTCCTGTCCTCACTCATGTGGTGGAGAGGATCTGACTGCTTGAGTGCTCTCATGCTCCTCAGGGGGACTATTATACATAAAGGTAATCGCCACACCCACAACCTGAGATCAGGGCGAAGGGCTGCAGTTCAGCGCACTGTGCACTCTTCAGAACATTTTGAAATCCCTCATCTGACCGGTAAGACTGTAGGTCTGACTTTCCTTTGTCCAGTTGTTCCATTGCTCCAGATATATCAAGGTCAACACCTTGGAGTCTCTTGCTTACAACATTTATTTCAAACAGTATGTCATGCCACAACACTAAGCCACACAGAAATTTGAAGTTATGTATGTTTCTGGTGATTCCATCTCCCTTTGCCACTGTTCTCCCACGAAGAGTTCCTGTCATAGCACTATCCTCCATAATGACAACTATGGCATCATCTATCTTCCCAATTTGGTGTTTGATAGGCTTTATCGCCTCCACTTGACTTTCCCATCATGTGGCACTCAGTGGTTTCAGTGTCAGAGAGGATGTTCCCAGATGTTGCTTCAAAATTTGCCATCGATGAGTTGATGCAGAGAAAAATACAAAGATGCTTTGCATTACATTAAAATATTCAGCAGTCTCACTAGAAACTGATGCTGCATCACTGACCACCAAGTTCAATGAATGAGAACTGCATGGGACAAAAAAAGCTTGAAGGTTTAACTCTCGGATCTGTGTCTGCACTCCTCTGTTCTTTCCTCTCATGTTGGCACCATTATCCTAGCCCTGACCTCTCATGTCAGCTATCACAATTCCCGTATCTTCCAGCTTTTTAAGAAGCACATTTGTCATACCAGCTCCTGTAGTATCATCAATGTCAATACATTCTAGAAAATGCTGTCTGATAGTCACCATTGCAGGGACATTTTCACTAGGTTCTGTTGTTGTTACCAAATGCACCATTAAAGTCATTTGTTCCGTATGGCTGATATCAGTTGTGCAGTCCAGAATAACAGAGTAATATCTTGCTGACTTCAGATCTGCCACAATCTTCTTTTTGACTTTTGTTGCCATTAACTGTATGATCTCATTTTGAATTGTTTTTCCAAGGTAGTAGTGTGTGTACATTTCTTGGGTGGTAACTCTTCTTAGATGCTCCTGGAGTACAGCATCAAACTCAGCCATCAGCTCCACAATTTTAAGGAAGTTTCCATTGTTTGGCACATACAGCTGATCTGAAGTGCCATGCAGTGCTAGGTTTTGGGTAGCAAGCATTCTCACAATGGCAATGAGCCTTTTCAGAACATTTTGCCAGCAAAGAGACTGATGCAATCTTCTCGTGATGCTGATCATCTATGGTGGCCTTTAGCCTTAGTCTCATCTCAAGCTCTTTCCACCTATGGAATGCTCTCTGGTGATTTGCTGCCTTTTCATGGCAAGCCAGATTTCTAGCCAGATTTTTCCAGTCCTTTGTTCCTGTAGAACCCAATGTGGCTGGAACTTTAGACTGGAAGAGTTTGCAACAAAAACAGTATGCAGCATTCTGGGTTTTTGAGTACATAAGCCCTGGCCTCTCCACTTTGTCGCCATTGGGGATTTCACGGCAATAATGTGTTGGATGGAAACTTCTATTTTCATTGTCTTTGGGGAACATGAAGTTTTCACTTGCTGTGGCCCATGCAGTACAAGGAAGTCCCTCAGGCTACTGCTCAAGTGGGTCCACAGTCCTGGATCATCTAGACTTAAACTCAGCAGCAACTGTTTCTTGCGCCTCCACCATACTCTTCTCTGATCTACACTTTTCTTCAGGAATGTGCATGGTTACATCCATTTGAGAAGGAGATATGGATGCTGCAGTAGCTGCCAGGTTACCTGCACTCTGACTAACTGGAAGATCAGGCATCTCCTCACCACTCACATCCTCACTGGGGCCGGAAGGCTCACAATGAACATTTATGTCTATGTATCTCAGGAGAGCTCCTTCCTGCTTAGACAGAAAAGTTTCCTTTGCTTGCTTTCTTTTTCTGAATTCTGTGCCAGAGGGGCGTTTTCTTCTTTCACTCATGACTGCTGTTCTGTGCCAGCTACAGTGGCTCTCAACACGCAATTGAAGGGGAAAAATAAGCAGGCAGGTAGCAGGGCCTGAGTGAGGGACCATATCAGTGTCTTAAGGGCCTAACTGGCTCCTACTACTTCAGTTGACTGCCTGTTCTCCTCAAGTGGGTTCAGGGAAGCAGCAGGAAACAGGAAGCTCGCTGAGAAGCTGGTGTTAATCAGTCCAGGCTCCTGGGGGTGCTAGAGAGGTACATAAAAGGCTCCCCCTCCTCTCTCTCCCTGCAGCTCCTGCTGCTTTCTGTTATTCCCTCTTACCTTTTCTCCTGCCTGCCTGTTATGTCTCTTGTGCCCTTCTTCCTCCAGCACAGCACTCCACCATCTGTGTGCATTTAGAGCAGAGAGAATACATATGCACCAGCGCAGACACAATTTTATACACTCTGGGTCCTAGTGGCGCCCCTCCACGATCTGGAACCTGAGGCGGCCGCCTCAGTTCGCCTCATGGTAAGGCCAGCCCTATGCACATTGCACAACCTATGTGATTTCCACAACAACTGTGGGCATTACCGAGGTAAGGATAATAGCATTCCATATAATGCTTTTGAATTATTAGGACTGATCACATTGTGCCTAACACTGAGAGGCCCTGTACATTAGAGAAGCTTCCACTGGTGTAGCTGCACTGATGTAATTTACAAGAGTAAATCATAGGGTTGCCAACTTTGGACGTATTCCTCGAGGTTTCCTCAGATGACATAATCTTTAATTAAAGATTCATCTTTAATTCCTGGAGACTCCAGGACAATCCTGGAGGGTTTAGCAAGTCAGACTGGAACAAGTCCTGTTTTGCACTCATACAATGTATTGACATTACAGGTTTGCATTGGTGTAGCTGCATCTGTACAAATTTCCCTAATGTAGATATGACTGAAATGATTAATCTACCTTTAATGTCATTGTCTCCAAGGGTTTGGCCCAGTATGATAATTCAGAAAGTTAAAGCACTATCATTCTAATTATGCTTGAACAAAGATAGATTATCTATCTAAGCATATGTTTTAACCTTGAAATAAGATTTTTCAGATCCTGACAAATTATTTAAAATTATGTAAATGTTACTAACTTGTATGTGGATGCCAGGTAATTGCAAAATATCAAAAAGAACAAATAGCTACAAATGTGGGTATTCGTTAAACAAAGGAGACAACTTCTCCATTGTAAGTACCTGAAAAAAATTATTTGTTACAATTCAGTTTTAGCTGTAGATGGAATGCATTTTTTCACAGATTATATGATTGCATAGGTCTTCATAAAACTCCATTAGTGCAACTCTTGGGAACAATCCAAAAAGGAACACATCTGGAGTAAATGGAAATATTATGTCAGTATTTTTCAAATATATTCTGTTGCTTATAAGCTAGAACTATGCAATACAAGGACAATGCCACCAAATGTACATGAATGATCCCTTTTCCTTATAGATTTTCCAATATTTAGAGGAAAAAGCCCCAATTCAGCAATATATCTAAGCCATTGTCTAGCTTTAAGCATATATATTAGTCCACCCAGCCCACAAAGAGCAAGTCTTTGTCCCTGATTAGGAAAAAGACTTAGGCATAGATTCATAGATTTTAAGGCCATCAGGGAACATTAGGATAATCTAGTCTCGCCTCCTCCATAACACATGCCATAGAACCTCACCAGTAATTTCTACATTGTAGAGCTGGGCAGCAATTGGATTTTCTATTTCATGGAATAGTCCATAATTTCAATTTTCTTCATTCCAAAATAGAACCAAAAAAAATCAAAATTTCCTGTGAAACTAAACTGTTAAAAAATATTTTGGGTCAATTGAAACATTTCATTTTGATAAAAATTAAGACATTTCTAATTTCAACTTTTCTTTTAAATGATAGAATAACATTTTAAAAATTGAAATGGGAAGTCATTTCAAAATGGAAAATTGAAATGTTCTGTTCTGAAAACATTGAAATGTTCTAGAATTGGAATGCTCCATTCCATTTTTTTTCCTGAAATGAAATTTCATTGAAATTGACACATATCCTTACAACATTTTGCTTTCAACAAATTGGCATTTTCCAATGGACAAATGTTCTGTAGGAAAATTTCTAACCAACTCTATCCATAACTTTGGATTAAACTAAATCATACTTTTTAGAAAGACGTCCAACTTGATTTAAAGACTCTAAGTGATGGAGAATCCATACTAGAAGTGATAGAGAATCCACCACTATCCTTGTTAAGTTGTTCCAATGCTTAATTACCCACACTGTAAAAGAAAAAATTACCTTATTTCTAGTTTAAACTTATTTCAATTTGACTTCTTAAGGTATTCACTGTAAGGCAGGTTTTCTAGACCCCCAGTCATTCTTGCAGACCTTTTCTGAACACTTTCCAGTTTGTCATCAACATTTTTTGAACTGTGGACATCAGAACTGGACACATTATTTAAGTAATGATCTTGCTTATGCGGTATAGGGGTAATACCATCTCCCTACTGCTACTTAATATTCCCCTGCTTATTCCACACTAACTTCAATAAGACTTAAACGTGTATTTAAAGTTAAACATATGCTGAGTGTTTTGCTGAATTGGGGTCTTAATGAGCCCTTACTTCCTCCAAAGCTAATAAGAATAGGTGGGCTTGGAGCATGCCTGAGGGATAAACAGATAATGGACTATTTCACACCAAGTGGGGAGCAGGAAGTAAATTCCAAAATCCAGGAGTTTACAAAGAATCCCCTACCAGCATCCCCTTCTCTTTAAATCAATAGGGCTTGAGTACAAGGCCCAGATCTGCAGCCATATGGCACAGAGGCGTACGTACTGCTTTTCTTATTGAAAAAGTATGATGTTATTCAGTACAATTTGGTTAAATGACCTGACAAACTGACTCATACTTAAGTTTTTTCTGTTTTCTTTAGAGAACATGTGAATTGTTTTTATGTAGAGGGTTGGTATCAGAATACTATAGTGGTAGGTAATAAAAAAGTACCATTCTTAAATTGCATTTCAGTAATATCAATGACATGTAAATGTCTGATTAAATTGTTTGAGCAGTTATTTCATCACAAAAGGTAATTATTTTTATAGGTGGGGGTAAGAGAATAATTTTGGCATTATTTTTCTTACAGCCTTTTTCTCAAATGTGGAAGGAAATACTAGCAAAAAGATGCATGAGTTACCCCATTGTTTGGTCTAATATCTTCTAGGATACCATTAATACTTTTGTTATTTGAGCCTGTGGTGGGGTAGCTGCCCCACACAGCGAGAAGAAGGGGTTAAAAGCAGCACCAGGGAGGCTGTGCAGAACCCATGAATCAGGAAAGGGCTTATTGAGCCCACCAATAGGGGGAAGGCTTGCTGGAGCAGCCAATCAGGGCCAGTGAGGGCCATATATAAAGGGCTGCTCAGCAGAACAAAGGGGAGTCTCTCCCTGGAAGGCAAGGGAGGAGGATTGGCTGCCTGAAGAAGTGCCATAGATAGAGCAGTGCTGGGCAGGGGCAGCAGAGTGTGAGGGTGAGCTGCTGGCTGACCACTGCCTGGCTGGGGCCTTGCTACAAGGGCCGAAAAGGTGCGAGGGCTACGGGGGAAGTGGCCCAGGGAAAATAGGCAGCAGGTTGGAGGAGGGCAGTAGGTGGCTGCTGGCTATTGGGTCCCTGGGTCGGGACCCAGAGTAGCGGGTGGGCCTGGGTCCCCCCCACTTGCCAATGAGGAGAGTGGCCGGTATTCAGACTGCAGTTTGCCCCTGAGGCGAGGGGCTGGACCTTGGACTGCAGTTGGCCACTCCAGGCAAGTGGCAGGACTAAGGACTGTCAGCCCCCTCCCAAAAGGGGGGGAGAGAAAGTGGAGTGGGGCACAGCCAGAGGGCCGTGCCCAGAAGAGGATGCTGTTGTCCAGGGAGCGACGTGGGTCCAAAGAGTGGAGACAGCAGTGACGGAGGTGTGACACCATAGCTGAAGGCAGACTGGAAGGGCCGAAAGCTAATTCCCAGGATGGCCAGCAAGAGGCACTGCGGTGGTGAGTCCCACTTTGTTACCGGGCCTGGGATTCCAAAGATACCAATGTTGCCATGGTTGGCTTCTGAAAGCCTGACCTGAGTATAGATGCCCAATATATCAGAACATTTGGCAGATTAAATCTATTCTATTTTGAGAGGATTCTTGCATAATAAATAATGAGATGAACCAGAGAAGCTTTTAAAAAATACCAGACTTCACCAATTCTTATTCGGACCTCTTGAGTCTTCAAAATTGGCCTAGAAATATTACGATAACATTTTCTCTTCCAAGATTCTCAATCCTGCATCTGGCAGCACTAACCACATAAGAATGTTCTTGTGGTAATGTGGCCCTTCTGTTTCTGATCCCCACTTGGAACTGGGAAAGGCAGAGGGATATGGAAACAAATATTTAAAAAAGTTAACTGAACTTCTGGAATTTCTAAAAAGGATCAGATTTGCCCATTGTTTAAATTTTAATTAAATACTTGGGGGAAGGAAACCTTATTTTATCCAGGTCACAGTTCCTGGCCCTAATAACAGCTGCATAGTAATATGTTAACTAAAATTGGTCCAAAAATAGTAATTTTGTCTCTCAAAATATTTGAAAACATTATTGTTGTCTTGAAGTGTATTGTGAAAAAGTTCAAACAGTTCCAATTTTTCAATAAAAAACAAAAAAACTGAATTTTGTTTTTTATTTTGATTTCATAACTCCCCAATGTTTTATTTTTCAGTTCCCCCTCCCTTTATTCTTTTTTCACTGAAAAAGGAGAGACAGAAGCAAGAGAGAGAGAGAGAGAGAAGAAAACCTTTTTTTCTTCCAATTTTTGATCTTCAGGGTTTTGACTGAAAAATAGGAAAATTTCCACACACAAAAAATTGAAAATTATGCCCCAAAATTTTCATATATTAAAAAAAAGCAATTTTTCATTGGGAAAAGGGTTAAATGAAATATTTTCACTGACTGTAAAATAACTTTTGATTTTTACTATTCTATTCTAAAATTAAGATTTTTAGAATGGCCAAATGACAAGGATGAGGATTTCAAAGCCAATTGAGGTGATTTAGCCACGTTAACTCCTGCTGGAGTTAATGGGAGTTATATAACTAAATTCCCTAGTCGGCACTGAACATAGCCTACAGAAGAGATTTGGACAATGAGAAAACTAGCTAAAGCCATAACTGGTATACTTGTCAAAATGTATTCATGAGGTTATAGAATTCAGGCAAAGAAATAAACGACAGTGAGGCAGTTGTGCTTTGTTCTGTTCTGTATTCCTGGAATCAAGTCATCCTGCTGTATTGTGTGCCTGAGACAGTACATTTGACACATGTAAACTAAACTCGCAACAAGGCTTGAAAACACACAGATGAAAAGGAAAATATTAATCAAACTATTATCATATTGGTTTGCCAGCCGTGAGAACTGTGCACCATAATGCACTTTAATGGGTCTCAGAACATGCATTTGCAGTCCAGTAACAGCAAAGCAATGAATAGTTGATTTAAGAATTAATAAACTGATATGTGATTGGGAAAAAATTAAAGCATTTCATCAAAAAGATGCTCACACATCAGAGGCTCACCTTGGTACATGTAAAGGATTTGCTGCTAGGAACAGGACTGAGCTATTAGATATCTTTTTTTCGCTACACTCAAGATTGTTCATTTCATCAGTTACCCTAGTCTCTTTCGGTCAGCTGGCCAGGCTCAGGGAAAGTTTTATGGTTCTGCTACTGTGTTGTGGTTTTTTCTTTTCTTTTGTTTGCTAACAGTCCAATGTTAGACTTAGTATGCAAGTGTTATCTGTTTTTATCATTTGATACAGACATAGGATAGGGATTTACAAAAAACAGACACTCACATAATTATGCAATGTGTTCATTATTCTGAGTGTTACTGGTGAGGCTACTACAGATAGTTAAATACACTGGTAGTTATATGGGCCCATTACTAAGCCTATGTTTGCTCTCATTCATTCCTAGATGTGGACTTATCTGGAGCAATACAACCAGGGACTGTGAGCTTGTTACCTCTCAAAAAGCTAAGCAGGGATGGGCCTAGTAGTTTCTTGTAGGGAAGAGAGGGCTGTAGGAGTTGGAAAGTCAGCAGGTGGCAGCCTTCCGTTGAGTCAGTACTAAGCCAAGCTGCTGGGTACATTGCGCCTTTCCATTCATGCTGTCTGGCAAAGCTTCTGTCCAATTATGCATTAAGACTGTCTTTTGGCTGAGATGTTAAACTGAAGTCTTGGCTCCTTTACGGCCATTAAAGGTCCCATGTAACTTTTTGCAAGGAAAAGGGTATTAGTCTGGATTCTCGGAAACTTGATATACATCCATTACTTTTTTTATTGGTTTATTTTTTAAAGTGTAATAGCATGATAACGGTCAAGACAAACAATGGTGACCAAATATATAAATCCAAACTTGGAGCAATTATTAGCACATTAGGGGACCAATTAGTGTTGTTACCAAAAAGAGGATCATAGAGAGAGCTGAAATGAATGTGACAGGGTATCTAAGGTGGCTACTGGAGCTTTGGAGAGCTGCTCCTGAGAAGTGCCAAGTAGGGGTAAATTTAATTGATAAGAGCTGGGAGGAGAATTAATGGTTTTGATTGTGAAGGAAGGAGAAGCTGTCCAATGTGGGAGCCCCATTTTGAAGTTTTGCTTGGGGTTCTCCTAGCTATAAATCACAGTCCTATGATAGAGGTTAAATTTATTATAATTAGAGTCACTGCACTGGCCTGTCCATATTTCATAATTGAAAACATGGGTGTAAACGGATGCAACTGCATAGACTGCAACCAAGTTTTGCCCATTTACATTACCAAAAAATTTGGCCCAAAAGCTTGTTGCCACAATGACTTCCTGTAACGTGAGAGACAAAGTGTGTGAGGTAATAACTTCTATTAGCTTTTTAGGTCTCTCTCATATCCTAAGACCAACATGGCTACGCCACCACATTGCGGTAATGTGGCAGGTAGCCTGACTCAAGATCCCATAGCAACTAAATGAACTCTATGACAACTCACCACTGCACTCTATATCACGGAACATAAGCTGGTGTTTGGGTGCTGGAATTGAATATGGTTGTATTTTCAAGAATTACATTGTGAATGCTTTAGTATTTTTCTCTTTCTGAAATAATGAAAGACTTTTGACATGTATTTACATAGTCTCTTGCTAATTCCCTTGGAGAACCATGGCTCATATTAAATGCAAAACTTAACAGATGTGGTAGCTAGCCAGCATAAATGAAATTCCATAATCATTATCATGCAAATAGTCATTTTACTTCTGCTTTCATGCACATTTGCAGATAGCTTTATTAAGGAATGGCCTGGCATTCTAATACAAGGCACCGATTTAATCAACTTAGTGGACTGGTCTCCTCAGGAAAGTCAGATAGAATTTAACAACCAACACCATAAGCCTTAGCATTTGCTTATGAAGAACACGGGCCAGATTTCCCACTGGTGTAAATCAGCATAGCTCCACTGACTTCAAAGGAGCTTGGTACATTTACACAAGCTAGGCATCTGGCTCTCAATGTATAAAATAACTTTTCTACATGTGTATGATCCATAGTTAGCTGTATATTCTATTTGTATTTGGCAGAAACAGGAATTAAACAAGTATTTTTGTGTTTAATGCAGTGTCAAATAATAACACTTTCCATGCTTCTTGTGGAAAACAAAAATTACAAATGAATTTTTGTATACTGAAAATTGTGACCTCATGTATATAGACGAGATGATGATTTTGTGCTATTTATATTTTACTACTGTGAAAAATGCACCCTCGTTTCTTCCTGGCCTTTGAAGCTCATAAATGTGCTGCCCATGAAGCTCATAAGTGCAGGGCGATCACATAAGTATTTCAGCAGTAAAGTAATTTGCAATACCTGGGAGAAAAACAATGTTCCTACCAAAGTTGCACAGATGTCATTCAGCTACATTGTGTCATAAATATTTCATTTGAAAGCTACAAATTCTTGCAGTCTGACAGACTGTATATAACAAGGGCTAGTTTTTGCAGCCTTATTCATATTGGTGATCATTTGCACAGTCTCATCGATGTCAATGGGGCTACACAGAGAATGAAGCAGAAGGATGTATCAATTCCACTTGAAGTTGTGGATGGAACAGAAAGTTTACCATCTGTAACAAAGGAGGAAGTGAGGCAACACCTGCTAAAATTAAATGTTTTCAAATCAACAGGACTGGCTAGCTTACACTCAAATCCTAAAGGCACTAGCTAAGGAGCTCTCTAAACCACTAATGTTAATCTTGGAAAACTGGGGAAAGGGTTGGAGGACTGTCACTTTCTGTATTTAAAAAGGGTAAAAATTGATGAGTCGGGGAACTATACACTGGTTAGCTTGATGTCAATCCCAGGTAAAATGATGGAACAATTAATTTTGGACAAAAGAATTAGAGGCTAAAAATATAATTAACATCAGTCACCATGGTTCCATGGATGGTAGGTAGGACTTGTAAAACACACCTGTTGTTTCTTTTGTTTAAAACAGGACTATAGGTCTGGTTGCTAAAGGCAACTGTGGTAATACAATATTAACACATTTGACTTAGTACCATGTCATTTGATTTAAAAACAATTGAATTATGTCAAATTAACGTGGTACAATTAGATTAATTAAAAACTGGCTCACTGATGGATCTCAAAATGTAGCTGCTAATGGGGAGGTATCAGTGAGTTTCTAGTGCGGTTCCCCAGGGATCAGTTCTTGGTCCAATACTAGTTAATATTTTTGTCAACAATCTAGATGATGATGATATAAATTCTTTGCTGGTAAAGCTTGTAGATGAAACAAAGATTGGTGGGGTAATAAATAATAAGGAGGACAGGTTACCATTACAGTGATATGAATTCCCTCACTAAATGGTTACAATCCAGCAAAATGCATTTTAATACAGCCAACTGCAATGTAATACATCTGGGAATCAAGAAATAGATTATACCTATAGCGTGGGAGGTTCTGTCTTGGAAAGCAGTGACTCAGAGTCATTGTGGATAATTGCTTCGCATGCACTGTCAGTGCAATTCTGTGGCAAAAAGGTCTCATGCGATTCTTGTCTATATAAAAAGGGGAATAGAAGTAGGAAAGTGAGCTTGTGTCCGTACACAGCATTCATTAAGACCACTACTAGAATACTGAGAGTTGTGGTGTCCACACTTCAAGCAGGATGTGGTCTACTGGAGAGAGTTCAAAGGAGGGCCACAAAAATGATTCAGGGGCTAGAAAACAAGATTTACAATGTAAGGCTTAAAAAGCTCAACTTATTCACTTTACCAAAGAGAAGGTTGAGAGGTGACTTGATCACTGTGCATAGGCACTTATACAGGGAAAAGATATCTGATAATGGGGGCTTTTTAGACTTACAGATAAAGGCACAACAAGATCCAATGGCTGGAAGCTGAAGTTAGACAAATTCCTTAAAAATAACCTTGAAATAAGACTTGATTTCTTAGTAGTGAGGGTAAGTAAACATCGAAACAGCTTATGAGGAGAGGTGGTGGACTCTCCATCCCTTGGAGTCCTTCAAATAAGATTAAATCCCTTTTAAAAAGATATATTTGAATCCGGTTTCTGGGAGATATTCTATAGCCTGTGTGTGCAGGGGTGAGCATGTGTTCAGGCTGGATGGACATAGTGGTCCTTTCAGGCATTGGAGTCTGTGAATGAGTTCCCCTGTTCATTCCCTTCCTTCATGGGCCATAGGGAGGATGGGAATGCCTGCATTGCCCTCAACATGCTCACAGCACTTGCAGTGCTGCAGGAAGGTCAGGACTGTTGTGACAGGCTTCTCTCCAACCCTGGGGTACTTCACAAACAGCTTTGGATGCCTCTTGCTTGTCAGCATCTCTGTGAGTTTTATTAATATTACCACCACTGAGTCTCAGTCATAATTGCCGTGCTGCACTTCTAACCCCAGTGTCCTTCAATCCTTTCTCCAGGGAGAGATCTCACCAGCCAGAGAGCTAGCTTCCCGTGGGATCTGCTAGCCCCTCTCCCCCTTACACTGCCTTCCTGTGCTTTTAACTAGCCTCCCCACCTAATTAGCTCATCAACCCCCAGTTTGCTTCAGCAATTAAGTATCTTCCTCCTCCATCAGGCCTTTCCTGGCTGAGCTAATTAGTGCTTAAGTGATCTCATGCTTCAGGGATTCAGCTAGTCTCATGCAGGGGGCAGGAAGGATTCTCTCCCCTCTTCCCCCCGCCCCCATTCACATTCAGCTAGATGTATTCTGGGTTTGTTTACCTTCCTCTAAAGCATCAGGGATTGGCCACAGCCAGAAGTGCCACCGAAGATCCAGACCGCAGAATCAGGCCCCACAGGTCCTAAAGCCGGCCCTGCCTGTGGATGTCTGTGTAAGTGCAGCACCTGTCAAAGGTTTGTAGCTTGGCAACAGCATCAGTGTGAGGGATCACCCGGTTGGTGGGACAGAGGGCTCAGTGGTCCCACAGTCCAGGTTGCACTCCAGGAACTCTGTCACAGTATCTTACTGAATCTTCTGCAGAAATTAAAAGCTGCCCTCCCCCAGCAGAAGCCCTGAAGGAGGGCAGGAAGCAACATGTGCTCAAGTGAATTCTTCCTAGGCTACAGAAAGTCAGACTGGCACAAGGAGGTGAAATGTACATGCCTCTGCACCATCACAGGGTTTGATTCAGTCATGCTAGCTACCATTGTCCTCAAAGCAGCCTTCAGGCCCCTCTGACTTATGCAGGGGAGCTAGCATGGCACACAGCTAGCCCAGGATCACAGGAACATAAAGACAGTCACATCTACAGATAAAGTCCCATTTGCACCTTTCCTCTCTCTCCTCACTCCTGATTTTCACTTAGGGCTCTCTGGCTGAAGTTGAGGATCTGAACCTTTAAATCTATATTCCACTCGGAAGTGTTTAAGGTCTAATCTAAACCTACTGATGTCAACGGCAAGACTCCTATTGACTTCAGTGGGTGTGGTGGGGCAGTTACCCTGCTCCTGGGAAAAAAAGGTAGGCTGATTGGGTGTGACAATAGCTTTCCCAATCAGGCCACACCTGGCCCTGTTATAAGGGCTCGGGGAGGAGCTGGGTCAGTCTCACTCCAGCCTTGGAGTGGGAAGGACCTAGCTGCCTGAGAGCACAAGGGTACCTGAAGCAGAGCAGTGCTGGGGAAGGGCAAAAGGAGCTGGGGAGCTCCAGCCTGGCAACTCCCCAAGCTGAGGCCTTGTTAAAGGCCTAAGGAGGTACTGGGGCTGCAGAGGTGCAACCCAGGGATAGGCAGAGGCAGCTGGTCCAATTCCCTTGCCAGTGATGAGTGGTCATTACAGACTGTAGTTTGTCCCAGACAACAGGGGCTAGATAATGACTGACAGTAGCCACTGAGGCAAGGGGAGCATTGAGGGTTGGGGGTTCCCCTGGGAGGGGAGACCCAGAGTGTGGGGGTTGCCATAAGGCAGCACCCCAAGGAAAGAGGGCACTGGGGTCTGGGAGGGACACCGGGCCTGTGGCAGGCGGGACACCGGCAAGCAGGGGGCGCTCCGAGTGCTGGAATTGAACTAATTCCTGGATGACCAGCAGGAGGCACCGTGTCGGTGAGTCTGCGATCTGCTACATGTGGTGGAGAATGTGGGCATAGACGGTCATCCCTGATACAAGGGGCAGGGACAAGACTAGGACTATTCCCAAGAAACCGAGGTACATAGGAAGGGACGATAGATTCCGGCTACACCGGGGCTTTCTTTGCAGAGGCTCCTGGTGCTACCCCTGGTTGGGGTCAGGTGTCAGAAGGTGCTACCTAGTTGGGGTCCTGGCAGAAGGGGGCTGACGAACCACACAGACGAAGGAGGTCCCTGCTGCAAGGGATCCGGGAGACCCAAGAGGGACTCTGCGAGGTGCAGTGCGCCCTCCAAGAACAATTGGGGCAGCTGGTGGAAGGGCAGCAGGCCCTGCTAAGACTGCTAAAGCGAGAGTTCAGGAAGAACCGCCGAGAGCCTGAGGGGAAGCCCAGGGCCTGGAGGCTGGGCATGGAACGTAGGGCTTGTTACGCCTGCAAGCGGCGGGGACATCTGAAAAGGGATTGTCCCTACTAAAATGGGGGCAAGGGGCCTCACCTGGAGCAGGGGAGGGGACAAGGCCCTAAGGCGGCCCGCTGGGTGAGGCAACCCAGGGGGCGGCAGACATGCGGGGCCTGTGGGTGACACGGACACATACAGTGGGTGTGCCCAGGCCCAAGGTGGAGGGAGGACCATGAGAGGCTCAAGGCAGCAAAGAGGCGGGGAGCCTGCTGTGGCTGCCACGAGCCGGACCACATTAAGAGGCACTGCCCCCTCAAGGGACTAGGGGTGAAGGAAGAGGTGCCTAAGGACCCATGGGTGTCAAAGGCCGGCAGGGTCGATGCTGCGGTGATGGTGATAGACCTGCTGGGGAACCATGTCCCATGGGAGGTCACAGACAGAGGAACTGAAACAGAGGGGACCGAGCAAGAGGCCAGGACCCAGACTGTCACAGAGCAGGCCACAGTATGGACCCAGACCCTCATGTTAGAGGGTCCAGGGGAGGCTAGCCTATGTACGTGGCTGTCGGCCATGGAACAGGCCCGCCGGACAGCGGAGGCAGAGCTGGAGAAGGCCAACAAGGAGGAGGAAGACCTGGGCCTACAATTGAAGGAAAGTGAAGAGAAGCGATTGTGACTAGGGGGACATCTCCGGGTCACACAGGCTAGAGGACCCTCCTACCCCCGGGTGTGGGATTTTGAGGGGTGGGAGGGTGTAGCAGGGCAGTTACCCCGCTCCTGGGAAAAAAAGGTAGGCTGATTGGGTGTGGCCATAGCTGTGGCTGCTTCCCCAATCAGGCCACACCTGGCCCTGTTATAAGGGCTTGGGGCAGAGCTGGGTCAGTCTCACTCCAGCCTTGGAGTGGGAAGGACCTAGCTGTCTGGGAACACAAGGGTACCTGAAGCAGAGCAGTGCTGGAGAAGGGCAAAAGGAGCTGGGGAGCTCCAGCCTGGCAACTCCCCAGGCTGAGGCCTTGTTAAAGGCCTAAGAAGGTACTGGGGCTGCAGAGGTGCAGCCCAGTGATAGGCAGAGGCAGCTGGTCCAACTCCCTTGCCAGTGATGAGTGGCCATTACAGACTATAGTTTGTCCCAGAGAACAGGGGCTAGATAATGACTGACAGTAGCCACGGAGGCAAGGGGGGCATTGAGGGTTGAGGGTTCCCCTGGGCGGGGAGACCCAGAGTGTGGGGGTGGCCATAAGGCAGCACCCCCAAGGAAAGAGGGCACTGGGGTCTGGGAGGGACACCGGGCCTGTGGCAGGCGAGACACTGTCCAGCAGGGGGCGTTCCGAGTGCTGGAATTGAGCTAATTCCTGGACAACCAGCAGGAGGCACCGCGGCGATGAGTCGGCGAAAAGTCTAGCAGGAACCATCCCTCTACTGATGATCAATTGGCAAGGCAGCCATCAGACCTTAAGAATATCGTTAAGGATGTGAGTATAACTATTTTTGTAATCTGTGCATACACAAACCGGCCGGGCCCGCCTGGGTTTTTTCCTGCACAAGTGGCGGAACAAGTTTGGGAACCACTGCTCCAGACACTTGGTACACCGCAAGATGAACAACAGAGCTGTTCTTTAAGGCTGTCTGTACACTCAGGAAGATATCACTGCCTCCATTTACATTCAGAACAACCATGATGGCTAGACACACACATTCTGTTAAAAATGAACGTTAGCACAACACTGCAGCGAGGGTGGATTCTATATGTGGAATAGCTGGGTTTTGGCCATGGTGAGCCAAGTTTAAGGTATAACTGCTAATAAAGTATCTGGACTTGTCATTGAATAAATGATCTAAACCAAGTTTGAAAGTAAAGGAGGCATCTCTTTAAACATAATATAATGAGCCCCGACTTTTAAGATATTTTCAAACTCGATGATGAGTGAAATCTCCAAGGAGGTCATTTATATGTTAGTAACATTGCTCTGTCCATGTTTCAAGAGACAGAACTGAGCCTGTTATTCTTCCACTGATCCGTATGCAGATTGGGTAGGATATTTTCATTAGCAAAGTGCTGCAGGCCATGTCATCATCCTCTTTCCACAGCTAAACTGCAATGCAAGTACATGACATGAAAGGGAATGCATTTCAGAAAGGTCTGCAATTGCCAAAGAGGTGAAAGGGATGCTACTAATATTCACAACACCAGCTTTAGCAGCAAAAGCATATTGGCATTCCATTTAATTATACAGTTGAGCATCTGGCTTTTTTGTCATCGGTCCAGAGAAGAGCAATCCTGGCCAGGCAAGCTCAGTTTGTACCTGTATTAGTTCAATAATGAATGGTTTTATAGATGTCATGGAAGATCATTAAAGTATGGAGAACTGTGAAGTCAACTGTGGCTGAACCAAAGAATCATGCTTCTTGATAGTTATATCAATTCTCTTAATAATAAACAAATAGGAAAATGTACCAGATTATACTGCTGCCCTTTTCATTTACATTTCAGGGGATGAGGAGGAAGATTAAGAGGATGATTTAGTAAACAGTGGTATATATTTTTTCCTTTCTTTCCACCCTATTTGATCATTCTCCCCATTCCCTTCCCCCACTTTGGTAATCTCAAAAAATATCAAGCTGCTGCTGACTGGACAGCTAGTAAACACAGAGTCAAATTCATACTTAAGGTCAGAGAACATGGAAATGGTTCTCTCTTATCCCTGAGCTTAGTATAGGTGTCACCTGCATGCTATGCCATACAATTGCTCTTTGAAACAGGGACCAGCCCTTGCTGCATTTGTACAATGCTTAGATCAATAAGCACCTGATACTCCTAGGAGTTCCATAATACATTAATTAATAAGTGACAGTGCATGGAAGTGGGGAAAATATCTACCAATCTTACTGAAGGTCCAGCCCCAGTCCACCATATTTGGGTAAACAGACCCCCAAACTTTGAAGGTGTTCAAAGACCCAAATTTTGGCCCCCCACTTTTAAAATGCACTAGTCCAGACTCCCACAATCTGAACACCCCTGAATGCTGGAGTGTTTGTTTCTGAGCCTCTGTGATGGGGCACTATACTCACCGCTGGATGGCACCACCTCCTGGTCATTCTAGGGATTAGCTCTACACAGCTGACACCCCTTCCTTCAGTGGCACTCCATCGCTCGCTCTCTCTCTCTCTCTCTCAATCTGCAGCCTGGCGAGTTAATTGGCCTACCCGGCCACCTTAACTCCTTCAAGTCTTGTGTGGGGTGGACACCACATCACAGCCTCCTCCCCACAAGGAAGTGGGGAAATCCGTGCATGCGTGAATCAGGGGCCTACGGGTATCATTCCATCATTTTTTTGTATATATGTTGAATGTAGTATACAAAATTGCATATTTTAGATTTTGCTTCATTGGGTATTTTATTGTAGCACACATGTGGGCAAATTATGGCCCGCGGGCCACATCCGGCCCACAGGACCCTCCTGCCCGGCCCCTGAACTCCCGACCGGGGAGGCTAGCCCCAGTCCCCTTCCCTGCTGTTCCCCCTCCCCCGCAGCCTCAGCTCACTGTGCCACCGGCACAATGCTCTGTGGCCTGATCCAGTGCTCTGTGCTGTGCGGCGGCGTGGCTGGCTCCAGCCGGGTGGCACGGCTGCCTGTCCTGATGCTCTGGGCAGCACGGCTATAGTGCCGCCAGCCACTGGCGCTCCAGGCAGCGTGGTAAGGGGGCAGGGAATGGGGGTGTTGGATAGAGGGCAGGGGAGTTCTGGGTGGTGGTCAGGGGTCGGGGGGGTGGATAGGGGTCGGGGCGGTCTGAAGGCGGGGAACAGAGGGGTTGAATGGGGGCAGGGGTCCCGGGGGGGCAGTCAGGAAGGAGAGGAGGAGTTGAATGGGGCAGCGGGGGGCAGTCAGGGCAGGGGTTCCGGGGGTGGTCAGGGAGAAGGGGTGGTTGGATGGGGCAAGGGTCCCGGGGGGGCAGTCGGGAATGAGAGGAGGGGTTGGATGGGGTGGCGGGGAGCAATCAGGGGCAGGGGTTCTGGGAGTCGTCAGGGAGAAGGGGTGATTGGATGGGGCAGTCAGGAGACAGGGAGAAGGGGTGGTTGGATGGGGCAAGGGTCCCAGGGGGCAGTCAGGAATGAGAGGAGGGGTTGGATGGGGTGGTGGGGGGCAGTCAGGGGTGAGGGGTCCAGGGGCGATCAGGGGACAAGGAGGGGTGGATGGGGCAGGGGTCCCGGGGGGTTGTCAGGGGACAGGGAACTGGGGGGGGGGGGGGGGGGGGGAGGGGGCCCCGGGGGGGGCGGCAGGGGGGAAGAAGGAGGGGGGGGGGGGGGATGGGGGGCGGGGGCCGGGCCATGTCTGTCTATTTGGGGAGGCTACCCGGCCCTCCATACAATTTCAGAAACCTGATGTGGCCCTCAGGCCAAAAAGTTTGCCCGCCCCTGTTGTAGTGCGACACATTTTTTTTTTTTTTTAATAGATGAAACAAGCAGAACCCAAAAGAATACATTTATATCTAGCATCAGACCTAAAGAACAGCAGGATTACGAGCGTTTCTGTTGTATGTGACAGATAATACACAGTGACTGTACACTACTGAACACAGAAAGAGCAGTGAAATGAGGTATGCTGTGATAGGGTACACACACCCCACACTGGGCTGGAAGGGGTTAAAGGGCAGTACTGAGCCCAGGTAGTCCTGCCCCTCCAGCCCTGCAGAGCATGCTCCAACTGGAGAAGGGGTTGAAAAAGAAGCAACCCAGCTCAGAAGGTAAGGCTGGGGAGGAGGACAGACCAACCCTGAAGGCTCCTGACAAAGGCGCTGAAGAAGCCTCCCTAGAGGATAAGATTATATTTTGAGCCAGGTTTGGGCTGAGCATTTGTTTGCCTTTTTCTTTTTCTTTTCACCTTATCTTGGACTGGAAACTGGAAGGAAAAACCAGCAATAGCAAGTGACCCAGGGAGAGTAACTCAGAGGACACCTGCAGGGGCCAGACACTGTTGACTCTTCTAGGGCTCCCCTAAAACTGCCCCTACAGCCAGGGGATCAAAGCCACATGCCTATCTCACCACACCTCTGCTTAAAGGAGGACCGGCGCTGGAAGCCCTACCCGCCAGGAAGGGGCTCTAGGTGCACTAACCCCTAGGCCACCTAGTCCACAGGGACTCTATTACATATGCATAATGTTATGTTTTCACATGCCCATGTCTGCACCCAAACTAAGCATACTGCAGTTGATGGTAGTGATCTAAATATCCCAGCAGAAAAAGCTGGACTTTTCAATAGTTTTTCAGATTTTGATTTGAGATTGATAGATTTTTTAGGCTTGGGGCAAACTTGAAAGGACACATTGCTAGGGCAGGTTACCTTTTGGGCCTATCAGCCGGCATGCACAACTTCAACGAAGTCTTAGTTTTTACTGAAATGTCCAAAACTGTGTCACACTTCCTGCTGTTTTCAAAAAGCTGAAAACTTCAACCATGCTTCCCTGATGACATATTTGCCTCTGACTTCATCTCTCACAGATACCCTACTGAAGTTCATGTTTGAGTTAATACATTCAGAGGACAGCATATGCTAAACATGAAAAAGAAATGGAAGGCAACTTTGCATGCCGAGCATGGTTTTGTTTTAACTTCAAAGTTATTCTCAAAACTACTTGATTATTTAGTGCTTTTCTTCCCTCAAACAGAGAGAGTCTCAAAAATTCAAGCTGAATCTGCCTATTCCTCAGTTTCACCATCAGTAAACTTGAGATAAAAGTTCTGAAACATTTTTAAAACCACTTTGAGATCATTGGATGCTAAGCACTATATAAATGTTGGGTATATTCATATTTAGAAAGCTGCCTGATGTTTGAAGTTCTTCTCTCCTCTCATAGACTTTCCCACGAAAAGAAATATTTTCCTTGTATATTCCAGTGCTGCTTATAGGTGAGATTAGGTAACAAGGAGACTCATTTGTCAGGCACTTTGGTGGTCAAAAAATTAGACAGACAGAGTACTTCCATTTGAACTACAAGTAAGCAAATCCATGGGTCATTGTAAACTTTTAACTAGAGTTGATTAGGGAAACTTTTTACAAAATGTTTTTTTTTTTTTTCATCAGAAAATGTCATTCATTGAAATCAAAACTTTTTGTGGAAAATGATTAATTTGGATGAATTTCCTTTTTCAAATTAAAAAAGAGAAAAAGTTTTGAAATTGTTGAAATGTTTCATTTTGATATTTTGGAAACAAAGTTTCATTTTTCAGTTCAAAATTACATTTTTGTGTAGAAATTTAAGTTAATTTTCAGTTTTCTTTAAAAAAAGCTAATAAAAATAATATACCAAAAATGGGGGGAAGTGGTTTTACAGTTCATGAAACTTTTCGGGAATTTTATCAATTTGGGATGAAAAGGCATTTCAGAATCTTGAAAATTCTCACAGGATGGGAAATCCATTTCCTGCTCTGCTCTACTTTTAATCAATGTCAGGACATCACAGGGGACTGTATGTAATTTGAAATAAAAGAAAATAAATAAATAATACTCCAAGCTTCAGTGGCCTAAAAAAACATCTTTGCTAAACAATTTAATAGACATTTAAGGAAAAGAGTTGGATGCATAATGAACAGAAAGCTATTCTTATTTCACAACCCCATTTTATTATTTCAGCTAAGAGGCAATATCATGAAATAGTACCAAGAACAGCAATGCATGGAAACAAATGAAAAGAAGCACAGAAATTGTAGTTGTTACCATAGGTGTTTATAGAATGTGTGTGTGAGTGATAAGACAGTCTTCATCTTCCTTTTACTGTTCACAAACTATCTAAAAGTTTGCTTAAGACAATGTCATATCCCAAAGGTGAAAAAACCCAAAGGTGAATTTTTTTAAAAATTAAAATACAACATTTAGGACACAGCAGTCTTGGAAATAGATTCTGTCTATCCAAAGCTCTTCTAAAGTATATATCACCATGGAATTTAGGCTCCAATTTTCAACATCACTAATTCTACTGCTTTATATACACCATCTCTGTGCATACTTAAACCAATGGGGACAGTGGTAGCTAAGAGAACAACACTGGTTTTAAAAGCAATTACAACATGAACTAGAAATGCAAGTCTATCCTGTACATTGGTTTAAGAACTATTGCTACTCTTGATGTGTCCAAATGTGAGAACTCTCACTTTATCCTTACTACTAAGTTGGACATCTAGGGTCTTATATGGAAATTATGTCCAGAATTCCTTAATGAGTTGCTTGCATTTTAGGTGGCCTTCTCTTTGCTCATCCATCACAGGTGCCAATATAATCCCTCTCTCATTGATCTTAACAACAAACAGAGACTCCATTGGGATTTAGGGAAACATTTTGAATGTTTTTTCTTTTCTCTCCCTGGTCTTTATTCTTCCTCTTTCTTTTTCTAGACTCCTTAGTCACAAACATATTTATTCATTCATGTGTAAAGGTTAGTTTATTATTAGGTATCATCAGGGCCGGCTCTGGCTTTTCCGCCGCCCCGGGCGGCGAAGCCTCAATGCACCCCCCCTCCCGCGGGGGCTGGGGGGGGCGCCCGAGACCC
>NW_020664435.1:27789873-27907900 GCF_002925995.2 Terrapene triunguis | reverse complement strand
CCCGTTAGTGTGGACTCACAAAGTCGAATTACTGTCCTTAGTGTGTCCTTAGTGTGGACACACACGTTCGACTTTGCAATATCGATTCCACATATTCGATTTAAGTAAAATCGAATTACTCTCGTAGTGTAGACATACCCTTAGAGTGCTTGGTACCTTGGTACTATGTCCTAAAGCATTAAGATTATACAGTGCCAGGAAAACAAGACATGGTCAGGGCTCCATCTGACAATGCACTGTCCTCCAGCTAGGCCCACTGGGAATATATAAATGAGAAATACATGTTTCTGGAATCCAGCATCCCCCCCACTTCTCGAAGTCTGGGCTGCTGTGGTCACTTTGAAGGTCACAGAGATGGATTGACTTTTTAGTGCCGCTGCTTTAGCCATGCCTGCTCTGCTCCTGCTTGTGGCCACTTTTCTCTGCCTACATGGCAGCATGTGGGCATCAGCTTTAGTGCTCTTGTCTTCTCATCTGCCTAAGTGTCTTTTTGGGGGGGGGGCAGTAGTGAGCAGTGATCTTTTTCCCAGCCCATGCTCCCTACGGGTCTTTTTTTTTTTCTTTTTTTTCTTTTAAACTGGATGTTGGAACCTGCCCAGCACCTCTGCTGCCAGGCCTCTCTGCGGCAACTCTGCACCTTCCAGGTCTGGCAGAGCAGCCTAAAATGCACCGAACAACAGTCAAACAGTGCTCCCTCTGTGAGACTGCCCTTCCAGCTTGGCAGATGATGAGTTGCAGACCGACTGCACCCAACCCTTTGTCCCTAACTCTGTTAGGCCCCGAGGCTATGAGTCAGACAGGCAAGTGGGATCCCACCAATGCAGCTGCTACTCCAACATGGGGAAAATGGACCAGGAGTCTATGGGCAGAGCAGGGAGATGCTCCAAGTAAGAAGAGGATCCCAGTCAGCCAACTCAGGGGGTAATTTCCAAGAGGCCTGTGGAAAACAGAGAGGGCAGACTTGAGGGGACACAAATCCTCCTCCACCTGAGTCCTAAAGTGGGTACTGAGCACCCTGGGAAAAGAAGCAAGGCTCATAAACACCACCCCTTCTTCCCATTTTGCATTGAAACATTCCATTTTGCTCTGGAAACATTTCTCCTCCCACCTCCCTGCAGGAATGGGTGAGGACTCAGAAAGAAATCTCACGAGAGGATTTCAGACCATCAGCAAAGTCAGCTGCAAAGACCTCATCAAAGCCACGATGGAGCTTGTATGCTCTCTCAGCGAGCTAAAAAAGCTACAAAAAATCAAAGAAAGTGAAAAAGGGAAAGAAAAAGCATAAAAGATCTAGGAGGTATGAATCCTCTTCCTCTTCCTTCTCCTCCACAGAGGATGACGACTTGTCAGGCTCTGACTCTGATCAGGACCAGGGAAAGACTCAGCAAAGTTTCCCCCCGCCCTGAAAAATTCAAGGCCATGTGCAACAAGATTGTAGTCACTATTCGGATTCAGCCCGAATAGAACCCTAAGAGGAAGCCTTTGAGCAAATTTCTCCCTCGAAATCCTTGATTGCTCTACACTCCTCCTTTGAGGAAGTAATCGGGATGAATGGGATAAACCAGGCAAGGATAAGCACATTAGCAGAATCTTAGGTTCTATAGGATCCAGGAACCAAAGGTCCTGATTACTGAGCTACAGAAGGTTGATGCTGCCACAACATTCCTGGGAAAAGATATGGGGAGTTCTATCCTAAGAACCCCACAGAAAGAAAAATAGAGGCCAATCTCAAAAAAGACTTTGACTCAGACTCCTTCAGGGCTTTCCTAGCAGCTACTTGCTTTGTGAGGGCATGCCTCTCCTGGCAGGAAGATCTCAGAGCCCTGAAATATAGAGATCAGCCTCACTTCGGCTCTATTTTAAAGAAAGTTTCCCTGGCAACAGTGTGCACTGCTGATGCCTCAGATGGATGAGATGAAATTCTCAGCCAAAGCCCTGGCCTCCAGCACAGTCACCAGGCACCACCTATGGCTGTTTCCCTGGAAGGTGGATAGCCACTAGGAGCAGGTGCTGTGCTCTGCCAAATTCATGGGAGCCCTGCTTTTCAGAGAGAAGCTAGACTAGGTAGTAGTGAACAATTGAGCAAAATCTAAACAGCCCCTCCCAATGCCACACCATGCCTTTAAGAGAGAGCACAGACTGGCTTTCAGACAAATACCTTTCTTTTGGCCTTCATCCTCACAGAAATACCAGTAAAGGCACAGCAGGTTCTCCAGAAGAAAATTGTGGAACTGTGGCTTGGGAGGAAAGCTCTGGTACTCCAAAAGCCTCTTTCTGATAAGGACCACACAGGTCTTCTCCCAGAACTGAAGCTAGGGGGAAGAATTTCCCATTTGCAGCAGGAATGGGTTGCTTTGACCATGGATCAGTGGGTCAGAAACAAAGTGAGTAAAAGATAGTTCCTCAAGTTATGGGCTCCACCCCAACCATTTTTCATCCAGTCCCTCATCTTGAATGACCCCACAAAAAGCGGTCTAATCCAGAATGAGATATCTCACCTCCTGGATAAGGAAGTAATAGGGAGTAATTTGTTTGTTCAAAAGAAAGATTCTCAGGGTTCTACTACATCATCTTTATCATGCAGAAGTGTTCAGGGAGAATCTGAGCCATTTTAGATCCCAAAAGACTCAACAAGTGGATGAAGAAAACAAAGTTATGGATGAAGACCCTAACCTCTGTGTCATCCTCCCTGCTCTCCAGGGAAACTTTCTGATTTCAGTGGATCTGGCAGATGCATTTCTCCACATTTCCATCAGACTGTGCCATCGCAGGTTCATAAGGTTTGCCTACCACAGAAAGCATTATCAATATCAGAAACTCCCATTCGGCTTGTCATCGGCCCCCTGGGTCTTTACAAAAATGTTGCTAGTAATCAAAGCCAGATTCAGGTTACAGGGGATCCACTTATAACCTTTCCTGGATGACACCTTAATCAGAGCTCCATCTCCAGCAATGGCACACAGAGCTACGTCTCTGACCTTGAATCTCCTGCAGATGCATGGCTTTTGTGTCAATATCAAGAAACACTCCCTGATTCCACCCACAAAATAACCCACTTGGGAGTGGAGATAGACGCCTCAATAGCAAGGATATACCCATCTCTAGAAAGGTTCCAGAAGATTCAGGACTTCCTCACATTGTTTCAGAACTTCATAATGTCTATCATAGCACTAAGCCTTCAATGGTTAGGACTCCTAGTACTGGGCCTATGGATCACTCCATAGGTGCAGCCACACTTCAGGCATCAAGACTTCATCCTAAAAATAGGGGATCACGCCCGAGAATGCATGAAGGATCAAGTAAAGGTTCTACAGGTGATTGACTCCTTGAAATGGTGGTCAGCCCAGGCAATGTCCACAAGGGCATGCCCATATGGCTTCCAGATCCCATGAACTTCACAACAGTTGCCAGCCAGGAGAGCCCACAGGGGGTCCCAAACAGCTCAAGGCATCTGGAACCTGGAAGAGAGGACCCACGGCATAAACCTCCTAGAACAAAGAGCGGTCAAGCTGGCACTGCAAAAATTCCAGTCCAGTTTAGAGGGGAGCCCCTCACCCTGATTCAGTCATACACCACGATCATGGTCACGTATGTGAACAGCCAAGGGGGGGGGATAAGAAGTCCAGCGCTATGTGCTGAAGCAGTGGAAATCATGCAGTAGACCCAACTTTTTCTCCTCTCCCTCAGGACAATGCACATAAAAGGAGACCTGAATCAGAAAGTGGACTGGCTCAAGGTGAACAACTCTGAGTTGTGCCTGAATAAGGAAGTCCTCTATTACTAGATGGATTAGACTATGCATTGCAGAAGCATACAAGGCATCAGAGATTCTGGTTCCAGAAGGGGTCAGGGTGCATTCCACATGATCTCTGGTGCCCTTGTAGGCAAAAAGAGCTAATGCGTCCACAGTGGAAATTTGTAAGGCAGCCATCTGGAGAACTGTACTACCTTTATTAAGATCTACAAGATAGACTTCCTGTTCTCAGCAGGAGTAACCTTTGGCAGGAAGGTACTGCAGGCAGTAGCCCCACAGTGATTTTGCCCTTTGATCAAATGTTATAAATGGGGAGGGATACTGTTTTTCTTTTCTTCTGGCTTTATCCTTTACCGTCCCTACATCTGTTCACTGCTTGCTACTTCCTAGATATCAAGAATTGTGGAAGACGCTGGGCTGCAGAATGGAAAATTTCCTACCGATAATTTCCTTTCTGTGGGCAGTGTCTCCCACAATTCTGCCCTCTCTACATGGCTAAAGAGCCAGAAGGTCAGAGGGTCAGTAGAATCTTTACTACAAAACTGTTTTTTCCCCCCCCTGTTGTTGTGCACTGTACATAGTTAGTCAGTTGCCTTTGAAGTATTTGTTACTGTACAAATTGCTGTACAAATTTTTAGTTTAGGAATAATCATCTGGCCATGAGTGGGAACAGAGGGGGTGTGGCCACAGCACTGGCCCCAAAAAGTTGATCTGCCTCAGTGAGCTGAAAAGTGAGCAGAGCAGTCCAGACATCAAGAATTCTGGGAATGAAGAAATTATTAGTAAGAATTTTTCTGATTATTACTATATTACTTTTTATTGCCTTTCTCTCTCAATCCCATAAGGCCAGATATCAGCAGGAAGAAACAATAAAAGAATATTGAAAAGGGAAATTGTAGTCACCCTGTAAATCCCATACTTTGAGCAATGATGAACATCCAAGCACACAGCAGCCATTGTTAAAAACTCAATATTTGCCAAAAGGTACCAAATGATAGGTGCCTTTGATCAAATAGAACAGCTAGATCATGCAGTATTTTCTGATACCTAGAGTAGAAAATTACTGTGTTATCTTAAGAAGTGGGCTGTAGCCCACGAAAGCTTATGCTCTAATAAATTTGTTAGTCTCTAAGGTGCCACAAGTACTCCTGTTCTTTTTGCGGATACAGACTAACACGGCTGCTACTCTGAAACCTGTGTTATCTTAGATTCCACAGTGTGGTAACTGTGAATAAATGCAGACTTTTTAATAGCAGCCACTGAGAACACAAAGAAATGCCAATGATCAGGCACCCAAAATCACTAGTTACTCTGGATGATTTAGGCTTATACATTTAGTATACAGAAGGTTGCACTTGCAAGTCAAGAAATCTAAGTGTAACAGTAAAGTGGACATTTGAGTAGCTTTCATGTAACACTGGTGAATGCGGAAAAGTATAATAATTATATCATAGTCATAAAGTTGGGATAGTTGATAGTCATTCAAGAAACAATAAAAACATTAGATTTATAATAAACTCAGTACACTGTACAGCATAGTAAACAAATGAGAGCATTAGATGCATAACCATGACATGGATTCTAATTAATTTATTGATACAAAATCCAGTAGACACATCCTTCATGAACAGAAGCTTCATCTTCAGGCACACACCACTCTGTCATTGAATATTTTCCTTGTGAAAAATATATTTGGTTTACTAGCACCACTAAGCAATCTTATCAAATTAATTACAGTACTCAAAACAATGTAATAAATTTGTCAAAAGCTAGACTGTAGTCTTCCAATAGGCTTAATTCATCTTTGATTTCATTAAATGTAATAGAAACATCCACTGGCTGATAGGCTGGTTCCCTCATGCTGTTTACATTTTTAATCTCAGAACAATTAGACTGAAATATCTAATCAGTTTTTTATGTGTGGCTTAGGGAAACGACAAATCACACGCTTGAAATCCCTCTATTTCAGAGGTTTAAAAAATCTTTAAAGCAAAACAAATTAATTCATATATAGGTCTTTTGCATATAATGGTGATAGACTAGAGAGAGAGTCTAGTAATGGTTGGTCCTCCACCTTTATGGAAAAATCATATAGAAATTAATAGAGGTGAAGCCAATAGGATTTTAAAGGGATTTAGACCCTGATCCTGCAAAACACTTAAGCATGTGATGTACATCAGTCATCCCATTGACTTAATAGGATTACTCACATGCTTCACTGTCTACACTGGCACTTTACAGCGCTGAAACTTTCTCGCTCCAGGGTGTGAAAAAGCGCCCCCCTGAGCACTGCAAGTTTCAGTGCTGTGAAGCGCCAGTGTAAACAGTGCATCAGCGCTCATGGAGGTGGGCTTTTTGAGCACTGGGAGAGCTCTCTCCCAGCGCTCTGCCGCGACTACACAAGCCACGTTAAAGCACTGCCGCGGTAGCGATTTAATGTTGCCAGTGTAGACTAGCCCTTAAGTGATATGCTGGATCAAGACCCTAATAGGACTCAATAGAAATTAGTTTACAGCCCATAGGGTGAAATCTTGGCTGCACTGAAGTCAATAGGAGTTTTGCAATTTACTTCAATGGGGCCAGGATTTCACATACAGAAGTTAATAGAGAACTATCTTGTTTTAGCGTGTTTTAGAATTCTAAAGTAGAGAATAATATCATATTGAATTCTATAGCATGGCTTTGAATTACTGTAGGGCAGGAAATGATTTTCCCCTCCTGTAAATATTTTTTAGTTTAAAATATTTTTCCCATCTCAAATTGGAGCAAAAAGTCAATATCAAGATGCAGAACTGATGTCAAAGTGCAGCTGTCTGTGTGTTCCCTGCTCCTCATGGCCTGCTTCTGGGACAATATCAGGAGATAGGCTTTTGGGAGGGCCCTTCTGCACCCATATGTCCTTGCTGCAGGGCTGGTGTCAAGCACAGGTTTCTGTGATGTTCCTGCTGCAGCCATTCTACGTCCTTGATGGCCAATAGAATCATAGACTATCAGGGTTGGAAAGGACCTCACGAGGTCATCTAGTCCAGGGGTTCTCAAACTGGGGGTCAGGACCCCAGGGGGTCACGAGATTATTACATGGGGGGTCGTGAGCTGTCAGCCCCCACCCCAAACCCCGCTTTGCCTCCAGCATTTATAATGGTGTTAAATATATTTTAAAACGTTTTTAATTTATAAGGGGGGGTTGCACTCAGAGGCTTGCTATGTGAAAGGGGTCACCAGTAAAAAAGTTTGAGAGCCACTGATCTAGTCCAACCCCCTGCTCAAAGCAGGACCAATCCCCAACTAAATCATCCCAGCCAGGGCTTCGTCAAACCTGACCTTAAAAACCTCTTCTGTGAAGTCCCTGCCTCATTAACTTCTACTTTGTTGCAGGGCTGGTGGGAGAGTCCAGGCTTCCGTGAAGTCCCTGACGCCTCATCTCTACACAGCTGAGATGTGGGCAGGGCAGAGGCTTCTGTGACATGCCTAATTCACACATATACCCTATAGCAAGTCTATCTATGGGTTTTCAATTTATATGTTTCACAAGTTTAGCAAAATTCACTCCAGAAGAAGTCATGAAAGTTTCAAGAGACTGGAAACTGTGGAGAAAGGATCACCAAATATATCTTCATACATAAAATCAGTCAACTGTGTCACTTTAATTATTGTACTAGCTGGGATCAAACGGGAATAGCTTTTTAAAAGTCTGGAGTATCTGATGTTCATCTGCTTTGAAGAACAACATTGGCAATGATTCATAGACAACTCAGTGTACAGCAACAAAATTCTGAGGACAAAACTTTTAAACAAAAATAGACTCAAAAGATCCACACGCAGATTCTTACTGGACAAGAGGTGTGTGTGTGTGTGTGTGTGTGTGCGTGTGTGTGTGTGTGTGTGTGAAACAATAAGATACCCATAAAAGAGCTCTAGAATCTTAACAATTCATTACTTACAACTGCAAATGATAGAGAGACAAGGTGGGTGAGTTAATATCTTTTATTGGACCAACTTCTGTTGGTGAGAGAGACAAGTTTTCTGGCTTTACTCAGAGCTCTTCTTCAGGTCTGGGAAACTAACAGCTAAATACAAGGTGGAACTGATTGTTTGACATAAGCAGTTAACACATATTTCAAGGACCCATCCAAGGTGAAGTGACCCATTAACACCCCTCCTGTCATAGGGTACGTCTTCACTACCCGCTGTATCGGCGGGTAGCAATCGATTTATCTGGGATCAATATATCGCGTCTTGTTAAGATGCGATATATCGATCCCCGAACGTGCTCACCGTCGACTCCGGAACTCCACCAGAGCGAGCGGCGGTAGCGCAATCGACGGGGGAGCCGCGGCCGTCGATCCCGCGCCGTGTGGACCCCAGGTAATTCGATCTTAGATACTTCAACTTCAGCTAAGCTATTCGCGTAGCTGAAGTTGCCTATCTTAGATCGATTCCGCCCCCCCCCCCAGTGTAGACCAGCCCTTAGAGAGGAAAGGAAAGGAAAGGGCGGGGGGAAGCAGCAGAGAGGGGTTGTTAGTGGTTTATAGATTGTTGTAATAAGCCATAAATGCAGTGTGTCTATTCAGTCCATGGATTTTTAGTGTCTGGCAAGTTATGAATGTAAGCTCTCAGGCTCCTCTTTTGAAAGTGTTATGCAGGTTTCCTTTGAGGATAAGTATTGATAGGTCAGCTATAGAGTGATTACCTGTGACCATCCAGCAGCAAAACACAAACAAACAATCCCATACAAATAATGAATTAAATCAGCTAGTCAAAAATTCAAAGCAGCAAAACAGCCCCTCTAAATCCCTCCCCTCCATAAACATACTTTCAACCTTCCTCAGAAACTCTGTCAAATAAATGCCTGTTGCAGTATGCCCAGAGGTATTAAGTTTGGGCTATTTCGGACCAAAATATTGTTTTGACCATAAAATCATTATTGTTGGTTTATTACTGTAATTTTTTAATTGTTTTAAATCATTACAAATGATACACTATTTACTGGTAAGGATACAATCTTATGTATTTTGAAAGGAATTGAAAGATATCAGATTGACAGCACTAGAAACTGCATCACTCTGTCTACAAAACAGATCAACAACAATGCAAGCTACTTCATACCACCACAGTACTCCAACCCTGAGCTGGACAGGACAACTCCTAGAGGTGAGAAAGGAGATTTTTGTCCATGTCTAGTCAAATCTTGGCCTCTCTGCTCAGACTAAGGCCTTGTGCACATATTTGTAGTTGAACTGATTGAAGAATGAACAATTCAGTGCATCCACACTGGATATGCTGAAGTGGTTTAAATTTTGCCCTGTGTCCAAACCAGTAATTGCCTCAACCATTTTAGTTGCAATGCCTGCTGGGTACCTATCCCAGACTTCTCAGCTCTGCTCCCATTATGGGAGATTTCACATGATTACCCAAGTTTTATGAGACAGTAGTTGGGAGATTAGCTGAACTGTTTCAACTTGTCTATATATATATTGATACTAAACAGGTTTATACTGAACCAGTTCAGGTTTAACCATGTATTAACTCTGCCGAAAGGTGGTGGTCTTTTCTAAATGGTTATGACACCATTTGAAACCATTTGCAGACCATTTAAGGTGCTTTGGTGAGTGGATGCTAAGTGTCCTACAAACATTTTAAGGGCTTTAACTGATTTAATTCCTCAAATGTGGATCAGGCCAAAAGGATACCATTGTGTGATGATTTTACTGATATTGAACCCAGTTCACTAGGAACTGCGAGGCGACCACTAACTAATATCACATGATCTACTACTCCACAGATGATAATGTCAATGACTTTTGATCACTGCCGCTGTGGGCTGGGTTCAAACATTTATTGTGTTACCAGTCTCCTGAGCCATTCAGTCCCCTAGGAATACAGTTTGAAGTTCAATCATTTTTCATTCACATCCCTGATATTGTTCTTTTCAATAGCCTTGATTAACTGAACAATTTTACCTGATGAATTGTCACTTTGTGGAAAGCAGTTTTCTGTCAAAAGGAAATGAATTATATTCTTGGTGCCCAATAATAAGTAAAGGTTAAAGAAGTTGATAATATGGATTGAGGTAATTTAATCACAGATATAAATGAATGAGAAATTAAAACTGTTCATTTCCGTACCAGATGTGCTTTGCCTACAAACTTATCTACGAAAACAAATTTACTTGTCATCGGGCAAAAGCAGACAGTGTAACTTCTGCTCTCTCTGGCAGAGATCCGTAATGTTGGCGTCTTTATAGGGAATAGTAGCGATACAAGCCACATTTCGCTCTGTTACATGTATGTAAATCCATACTAACTTCACAAGTTACATACTACTCAAGTTAAGTATCAGAGGAGTAGCCGTGTTAGTCTGAATCTGTAAAAAGCAACAAAGGGTCCTGTGGCACCTTTAAGACTAACAGAAGTATTGGGAGCATAAGCTTTCGTGGGTAAGAACCTCACTTCTTCAGATGCAAGAAGTGAGGTTCTTACCCACGAAAGCTTATGCTCCCAATACTTCTGTTAGTCTTAAAGGTGCCACAGGACCCTTTGTTGCTTACTACTCAAGTTAGTACAGATGTATACAGCTGCAGCTGAGAGCAAAGTTTGTCCCATTGCTTGCTGGTTGCATTCTCACATCAGCTGCATTAATTATCCTGAAGTCATCCTTTCCATTGATACTACCATATAAGTGTCAATAACCCATAGTAAAGCTATTGCACCCAGGGTGGAAATGATCGTGGTCTTAATACTTTCATCACAAATTTTCTAGGCCAAGTGTGATCTTGGTAATGAATACCTTCAAACTGGCCTGAATATAGGCTAACAGGATACGGGTGCACATGGCTCAAGCAGGAGATCCCTGTCCTTCAGTCTCAGTACTGAATAACACTGAAAATAAGTCAGAATAGCTCTGTGCATCTGTGAGTAAATTAGGGCTTGATTTTAATCTCTCTGGCACTGGTTTTACACTGCAGTAATTGCACTGGCATCTGTGGAGTTACTCCTGATTTCAACTGGTGTGACTGAGATCCAAATGAAGCTTTGATTTACCAAATTGGGTAAGCACTACAGAGAGATGCCAACAGACAGCTATAATGCAGCTGCTTCCAACCCTGTGAATGAACTTAGTCCTACATATGGCAGGATTTTTGATACCCAAGGTTTTACCCATCCATAGACAATACCCCAGCCCTTGCCCATCTCTATTCCCCATTATCATTTCTAGAATCACTAATTCACTCTACGAACTGATGAATCCATAAAGGAAGCAACTGTGTTGGAAAAGCTACTGCATTCTTTTTCCTGAAGAGGGAACAGAAAACAATTCAGAGTTGTTAGAGTGCAGCTGGTACATCAACAGCTCTGGAACTGATGGGATACGAGATAAGAAAATGACCCCATATCTCTGCCATTTTATTTAGTGGGGAGGTGGCATTTTGATTACTAACCCCTGTGTTTTAGATTTATATAAGTAGGGATATTTTACTAGTACGTCAATTAAAATGTGTCTTTGGAAGGATTACTATTGCCTATTGCTGGAAAAGATGCCGTTCAATAGGATTTGTGTTTATTTTAGATGTATCATTGGAGTGGCTCATATTCATTTTAGTTCATGACTTTGAATTCTCTTATGAGATGCCATTTAGCAATTTCATTAATATCTGAAAGTCTGCCAAAAAACAATGTATTTGTCCATATGAGGCAAAATTATCTCTTCTGCATGGGAGAATTCCCTGTCAGGTGGATTATATATGTTATACTATGTTTCTTTAATAAAACATGTTTTAAAAGGGTCTGTGAATGTAAAGCCACCATCACAGTTTTAAGTATGTTAAAAGAAACCCCGTCTTTATCCTGACAAAAAATAAGACATTGGGTGAAATTCTCATATCAATCACAGCAATATAATGGCATCAACTTCAGTGGGCTTGCACCCATGTACTGTAACTGAGAGGAGAAGTCAGTCCATTGGTGTGTTTCTCCAGCCATTATATTGAAGAAATTTAGTGGGTGCTCAGCTAGCTACTCCCTGGCCAGCCCCTGCATGGGTGTTCAAAGGTGGGGTACATGCAAAGAGTACATCTGCAGTCCTTAGGCTTCCTAGGTGCAAGGATTTCTGATGGTTGGCACCATTATTCCAAGTGGGGCAGACATGGGTGTGGGTCCATGCCACAGGTGGTAGCACAAGCTGCACCTCTGAATTCGTTCTCTGCTTGCTACAGGAGATATTGGCACTCCTGGAGCTCAGGGAGGTGTACTTCTGCACCACCCAACACAGACTGATGCTTTAAAATCTCCGTTATTGCCCCAGAGCGTGTGCATCTGTGATTCCTCATGCACACTCTAATTGATTAGATCTCTGGCAGTCCTGAAATGGTAATTGAATACTGTATGTCACAGAAACAGGTGTTTTGTAATTTTACATGCACACACCAGTGGGTTGACACATCACAGTGTTAGAATCCAGACTTTTTCTTGGCACTTACATACAGACAAGAATGTGAGTGTTGACAGCAGATGTGGGGGAAGACCTTGTCATGACTCTACTGATCCTACGGCTTCCCACTGTTCTAATGATTTTGCCATCCATGACACTGAAAATGTTGTTTATTAAAGATGATAAATATGGTAATGGAACCTCATTTCTTCTTACGTCTCAGATAATATACACAGGTGAGACCTTATCTGGAATACAGCATGCAACTCTGGTCTCCCATGCTAAAGAAAAATGAACTCACACTGGAATATGTGCAGAGAAGGGCTACCTGAATGATCAGAGGAATGGAGAACCTACCTACAAGAGGAGATTTAAGGAACTTGGCTTGTTTAGCCTAACAAAACAAAGGATGAAGGGAGATACGATTGCTCACTATAACTACATCAGAGGGATAAACACCAGGGAGAGAGGGGAGTTATTTAAGTTAAGCACCAATACTGACAGAAGAACAAATGAATATAAACTGGCCATCAACAAGTTTAGGCTTGAATTTAAACAAAGGTTTCTAACCATCAGAGGAGTGAAGCTCTAGAATGGCCTTCCAAGGGGAGTAGTGGAGGCAGAAAACATAACTTGTTTTAAGACTAAACTTGGTAAGTTCGTGGAGGGGATGGAATGATGAGACTGCCTACAACGACAAATGGCAATTGCATTAGCAACTATCTCCAATAGCCAGCGATGGGAAGGGCTCTGAGTTATTACATAGAATTCTTTCCCAGGTGTTTGGCTGGTAGGTCTTGCCCACATATGGTCAGGGTGTAACTGATTGCCATATTTGGGGTCAGGAAGGAATTTTCCCCCAGGTCAGATTGGCAGAGACTCTGGGGGGAGCTTGCCTTCCTCTGCAGCATGGGTACCGGGTCACTTACTGGTGTGACCTAGAGTAAATGGTGGCATCTTGGTAACTTGAAGTCTTTAAATCAAGATTTGAGGATGTCAATAACTCAGCCAGTCCCTTATAACCTTAAAGTCTATGAGTAAATAGGTGTGTATCAGGATTCATCCTACACAGATAAATCCACGTATACATATAATTGCCTTTGTACCTTAGGTTTTTTGTTAATAATTATCACTTTACTTTAATAATTTTGAAAATGAAATATAACACTAAATCTGGTTGAAAAATGTTAGGCAGGACATCTTTCCATTGGAAAATGCAGTTTCATTAAAATCAAAATATTTTGCAGGAACGTGTTGATTTTGACAAAATTTGGGGTGGAAAAAGGTCTACATTAATTATTGTGACTTAACTGAAATGAAAAAGAATGTGGCAATGTTTTGATTCAATAAGGTAAAAACAATTCATTTTGATTATTTTGTTTTGATTTTTGTATTATATTTTTAAAAATCTATACATAATATATTATTTAATATTTTCAATTATATTGTTTTGACATTATTGAAAGGAAACATTTTGATAGTCCCAAATTGAAAATTTTTCTAATTTCTATCCCACAGGAAACTTCATCTTTGTTCCGATTCAGAAAGAAAACACATTTCAAAATATCAGAATTTCTGATGGAATGGAAATTCTATTTTTCAACCACCTCTACTTAATGCACTATGAAACATGAACAGGTGTGTGTTGCATTTCTTTGGAAGGAGCAACTTTCTCCTTCTTCCTTTGTGACATTCCAAAGATTTCAAGAAAACACAAAATATATGGAAAAATCAGATTCAACTAAAGATAAAAACTTGAAAGGCAAATGAAAACTCCTGCATGCACCTTAATGAAAACATCCGCTGCTCTTGATTGACCATGGCTTTGAGCTCATTTGTATAATGTAACATCTTACAAATTATTCTCTGCTGATCCACTGTGCACTGTAAACGAACATAAGAATGACCATTCTGGGTCATACCAATGGTCCATCTAGCCCAGTATGCTGGCTTCTGACAATGGCCAATGCCAGATGCTTCAGAGGGAGTGAACAGAACAGGGCAATTTATCAAGTGATCCATCCCATCATCCAATCCCAGCTTCTAGCAGTCAGAGGTTTAGGGACACTCAGAGTATGGAATTGCGTCCCTGACCATCCTGGCGAATAGCCATTGATGGACCTATCTTCCATGAACTTATCTAGTTCTTTTTTAAACCCAGTTATAATTTTGGACTTCTCTACATCCCCTGACAACGATTTCTATAGCTTGACAGTGTGTAGCATGAAGAAATATTTTATTATGTTTGTTTTAAACCTGCTGCCTATAAATTTCATTAGGTGACCCCTGGTTCTTGTGTTATGTGAAGGGGTAAGTAACACTTCCTTATTCACTTTCTTCACACCATTCATGGTTTTATAGACCTCTATCATTTCCCCTCCCCTAGTTATCTCTTTTCCAAGATGAACAGTTCCAGTCTTTTTAATCTCTCCTCATATGAAAGTTGTTCCATACTCTTAATCATTTTTGTTGCCCCCTCTGTACTTTTTCCAATTCTAATATATCTTTTTTGAGATGAGGCAACTAGAACTGCACACAGTATTCAAGGTGGGCATACCATGGATTTATATAGTGGCATTATGATATTTTCTGTCTTATTATTTATCCTTTCCGTAATGGCTCCTAACAGTATTAGCTTTTTTGACTCCCGCTGCACATTGAGCGGATGTTTTCAGAGAACTATCCACACTGATTCCAAGATCTTTCTCAAGTGGTAACAGTTAATTTAGACCCACCATTTTGTATGTATAGTTGGGACTAACAAATAATTAAAAACAAACAAGAGCAGCAACTTTGCTAACACTTCCAATGTTTTAACACATGGGGGGGAGGGTCTGCTAGTTATACATTAGTGTTCAGCACATCAAGGGCATCCTTGGGTTTACACTCTCTACTAGAAACACCCATATTAGATTCATGGAATAGAGTGTTAATTTTTACTTCACACACCCCATCCTGTTCGTGGTGTTATTGAGCCTGCTGGAAAGGTTAATTTGGTTCTGCTAACACACTAAGGTAAGTGGCTTGTTACAGTATCCAGATCTAAGAGATTTGTGAGTGACTCTCCAGTCAGATGGGTGAGCAGTCTGTTATATTCAGGGTAGTGTTCAGCCATCACTATGCAATCTGAAGGAGGGATCCATAGAAGTACATAGGTACCTAAACTCTGGACTTACAACAAATTGTTCACTATCAAGCTAGTAGGTGTCATTCAGACTCTTAGGGATAAGTTCTGCCTTATCTGCACATGGACTCCACAGCGGGTACATCTTTCCCCCAGCTCAATACACCCATGTCAGATTCAGACAGAATGCTCACATTAGCACTCCCTGAACACAAGGAAAAAGAACGAGCACTCCTTGTGGCACCTTAGAGACTAACACATTTATTTCGGCATAAGCTTTCATGGGCTAAAACCCACTTCATCAGCTGCATGGAGTGGAAAATATAGGAGCAGGTATAAATACATGAAAGGATGGAAGTTGCCTTACCAAGTGTGAGGTCAGTCTAACGTGACAATTCACTTAACAGCAGGATACCAAGGGAGGAAAAATAACTTTTGAAGTGGTAATGAGAGTGGCCCATTTCAGATAGTTGACAAGAAGGTGTGAGTAAAAGTAGGGGGAAATTATATTGGGGAAATTAGCCAGCGGGACTGCTATGGGTACCTGCATGGCCCCACAGTATGCCAACATTTTTATGGCTGACTTAGAACAATGCTTCGTCAGCTCTCGTCCCCTTACGCCCCTACTCTACTTGCACTACATTGATGACATCTTCATCATCTGGACCCAAGGGAAGGAGGCCCTTGAGGAAATCCACCAAGATTTCAACAATTTCCACCCCACTATCAACCTCAGTCTGGACCAGTCCACACAAGAGGTCCACTTCCTAGACACAACAGTGCTAATAAGCGATGGTCACATAAACACCACCCTATACCGGACACCTACTGACCGCTATACTTACCTACATGCCTCCAGCTTTCATCCAGACCACATCACACGATCCATTGTCTACAGCCAAGCTCTAAGATACAACCACATTTGCGCCAATCCCTCAGACATAGACAAACACCTACAGGATCTCTATCAAGTGTTCTTAAAACTACAATACCCACCTGGTGAAGTGAAGAAACAGATTGACAGAGCCAGAAGAGTACCCAGAAGTCACCTACTACAGGACAGGCCCAACAAAGAAAGTAACAGAATGCCACTAGCCGTCACATACAGCCCCCAACTAAAACCTCTCCAGCACATCATCAAAGATTTACAACCTATCCGGAAGGATGATCCCTCACTCTCACAGACCTTGGGAGACAGGCCAGTCCTCGCTTACAGACATCCCCCGAACCTGAAGCAAATACTCACCAGCAACTACACACCACACAACAAAACCACCAACCCAGGAACCAAACCCTGCAACAAACCCCGGTGCCAACTCTGTCCACATATCTATTCAAGGGACACCATCATAGGACCAAACCACATCATCCACACCATCAGGGACGTGTTTACCTGCACATCTACCAATGTGATATATGTCATCATGTGCCAGCAATGCCCCTCTGCCATGTACATTGGCCAAACCGGACAGTCTCTACGCAAAAGAATAAATGGACACAAAACTGACATCAGGAATCATAACATTCAAAAACCAGTCGGAGAACACTTCAATCTCTCTGCTCACTCAATAACAGACCAAAAAGTGGCAATTCTTCAACAAAAAAACTTCGAAAACAGACTCCAACGTGAAACTGCAGAACTGGAATTAATTTGCAAACTGGACACCATCGGATTAGGCCTGAATAAAGACTGGGAGTGGTTAGGTCATTACAAAACCTAAACCTAATTTCCCCAATACTAATTTCCCCCTACTGTTACTCACACCTTCTTGTCAACTGTCTGAAATGGGCCACTCTCATTACCACTTCAAAAGTTATTTTTCCTCCCTTGGTATCCTGCTGTTAAATGAATTGTCATGTTAGACTGACCTCACACTTGGTAAGGCAATTTCCATCCTTTCATGTATTTATACCTGCTCCTATATTTTCCACTCCATGCATCTGATGAAGTGGGTTATAGCCCATGAAAGCTTATGCCTAAATAAATGTGTTAGTCTCTAAGGTGCCACAAGGACTCCTCATTGTTTTTGCTGATACAGACTAACACGGCTACCACTCTGAAACAAGGAAAAAGGTAATATTACATAACCCCAAAGAGAGATCCCCAAGCCAGACTGGGAACATGGCCAAGAATCCATGTCTCATGCACTCCTCCTAGCATTTGATACAGGTGTGAGAGACACTCATGTTGCACCGTCTAATATTATGAATAACAGCCCTATAAAGCATCATATTCCCGCCTCACCCAGCAAAATCTGAGGTATTCTGCCTTAGTCTTCTATTCACGGCCAGGATGACTCATAGCTCTCCCCTCACTTACTACTGCACTGCAACCCCCTACCATCCACTCCAGACATCAGCAAAAACATAACTTGGTTCATCGATTCTGTGTCCTTACTCAGTCCTTGCTTTGATTGGACTGTGGGATCAGCTCAAGGCTAAAGTCGGTCTAGATGATCAATTAAAATCTAGGTACTTGGTAACAGATTCAGTCTGCCCTTGTAAGATGACTCCCTACACTATACTATGGAACTGGGGAGAAAAAAAACACACACACACATCCTAGCAACACAAAAATTAGCAAGACTCTCTCACTCAGGCAGCAACACTCTTCTCCAGTAACCTCCCAGTAAGATACAAGTAGAGAAGAAAAGAGTAGCTATTTTTTCCCACAGTTGATATTTTTATTTCAAATATGTGCCATGCCACAGAAACGTAAGCTGCGGTATATTCTTTGTGGAGGGATGCATTTTTTGACACTGTAACTTTAATAATTTGCACCTTTGCTACATTACTCTGAAGAGTGATGATTGTGTCTTTCAGCCTGATTTGGAAGCATAAAAGATCAGGGATTGAGAATGTGGTTTGCAGGGGACCCAAATTAGATTTCATCTTCTTTTATTCCCACATAGACCCATATAAGAGATTGCTACATTCTGGTGAAATTTACTCTTGTAGGGCTTGATCCTTCCAACGCTTGCACACATGAGTAACTTTATTCACGTGAGTAATCCCATTACACTCAATAGGACTATTCCCCTGCAGTATTAGCACCATGCTTTGTTAGAACATAACATCTGTCTTTTCCTACCCCTTCTTTTCTTTAATATGAAATAGAAATCAAATTACTGTGCATTTTACAAATTCTTATTATGCAGGGAACTTTTAGAATCTTTTATTGCGTCCACTAAATTTGTATTTGTGTCTAATTTTGTAAATATTACGAGACTCAAAGAAAAACATTAAACGTAAAACATAATTAAACTTGTAGGTTTTATGTTAATCAACCTTCTAGAGAGATTTATTTTATTGTATGGATTAAACTTTCAGCAAGTTGGCAGCTTGGTAGATATAATTTAACATCCCTTAGTAATCTCATAAGGGCATAAATTCAAACTGCTCACCTTTACAGCCATTTAGAATAGTTCTCACGCATATGTGAGAAAATTAATTAGAGAAAATGGGAGGGATTTTTCTATTCATTTTGAAGCTGTTTGATATATGTATTTTTTTAAACTTTCCAAAACAATTCAACACTCCATGATCAAGTGCTGACTAAAGAAATACAGAACTCTAGCAGGAGTCATCCTATTACCTTTTTTGAGGCTAACAGTCCCTGGTCCAAATTCTGCTCTGAGCCAACAGACTTACACTGCTGCAACAATGAGACTCCTTTAACCCTCCAGATTAAAATGACATTGGTCTGTCCCTTGAAAAAGAGGAGACTGAGATCAGAGGCACTCTTTATTCAGGATATTTCAAAAGAAACAGGAATTGCCATACTGGATCAGATCAGTAGTCCATGTAGTGCATTATCTTTTTATTAGCAGTGGCCAGTACTAGATGCTTCAGAGAAAGATACAAGAAACCCTGCAGTCAATATGTATATTGGACACATACAGGCACTATAAACCAGATTCTGCCACCCTGAAGGCACTTAATGCCACTCCAGCAGGGTGAGAGGGCCATAAAGGGAATTGTCCTAGTTCAAGGGCAGAGTACAGGTATTATAAGCAGGGAGGAAGGATGGTCCCACGGGTGGGTTGCTAGTTTGAGACTAGGGAGATGCAGATTCAATTCCCTGCTCTTCTTCCTGTGTGACCTTGGGCAAGTCAATTAACCTTTCTGATCCTCAGTTCCTCTTCTCACTGATGTGTTTGAGAATAAATCCATTAAAGCTTGTGAGGCGTCCAGGTACTGTAGTAAAGGGGGCCAGGTAAGGACCACTCTCCTGTACAGCTACCATTACAGGAACAAGTGTGGTGACCAGATGTCCCAATTTTATAGGGACAGTCCCAATTTTTGGGTCTTTTTCTTATATAGGCTCCTATTAACCCCCACCCCCTGTCCCGATTTTTCACACTTGCTGTCTGGTCACCCTAGGAACAAGTTAGGACCAAACGTAGGAAGGGGCTGAGAGGCACAGTAGCAAATCTGGCCCTGTAGTTCTACTTGGCTGCTTAACTTCCACATTGAGAAACACATCACATAGCATCTATTCCTGGCTTGCATTAACTTCAGTGGAGTTCTTCCTGATTTATATTAGTGTAAAATAAAAATCTGTCTCAGGGTGCAAGACACTGAAGTCTGGAACTTGATTTCTGCCCCCCTACTCTCACCATTGGTCCATCAGGTCACAGAGTAAGGCTTAGCTTTTGTACTCAAATTCTTACCAGAACTGGACTGGGGTTAGGCTAGGGAGGGTCTGGAGTTTAATAAAATGTCTCTATATTCTTGAATGACCTTAGAGTCTGTTAGAGAAATATATTTTATAAATAGAAAAAATAAATAGGGATGCTTGAAAAATTTCCAGATTATAATGAAAATTTTCCCTGATTTCTTTTAAAAACAACCCTAAAAATAAGTAACTTTTGTTTCCCTGATATCACATCACACACAGATGAATTAATCACAACTATCTTACATTGCTTTGTAATGTTCACATTTAGACACATACATTAAGGCAGCCTGTAAGGGTTAAAATTTTACCAACATCTCTGATACTGGAAAGTTGATTTGTCCTTTATATGGCCACTTGGTGTCATTACATTTACTTAATAGAATTGATACTCTTTCCATTTTTTTTTAATCTGCTTGGTCCCCAAATTTAGAAGTCCAACTGCTATATTTCTTCCAGCTCAGATAGCACAGAGGCATCAAAATCAACCTGGGAGCCAATGCTTCCTTCTCATTGTCCTTTGGGAGTTAAAGGGGTGATTCCTTTAAAAGGTTCCCAGACACTAGAAAGAGGGAAAGCAAAATGTGTATGCATGCCAAGAAAGTGTCATAATAGCTTATTCAAGAAAATAAAAATAATTTATTCAACTTGGCAAGAGCCTTGCACTCTAAATTTCCACCCAAAGTACTTGATTAAGTGCTACACTTTCTCAGAGACACACTGACTTTCAGGATGGCTGTCTTTGCATTACAACCAACCAGCAAAATGGGATGTGCTGGCCAGTTTTTCATCTCTTCTCCTTCTTCCTCCTCTCACTGCCCAAGAGGACTGATGAAGAGCGATATATGTATTATAGAGCTAATGGCACTGTGGCTTAGAAAAATAAACATGGAACTAGGGCATGAGGGACACCAGAGATTTAATCCTGGCTATGTCACTGATTCACTGTGGAATGACAATCTGCAAACGCTTTGATTCAAATTTAGAAAAGAGCCTAAGGGATTTAGGTTCCTATATCCCATTGGGAAAACAAAGACAAAGGCTAGGATTTAGTTTCCTAAACTGTAAAGTGGGGATATTAGTTTCCTACTAACCAGGGGAGTCATGAGGATTATTTTCGTGATTTGTCAAGCTGTTTTAATATGGATACATGTAACATCATATTACATAGGTACTACATAGTAATAATAATTAATGCCTAGCTCTTATCCAGTACTGATATTGAGCTAGATCATGGTATTTAGGTATCTGGGGCAGCATATAGCCACTCTGCAATGGGAGCACCAGAAACCATTCTGCGGACTTCCTCCTAGAGTTTCTCAGCACATAGAGGGGAGTGCAGGCCACTCACCCTCCGCACCAATTTTGTTCTGTGGAGCATAGCTGAGGGAGGGATAAGATAAGACTGTCTCCACTTTCTCTTTACCCTGCCTGTGCCTCTTTGGGGCAGTTGGGGAAGAGCAGTCCTTTCACAAGAGCCACACACAGCAGTCACCATTTGACAATGGTGAATAGTAACTGCAAGGTGCCCTTGCTGTAATGAGGTTCTGGGGGAGCTTCCCAAAGAGGCACACAATTTTGTGTAACAGTGGGGTAGAGAAGGGGAAGGGCTCCTTTTGCGCTGCACAGGCACCAGTGCTGCAGAAAAAAAGGCCTAGGACTGACTTCAGACTGATTTGAATATACTTGTAGTAGGCTGTAGTAAAGTCCTGGACCCACTGAAGTGCAGCTGTGCTTGTTTACTGAAATTCAAAGTACAGAAAATGCTGTAACATAACATAAGAACATAAGAACGGCCATACTGGGTCAGACCAAAGGTCCATCCAGCCCAGTATCCTGTCTACCGACAGTGACCAATGCCAGGTGTCCCAGAGGGAGTGAACCCAACAGGGATCCCCTGGGACTTCTTTTGTACTGAAATATCAGTGCTCTATTTAGATTTGCCATATGATGAACTGAACGTGCATTGATTTCTGTTGGATGGTTTATGCTTGGATGGTTTTGCGCTCTAGATACCAGAAGTCTGGAATTGGCCACTGGTGCTGCACTAGCACTACTAGATAGGTTTCTGTTAAACTCACTTGAGGTTCTCACTCTAAAGAGAGAAGGAATTAATGTTGCTAAAATAATACTTAGCAGAGTCAAATAGGACTAAGACAGCTAAAGTAATAGTGATCATTTTAGTCCAAGTGGTGGAGCTTTTGGATCTGAGAGTCCTTTGTCCCAGCTGGAATAGTTCCCTCACAAATTAAAAAGGCACTTCTCAGACACAATGGTTTGATTTAGTACTGAATTGCCATGTGCGGCACTAATGCACTGCAAGGGGATTCTCAGAATAGTCTCAAATTACTCCTGGAAGTATTTTCAAGTGACCTTTGAGAGCTAGGGTGATGCTACACAAGCACTGAAAAAGGAGGCATTGGACTCCTAGAAGTGGAGACTTTATTTCTTTCTGTCTTGGCATTTATAAGGCACCAATCACTATGGAGAAAACCCTGAAGACTGCAGGATTAGTATGTACTACAGTTAATGGGACAGCTTCTCAGATGGTGTAAGTCACTAGAGCTCCATTGACTTCTGTGGAGCTACATCTATTTACACCAGTCAAGCAGCTGGCCCAGGGTAAGGAATTTCAGACTATAGCAGTTAGCCTGTTTCATTTGTTCCTCATTCTTTTAATAACAGTAGTACAAAAGTCTGTAAGTATTTAATACATCCTCAGCTAGTGCAATCAGTGATCCTGTAATGTGGTAGCTGAGAGGCCCTATTTAAAGGGCTTGAATTAGCAATGACACAACATGGGTCTGATTCTCCTCTCAGTTGCACTAGTGTAAATTGGGAGTAACCACAGTGAAATCACCAGTTCGAAATCAGTATGGCTAGTACATTCAGTGTTTATATAGGGTGCAAAAATTTGTTTTTTTCTCCAAGTCAATATTTAAACCAAACAGTAGGCTCAGCTGAAAGTAATAACCTAGCCACACAATTTGCTGGTTAATTCTTTGTTCCTTCCTAAGTGCCTGTGAGAAAGCAGAAACATAAATCTTCCATTCACACAAAATAAATTAATCAACAAGTAGCAGCTCTCAGGACTTTTTCCCCCACAGAGCAAGTGAAAATATTGTTTTTCTACTATGGGTACAACATTTCAATCTGACTTGAAAATAACGAAAGAGCTGCATATATTTAATCAGATATTGATTGATTGCTATAATATACTAAGTCAAACAATAGCTGCAAGGAGCATGGGGGTTGGAGGAAATAAAACACCTTTAGGCTAACGTGTTAGAACAAATAAGTGATAGATGAATATACAATATATGTGATTCTCAGGCTGTTATAGATGCATAAAGTTAACCCTCTGATTAACAACTGAACATTTTCCTTATTAGTGCAATATTGTAAATTTAAGAGATACAAAGCTAATTATGAGTTTGCTTCTGTATTGTATGCTCTTGTACTTTCAACACTCCCTGTTCAGATGCTCATTATTGAGCCTGAGATCTGGAACAGATGTTTTTTCAGGACAATAGCGTGTGAACATCATTCTGATGAAAAGCGAAGCTGCGGAATTACATGACAGCTGCAGCAGATGAACTGGTCTTGTAATTAAGGCATCAAACTGGGAGATTTCAGATCATTTCCTGGCTCTACCACAGATTTTGTGTAACTGTTGGCAAATGTGCTAATATCTCTGGGCCTCGTTTACCCACCTATCAAATGGGAATAGTAATAATCATCCTTTCTTCCCACTCTTTGTCTGTCTAGTGAGACTGTTTACCTTTGGAGTAGGGCTATGTGTATGGATGCACCTAGCACCAGGCGACTCTAATCTCAGTTGTGCTTTGTGTAAGTTTGGAATATAAGTTTGATGAGAAAAGAAGGGAATAAAGAAACTAATTAATTCTGTGGTGTTTGTAGTGCAGGAGGTACAACTATATCATCATAATGGCCCCGGTCAACATTGGGCCTTGGGTCCGGGTTTCCTGGTTGGTGCTGGGAGTGCCAGTCCGGGTGCTGGGACGGTGACTTGGGCCTCTGGTCCGATAGGGGTTTCTGGCTTTAAAATCTATGAATATTGCCCTGACTGACTCCCAGGAAACAGAAAGTAAATTAGACTACTGGCATATGTTGATTGCCAGTTGTTTATTCTTTGGTAGGCTCTCGGATACCACAGTAACGGGTACCAGGGCAGAACTCTAGATAGATCCGATAGATGGAATGGAATACATGGGGAATTACATGGTGAAGGATTGGTGACCATCCGTAGGGTGACCAGATGTCCCGATTTTATAGGAACAGTCCCGATATTTGGGGCTTTTTCTTATATAGACTCCTATTACCCCCCACCCCTGTCCCGATTTTTCATACTTGCTGTCTGGTCACCCTATGACCATGGGGCAGGGAAATGTGATGGTTCACAATGATTTAAGGTATGTCAACACTAGAAATGCTACAGTAGTACAGAAGGCGTTCTTCTGTTGCTGTAGTAAATCCACCTCTCCAAGAGGCAGTAGCTAGGTCAACAGAAGACTTATTCTGTCAGCCTAGTGGTGTATACACCAGGGCTTAGGCCAGCTTAATTACACCACACAGGATGCGAAATTTCTCACAGGTCTGAGTGATTTAGTTAAGCCGGTCTAACTTTATAGTGTAGACCAACCCTAAGAAGTAGTCCCTGTTGTAAAAAAGTAATAATCCAAATAATAAAATATTTGTTCTAGTGTAGTGCCAGCTGGTTTAGATCTTCATGGTGTTCTTCTGACAGTACAGAGTGTAAATCAGACTTAAAAGGTATCCAGACATGACACGCGCAGAATATTAAGTAAACTCTGAACAGAGTCATTGTGGCATTTTGAGTCTCACAGTAACAAATGTGTTTAGTATTACAGTACCTCACACCATTCGTTTTACTCTGTTAGAAGGGCTTTCCCAACCTCTTTTGGGTTTCCTTATTTTGCCACCAGAACAAGAAAGATGTAGCTATTTTTATGTTAAGAAATCTCCATATTACTCCCATTGCTTTGACAATCTGTTTTTCTGGTTTGATCTGATTTCCCTTTTTGAACCACAGAGGAAGAGTTGTTTGATATAGTTTTTAAATGTATATGTTAAGTGACGAACGTCTGCTACAGCTATACAAACATGCATCTACAATAGTCATAATGCCACTACTGTGCCAGATTCCACATGCTTTTTCCTCCCATATTGGCAAATCTAAGTAATAGATAAAAGGGAAGGTCCTTTTGTGGATTGAGAACTGGTTAAAAGACAGGGAACAAAGGGTAGGAATAAATGGTAAATTCTCAGAATGGAGAGGGGTAACTAGTGGTGTTCCCCAAGGGTCAGTCCCAGGACCAATCCTATTCAACTTATTCATAAATGATCTGTAGAAAGGGGTAAAAAGTGAGGTGGCAAAGTTTGCAGATGATACTAAACTGCTCAAGACAGTTAAGACCAAAGCAGACTGTGAAGAACTTCAAAAAGATCTCACAAAACTAAGAGATTGGGCAACAAAATGGCAAATGAAATTTAATGTGGATAAATGTAAAGTAATGCACATTGGAAAAAATAACCCCAACTATACATACAATATGATGGGGGCTAATTTAGCTACAACGAATCAGGAAAAAGATCTTGGAGTCATAGTGGATAGTTCTCTGAAGACGTCCACACAGTGTGCAGAGGCAGTCAAAAAAGCAAACAGGATGTTAGGAATCATTAAAAAGGGGATAGAGAATAAGACGGAGAATATATTATTGCCCTTATATAAATCGATGGTACACCCACATCTTGAATACTGCGTACAGATGTGGTCTCATCTCAAAAAAGATATACTGGCACTAGAAAAGGTTCAGAGAAGGGCAACTAAAATGATTAGGGGTTTGGAATGGGTCCCATATGAGGAGAGATTAAAGAGGCTAGGACTTTTCAGCTTGGAAAAGAGGAGACTAAGGGGGGATATGATAGAGGTATATAAAATCATGAGTGGTGTGGAGAAAGTAGATAAGGAAAAGTTATTTACTTATTCCCATAATACAAGAACTAGGGGCCACTAAATGAAATTAATGGGCATCAGGTTTAAAACAAATACAAGGAAGTTCTTCTTCACACAGCACACAGTCAACTTGTGGAACTCCTTGCCTGAGGAGGTTGTGAAGGCTAGGACTATAACAGTGTTTAAAAGAGAACTGGATAAATTCATGGAGGTTAAGTCCATTAATGGCTATTAGCCAAGATGGGTAAGGAAAGGTGTCCCTAGCCTCTGTTTGTCACAGGGTGGAGATGGATGGCAGGAGAGAGATCACTTGATCATTACCTGTTAGGTTCACTCCCTCTGGGGCACGTGGCATTGGCCACTGTCGGTAGACAGGATACTGGGCTAGATGGACCTTTGGTCTGACCCAGTACAGCTGTTCTTATGGTCTTATGTTATGTTATTTTAAAAAGGCCAGTAGAGGTAAGGATCAAAAAGCTAGGTACCCTTAGTCAAAGAAAGAAAGCTGTGATTAAGAACCGACTGGACCTGGCTTTCTTAGCCAATACACGGCACTAAGGACCAATTCTACTCCTACTGAAGTCTATGGAAAAGCTCTCATTGATTTCAGTGGTACAGAATTGGACCTTGGAGAAATGTGTACTGACCAAGTAAGGCAGGTTTTGCAATAGCAATTCCTTAATTTACTGGTCTTTTCTAATTCTACTATTAAGTGTTTATGTCATAGACCTTTATCAAACCATCAACTCATAGCGTGCAGTTAGGTGTCCCAGAAATATCCAGTAAAAGGAAATGAGGTACAGCTAGCTTACCCTTTTATAAATTTTACAAAAAGTAGTTATCAGTGGTTCATTCTCAAACTGGGAGGATGTATCTAGTGAGGTCCCACAGAGGTCTGTCCTGGGTCCAGTACTATTCAATATTTCCATTAATGAGTTGGATAATGGAGAGTATGCTTATAAAATCTATAGATGACACAAAGCTGGGAGGGGCTGCAAGCACTTTGGAAGACAGGGTTAGAATTCAAAGTGGCAAACTGGTGGAGTGGTCTGGAATCAACAAGATGAAATTCAGTAAAGACAAGTGCAAAGTACTTCACTTAGCAAGGAAAAATCAAATGCACAAATATAAAATGGGGAATACCTGGCCAGGTAGTAGTACTGCTGAAAAGGATCTGAAGTTATAGGATCTGAATGGATCACAAATTGAAAATGAGCTATGTGATGTAGTTGCAAAAAAGGCAAATATCATTCTGGAGTGTATAAATAAGGGCATGTCTACACTACGAAATTAGGTTGATTTTATAGCAGTCGATCTTTAGAAATCAATTTTATACAGACGGTCATGCATGTCCCCACTAAGCGCATTAGGTCGGCAGAGTGCGTCCTCAATACCGTGGGTAGCATCGACTCACGGAGTGGTGCACTGTGGGTAGCTATCCCACAGTCCCCACTGCCCATTGGAATTCTGGGTTAAGATCCCAATGTCTGATGGGGCAAAAACATTGTCGTGGGTGGTTCTGGGTACATGTCGTCAGTCTCCCCTCCCTTCTTTCCCCCCTTCCTCCTTAAAAGCAACGGCAGACAATCATTTTGCGCCTTTTTTCCTGGGTTATCCATGCAGATGCCATAGCACGGCAAGCATGGAGCCCCCTCAGCTGCACACTGCTTTTGTGAGCATTGTAAACACCTTGCGCATTATCCTGCAGTATGTGCAGAGCCTAGCTAGGAGCCGCCAGCACAAGGAAGATTGTGAGGAGGACATGGACACAGACATTCCTGAAACCACGGGCAATTGGGATATCATGATGGTATTGGGGCATGTTGATACAGTGGAACACTGATTCTAGGTCTGGCAAACAAGCACAGACTGGTGGGACCGCACAGTGTTGCAGGTATGGGATGATTCCCAGTGGCTGTGAAACTTTCACATGCATAAGGCCACTTTCATGGAACTTTGTGAGTTGTTTTCCTCCACCCTGAAGTGCAGGAATACCAAGTTGAGACCTGCCCTGACAGTTGAGAAGTGAGTGGCAATAGCCCTGTGGAAGCTTGCAACACCTGACTGCTACCGATCAGTCGGGAATCAATTCGGAGTGGGCAAATCTACCGTGGGGACTGCTGTGATCCAAGTAGCCAGGGCAATCAAACATGAAAACATATCATCGCGAGTGTGTTTTTTTCGCCTTCTAATCTGTGATAACCTCAGGGACGGAATTGATGCGGGGAGCATAGAAGCATTTGCAGCTGCAGGGGTGGAAAAAGGGGGAGAATAGACTTTTAAGAAGATACATTTCTGAGAACAAAAGGGAGACTCTTTCACAGTGAATCTAGCAATTCACAGCAGACAGCACATGTGTTTTAGATACAAGGTCGCATTTTGCCTTTTATATTGAGCGCCTGCCAGTATGGTGACACATCAACACAGCTGGGCAACAGAATTCGGTTTCCAGGCAGCCATGGTAAGCCAAAGGGTATATGGGGTTGGCTTCTTCCGTGTTCATAACATGTGGGAATGGTTTCAAACTGCAGCACCCTCCTTTTCCATAGCAACCAATGCTGGCTGGGTTTGCCGTTTAAAAGGAGGAGCTGCGGTTTTGGGGTGGATGTGCAGCACACCCCTCCCCACCCCCACGTGACTATTCTCCAGGATGATCCCTTTTAGCCAAGCACAAACAGCCCAGCATGCCCGGGGTCTAATGTGTCGAGGATCACCAAACAGAGGGGATTACTGTTCCCTTACAAAACTTCCCCTGAGGTGCCTTCTCCGCCTTCAGGGTCCGGAAACAATATGCCCTGAGAGGGTATTGGTTCCAGGTTGAGGAAAAGGTCCTGGCTGTTGGGGAGAACGGAGTCTCTGCTTGCCTGCTGCGCATTCTCCTCCTCCTCCTCCTCTTCCTCATCCGCAAAATCCTCATCCATGTTGCGTGAGGCTGCCACCTTGCAGGTATCCATGGGAGTGTTAGGGTACAGGTAGGGTCCCCCCCTAGAATGGCATGCAGCTGATCGTAAAAGCAGCATGTCTGGGGCTCTGACCCGGAGTGACCTTTTGCCTCCTTTGTCTTTTGGTAGGCTTGCCTGAGCTCCTTAATTTTCATGCTCTGTGTCCCTGGTGTAGCCTCTGTCCACCATGCCCTGTGCAATTTTGGCATATATATCAGCATTTCTTCTGCTGGATCGGAGTTCTGCCTGCACAGATTCTTCTCCCCATACAGCAATCAGATCCACTGTTTCCCATTCGCTCCATGCTGGAGCTTGTTTGAGATTCTGGGATTGCATGGTCACCTGTTCTGCTGAGCTCGCCATGCTGGCCAAACAAGAAATGAAATTCGAAAGTTCCCGGTGCTTTTCCTGTGTAGCTGGGTAATGCATTGGAGTTGAAAGTGCTGTCCAGAGTGATCACATTGGAGCACTCTGGGATAGTTCCCAGAGGCCAATACCATCGAATTGCACAGCACTGCCTCTACAGTATCCCAAATTCAAACCAGGAAGGTCAATTTTAGCACTACTCCCCTCATCGGGGAGGAATAAAGCAGTTGATTTTAAGAGCCCTTTAGGTCGGTGGAACGGGGTTGTTTGTGTAGACGCATTCATTACAAAATTGACCTAACACGGCTAAATTTGACCTAACCTCATAGTGTAGACCAGGCCTAAGAGAGTGTCATATGTCAGATACAGGAGATAATTATTCTACTCTATTCAGCACTGGCAAGGCCTCAGAGCTAGAGTACTATGTCCAGTTTTGGGCACCACACTTTAAGAAAAATTGAACAAATTGGAGAGAATCCAGAGGAGAACAACAAAAATGATACAAGGTTTTGAAAACATGACCTATGAGGTAAGGTTAAAAAAACTGGAGTTGTTTAGTCTTGAGAAAAGAAGACTGAGTTGGAACCTGATAACCATCTTCAAATACATTAAGGGATGTTACAAAAAGGATGGTGATTATTCCCCATATCTGCTGAAAGTAGGACAAGAAGTAAATGGCTTAATCTGCAGATTAGAAATTATGGGGGGGAAATTTCTAACTATAAGCATAATTAAGCACTGGAATAGGACACCAAGGGAAATTGTGGAAGCCCCATTGCTGGACGTTAAGAACAGGTTACACAGACACCTGTCAGGGATGCTCTAGGTATACTTGGTCCTGCCTCAGCGCAGGAGGATGGACTAGATGACTCTCAAGGTCCCTTCCACCCCTAGATTTCTATGATTGTTCCAACATAGAGCATGAGCATGTTAGTACCTTGCAGGATCAGGCCTAAATTAGTGTTTTTCTGGGACATGATTCAGAGGTTATAGACATGTAGGAAACAATACAAAAGATTTGGTAATGGGACCATCTTTACAAGATGCACATGCTCTGTCTAGGTGACTGAGAAGCTCTACTTTATATTAACCCCTCTGATGCCTTCACTCAATCTACTATTTCTCAGCAGAACCTAATTAATGGCAATTGGGTGACAATCCTACCTTACTTACACCATGTAAACCTGATGATCTCAGAAGATGATAGCATAAGCTCTGAATGATTCAGCTCTTGTGTGTCATGCTGCAGCATCAGGAGAAGCTAAAAATTCCAATTCTTGAGCCACAGCCCTTACCACAAGAAGTGCAGGCATCAGACTCAGTGCCATAGGATGAAGCTGGCACACTATTAGCAGTTGCGGCCTACCCCACTTTTACCTTCCAGTGTGGCCTGTTGCTAGCTACATTTTCCCAGCTTGCAGTGTCAATGTTGAAAGTTTTCAAGTCCCTCTTGCAAACATCTTTGAACCTGAGATTAGGTCAGAGCAGTGGCCTTGGAGCATCTCTAAGTTCTCTATACAAGAGATCCTTTGGAATGCATCTATTATCATCCAGTGCAGGTAAGCAAGCCAACGGAGACATCTGTGAGTGAGAATAGTGATTAGACTTGGCAGTTTTGCTTTGTGTCAGGAGCTTTGGTTTCCCACTCAATATTGCAAAGACATTGGTTTTGGAAGGTGTTTAGCCTTCTCTTGTGCCTGATGAATATGGGCCGGATCTCATCACCATACAGCAGCAGGCTCAAAACCCATATCTTGGTGTTCAATGCTGGTTTCCTGTAATCCGACACATGCTTGGTCAGTTGGCTGAACGTGGTAGCTGACTTTGTCATGAGAGAATTAAGCTCATCATCTAGAGATAAGTTATCTGATCCAGTGGATCTTAGATAGTAGAACTTGTACACAACTTCTAGCGTGGTGTTAGTTATTGAAACTTTTAGTGCAGTCAACACACCTTGTGCCATAATCATCGTCTTTAGGCTGATGGTTCGTCCAAATTCACCACAAGCTAGCACAAAGCTATTGCAAAGTTGCTAGAGCTCCTCTTCACTGTATGTGATGAGCATTGTGTCACTGGAGAAGAGAAGTTATTTTAGCAGTGTTTGACTTTGCTTTTTGTATTAGTTGTGCTATGTTGAAGAGTTTTCTATCTGATCTTGCATGGAGAAGTACTCCCTTTGTGCTACTTGAAAAAGCATGATGAATCAGCAGAGAGTGTTGGTACCAAAACATATCTCTATTTGACACCACTGCTGATGCTGTCATATTAATCAGCATCATACTGGACTGTAGCATTCATGCCATCATGGAAGGATCAAATCAGGCTGAGAAGGACTGAGGGGACAACAAATTCTCTTCTAGCAATTGAGAAAGGCCCTTTCTGCTGGCCATGTCAAAAGCCTTTGTGAGATCTACGAAGGCCACACAGAGGTATTTCTTGTTCTTGACCCTTTTCTTGCAATTGACTTAATGTGAAGACCTGTTGATAGTTGATCTGCAGACACAGAAGCCATGGAGTAACTCTAGTGTCAGGAAGATCAGAATCTAACCCAAAATATGCAATTTATTCTATGTGGTTTGCAGTGAGGCAGAGCCAGGCCATGCTCACCCCTCCCACCAGAAGTCAGTGGGTGGGACTGGGAGCTCAGTTGGGCTGCAGCCGCCAGAGAAACCAGATGCCTCCTGCTTGCTCCTGAGCTGGGAGACCACTGCAGGCCCCTTGGGAGCTGAGGACTGGCCAGAGCCCCCGGAGCCGTACACTGACCTGACCACGGAGGAGTTGCCACAGACCCGAGCTATAGACTCTCATTGCCCCGCCCTGACTGAGGGCCTGGGCTCCCTAACTGTACTTGTTGCTTGGCCCTGACCACAGGCCTGAGCTATAGATTTGAGCTGTTGACTGTTGTCGCCCCACTAAATCCCCACGGTGGGTGACAAACAGAGACATAGTGAGGCATACTGGCCTCCCACAGACCCGGAGGGGGAGGAGCCCCCACCGCTAAACCACTACATGGCTAGACAGTCAAAGAGTAGCTTAATGGGACAAACTTTCAGTTCTGTGTATATTTCCCTCTGACATCAAAAAGTAAGCAGGCCTTGAGGTCAAATTGAACCTGAAGGAATAAAAAGGGATAACAATTTATCTTGTGGCTTTCGATATCTTGACCTATCTAAAAGTCTTACTTATAGTGTTTGCTTCCTAAATGTCTGGCTAGCTCTGATTTGGGGCTTTTGTAATGTGATCACAGCATACATCCACATTCTGGTACAGAAAATAGTTAATTCCCTTCAACAAACTCTCTCTGTCAGACTGATGGCTTGAAGTTATGAAGTATTTTGTTTGGGTCAACAAAGAGATTTGTGACAATGGCAGAAAAGTAAGATGACAATTGGTGTGTATGGTAAAAGTGAGAGAACTTAGCTCTGCATCTTACGCAGATGTCGAATCTTATATTCATTTCAAACATCCTCCAGAGGAAAAAATGCTGACTGCTTATATGTTACTTGTTAGCATTAACTCAACTGTTTTTCTCTTATCATGACTTCTGTCTCCTAACAGACAGTGAGCCAAAATCACCTCTGCACTATACCCTGGGCTATTTAATATATTTCATAGTGGTTGTATGGGGTACGCAAATCAGGACAAGTCTGGGTCCAAAGTAAAGGAATTATTCATTTTTTACATCTAATAAAATGTATACAGAACTACATTTGGGGTAAAAATAAATAAAGGTTTTTTTAACCAGAAAATGATTACCTTCATAATTAAACTGCATTGCTGTGGGGCACTGAAGAAAGAAATTCCAATCATTGGATGATGCCCAGAGATATCAATATTTGTTTGTCTGCCAAAGCACAGCAAATGACAGCAGCCAAAGAGAATGCCTTTCTTGAATTACAGCACTTTTCATTAGGTAATACCCAGGAGGATTCCTTTAGATGTGCAGAAATGCTAACATTGATCAGACAAGGGTACAGGAAACAGAGGTAATAAAATTTCATTAACAGAATAAAGTGTTGAATCCATGCATGAATAACTATGCCATGCTATTGTTCACTTTCAAATGCAGTGGTTTATTTAAATACCAAACAGGAAATAATGCATGATGGCACTACGGAATTTCCCCTGGAAGCATAATTGATTCATTTCTGGAATATATTGTTTATAAGAACCAAACACCATTTTTTGCCAGCGGTTCTGATTAACATATTCCTTTCCCTTGCTCATGGGATTCATTGCTGATCCTGACTCCAGCATTAGTGTAGAACCATTTCTTGAGAGAAAAGTGGAACTTTTTTGTTAAGTATATACAATTAAGGCTAGTATGCAGCATGCACGTAGCATGCCCTCTTCATATAAGCTGTAGGCAGTGTACTACCAGGTGAAATGTTTGCAAAAGGCACATTATAAATTATAAGACATAGATAAAATAGTCATTGGCAGTCCTCACTTGTCATCTATTCAATTATTATCAGTTGGTAGTTTCTCATAGTTATCATGGTAGAAATGGATCATGATGCTGTAAATGCAGATGCTGTAGAAGTGGACAAACGGACATCACTAGCAGAGAAGCAGTGGGCGAGGCAGATCAATAAGATAAAGAAGATACATAGGAAAGACAAGAGTTGTGGAGGACTTTAAAGGTGAAGACAGAAAGCTTGTCATTGAGGCATCAAGAGAGGAGGTTTTGGAACAAACTCATAAAGAGTAATTAGTCACCAAGTCCAGATGGTATTTCCCAAGAGTTCTGAAGGAGCTCAAATATGAAATTGCAGAATTACTAACTGTGGTATGTAACCTATCACTTAAATCACCCTCTGTACAAGATGATTGGAGGATAGTTAAGGTGACACTGAAATTTTTAAAAAGGCTCCAGAGGCGACACTGGCAATTACAGGCCAGTAAATCTAACTTCAGTACCAGGCAAATTGGTTGAAACTATAGTAAAGAACAGAATTATCAGAAACAGATGAACATGATATGTGGAAGAGTCAACACGGCTTTTGTAAAGAGATCATACCTCACCAATCTACTAGGATTCTTTGAGAGTGTCAACAAGCATGCAGACAAGAGTGATCCAGTGGATACAGTGTACTTGGACTTTCAGAAAGGTTTTGACAAGGTCCCTCACCAAAAGCTCATAAGCAAAGTAAGAGAGGAGGTCTTCTCATGGATCAGTAACTGGTTAAAAGACAGGAAACAAATGGTAGGAATAAACGGTCATTTTTCACAATGGAGACAGGTAAATAGCAGCGTCCCGAAGGATCTGTTCTGGGAACAGTGCCGTTCAACATATTCATAAGTGATCTGGAAAAGAGGGTGAACAATGAGGTGGTAAAGTTTGCAGATGATAGAAAATTACTCAAGAATTAAGTTCAAAGCAGTCTGCTAGGAGTTACAGAAGGATCTCACTAAACTGGGTGACTGGGCAAATAAATAAATAAAGTCAGATGAAATTCAATGTTGATAAATGCAAAGTAATGCACATTAGAAAACATAATCCCAAGTGTACATACAAAACAACAATGCTAGGAATCATTAGGAAAGGGATAAATAATAAGACAAAATATCATAATGCCATTATATAAATCCATGGTATGATCACACCTTGAATACTGCATGCAGTTCTAGTCACCCCATCTCAAAAAAGACACATCAGAATTGGAAAAAGTATAGAGAAGGGCAACAAAAATGATTAGGGGTAAGGAACTGCTTCCATATGAGGAGAGATTAAAAAGAGTGGGACTGTTCAGCTTGGAAAAGAAGTGACTCAGGGGAAATATGATAGAGCTCTATAAAATCATAAATGGTATGGAGAAAGTGAATAAGGAAGTGTTATTTTCCCCTTCACATAACACAAAAAACAGGGGTCACCCAATGAAATTAATAAGCAGCAGGTTTAACACAAACCTAATGAAGTATTTCTTCACACAACACAGTCAACCTGTGGAACTCATTGCCATTGGATGTTGTGAAGGCCAAAAGTATAACTGGAAAAAAGAATTAGATAAGTCCAGGAGAATAGGTCCATCAATCGCTATTAGCCAAGATGGTCACGGACACAACCCCATGCTCTAGGTGTCCCTAGGCTTCTGACTACCAGATGCTGGGGCTGGATGACAGGAGATGGATTACTCGATAATTGCCCTATTCTGCTCATTCCCTACAAAGCATTTGGCACCAGCCACTATTGGAAGACAGTACAGTGGCTAGATGAACCATTAGTCTGACCCAGTATGGCTATTCTTATGCTCTTATTATTAATATGTCTCATAGGGCAAGGGAATCTTAAGTAATAAATGACTGGTTCAAAACATATTGCATTATAAATAGGCAAATCCGTTCCAGTAAAAAAAAAAAATCTAACTCAATCCTTCTTCTAAAACCCAAGCTAAATCTGAACGAAACTGTATTTGAAATTCACTCTGTATTTAAGATCCATTAACCTTTTACACTTTGTTTCTGGCTGCAGCTGAAAGCAGAGATACTGAGATCCCATGGGAAAAGGCTGTTCTTGTAATAGTTCCAACCCACACAGAAACAAGGCCCCTGAATGCTAATGCCATATGAGACAGCGGTAGAATCCATAGAATAACAATCTTTGGTTTCCAAAGACAATAGGGTAGAGGATTCTGTTCCCCCACCACCAGTGGAGAACCCCTACACAAAGGCTGTTCTTTTGGCCCATGATTATTTTAGAGTATGCTCTTAGTAAATGATTTGAATGGGTTTTACTGTGTATAGTTTTGTGTAAAGAAGTGTGTTAAAATGAAACAGGCAAGATGCACACTTTGAGGTCTTGACAACCTGGCAAAAGAGGGTCACACAGATACAAGTTTATTCTGACATATTCTAACGTCTGTAGTGGATACAAATTTAAGTTGTGATCATGCAGGTTTAACTGTGCAGGTGGATCTTTCTGCCTATGCATAGCCCACCCCAACCCCTTATTTCAAGGGGCATCCCACAAAATTCCTTGAAAGTATGGATCAGCTTGCAAGAAGTTAGTTCAAATTTGGGTTATGCGTTGGGTCAAATTCAAATCTGATGTCTAAACTAAATTAGATTCCCACACATATGGTCCGACACCCCTCGACCTCTTTATACCCTGCTCTAAATGTGAGTGTAAAAGAATCTAAATGTATATACCTTATGTGCCATGGAGCTGTAAGAAGGTGTAATGTAAAGTAGTTGGTTGCCTACTTCAATTTACAGTCCGTTAGTTTCAGTTCTTGCTATGTTCCACTTGGTGCTTGAGTTTCCGCAACTAGAATATGAGAGAATGCATAATTGCTTCTTTGTTATTTTCTAAAAATGATCTTCCCTCACCCCTTGAAACTCTCAGGGTGGCCAGTTATAATTGGCAGAAGATTCAGTCTCAATTTTATCCAAGGGATGATGAGAAAGTGGCTGCTGTATTAAAGCCTGGCCATTAAAGGTATTGAGCATCATCCACTTCACCTGAAGCCGAGGATGTGCAGCCCTTTGTAAGATTGGGCTATTACTGAACATGGAGTCTGAGTCTTCACTCCCTTCTTCCCTTCACTCCCTCCCCCACTGCACGTACTCTGAGGAAAATATTGCCAGTCAGGAAAGTATTCCGTGTATCTATGTTAACGTATGCTCACGTTTTCAAAGCTTTCAGCCACTTGTACTTCATAAAATATTGAGCATGTCACCAATTACCATATGCACATGAGTTCTTTTTTCCTTTTCAAGGCTTATGATGTTATGTGCTCTCAGACCAGAAGCCTAGTAAGTCTGAAAAGATCAGAATAAAATCAATTACATATTTATAAGGCATCAATTCATCACTAAACACAGCCCACATTTCTTCTTGCTAGTACCTTTTTGATTAACTGGACATTGGTATTTTGTTTTATCTTGACTAGAGTTTAGTAAAGCAACGTGCCTGCATCTTTAGTTAAGTATGGAATCCAGATCCATTTAATAAAAGCTGCACAAAGCAAGCAGATGCAAGCTACAAAATTACAGCCTGATGTGATGTATTGTATAGCAACCAGGGTGATTCTGCTTAAGAAAACAATGTCTTGTTTGCTTGTGTGTGTTAATGAAATAATCTGATGGATACAACTTCACAAATGCTTTATATAGTCAACGAGTACAAGGCTAAGGTTGATCACTGACTGTAATCCACTCCCCTGGACTAGTAAAATTCCATTCATAGACAGGTAGATGCCATTCTTCCAGATCAGAGGGAATGTGCTAGGTAGTACAAGGGAAGGAAGAGGGTGTTTTGAAAAGTGACGGAGAGAGGATTGTTTTGAAGTAAGATAAACTATCTAAATGATTCATGCTACAGCATGGATTCTACTGGCACATTAATAGGTAACAGTTTGATTCTGTGTGGCATTCCTATTCTCAAGAGCCAATGATTCAATGTTATTACAGCAAGAGCACCATTAACTGCTACAGTTAAGATTGTGTACCTTTTTACATTTTAAACTCTGGGTTTCATTCCCTCATAACTTTCTAGAACGTTCACCTTTAGGGATGAAATTTTTCATGCTTGGTCTTGTTGGAATATGTTTTTTGGTTGGTTGGTTTGTTAGTCTGAGATAAAATTGTTCTGCTTTTGAGTATGAGAAAAGTGAATAAAATATTATTTCTCTTTCTGAATCTTGTAATTTTTTTTAAAAATGGCATTAGATGCAAAGTGGCTGGGGTTTAAAAGCTGGCGTGCCAATAGCCACCTGCTGAAAAACACTTTTTAGTGTTGCAGCAAAAAACACATTCCGACACTCTTGACATGCATGGTACATGTTGCATTTTTTTCACTTAGCTTGTAGGCCTACATTTTTTCAAAAGTGGCCATGGATTTTGGGTGCCCAACTGGGGCCTGCTTTTCAGAAAACTGAGCACCCACAATAGAGTTTGAAGTCCGATAGGAGCTGTGTGTGCACATTGCTTTTGACAGTCAGTCCCAAGATGTTACAAGCTGGGCATGCAGAATCTGTGGCCACTTCTGGAAGTTTTGGCCAGAAAATGCACAGCTAAGAGAGGCTGCACATTGCATGTGTTCATAACCAGATTAGCTGAATGTGGACGAGCATACTGAAAGTGGGTTGAGGCACAGTTCTCTGCAAAAGCCTTGGAATCAGTTCTTTCAGACTTGCTAAGGTGCAAAGGGAGTTGGGGAGGCCTGCTTACATTTTGTAAGGTACGCAGACAGACTGATGCACCTTAATACTTCCACAGTTCTTAAGCCTTCTATCTTAGGTATTTATATATATATTGTTCTTCTTCGGGTGCTTGTTCATGTCCATTCCAACCAGGTGTGTGCGCGCCGCGTGCATGCCAGCCGGAAGATTTTTCCCTTAGAGCATCCGTAGGGTCGGCCTGGGCGCCCCCTGGAATCGCACCTTCATGGCGCCCAATATAGCTCCCTGCCGACCCCCCACCCTCTCAGTTCCTTCTTACTGCCGGTGACAGCTAGCTGGAACATCGCTCGCTCTTGTGGCAAGTGCTTTAGAAGTGTCTTCTGCAGTTTTTTCTTGTACATACGGTGTAAATAGTTTTTTAGTTAGTTATTAGTTAGATTCAGTGGTAGTAGTTTAGCTTGTTTGGAGGGTTTCCCGCCCGACAACGTTTTTCCCCACTCTGAGGTATGCCCAGGTCTCCAGGGTTTAAGCTCTGTGAGGACTGAGGCAAGTTTATGCCCAAGAGTGACCCTCAGTCTTCCTGTCTGCAGTGTCTCGCGGCCTGGTCTACACTGGGGGGGGGGAATCGATCTAAGATACGCAACTTCAGCTACAAGAATAGCGTAGTTGGGAAGTCAACATATCTTAGATCGACTTAGAATCACATACTTCGCGTCCTCGCGGCACGGGATCGACAGCCGCCACTCCCTCATCAACTTTGCTTCTGCCTCTCGCCAAGCTGGAGTTCAGCAGTCGACGGGAGAGCGATCAGGGATCGATTTATCGCGTCTACACTACACACGATAAATCAATCCCTGATAGATCGATCGCTACCCGCTGATCTGGCAGGTAGTGTAGACGTACCCTCGGAGAGAGTCACCAGAAAGAAAGGTGCAGGATCTGTAAGGGTTTCCGACCCAGAACCCTTAAAGACCAGGAGCAGAGACTTAAAATCCTGTGAATGGAGGCAGCGCTAAGACCACAATCCGACCCTGGATCTGCCAAACCTGCGCCAAGTACCTCCTCGTCGGTGTGCAGTGCTCCGGCGCTGATGGTGCATGAACCGGTGCCAATTAAGGCACCGCTCTCAATCCCCAGTGCCATTAAACAAGAAGAGGCTGGAGAGGGGTCGGTCCCCCTCGCCGAAGCCCAAAGGGTCGGTACTATCTGCGAGTGCCTCAGGACAGACCGCCTTGTCCCTACAGCCTGCCAGGGTCTCGTCAACTCCTGCCCTGGCTGGAGTCCAGTCAATTCCGAACCCCCCATGGTGCCCAGATCGTCAAGGCCATCACATCCAGCTCCCATTGACGCCGGAAGCGTTTGAGGCGGCCAAGGACCTGATGTGCCTCCCAGTGCCATCCTCCCCACAGAGGAGGGACAAGTCACCGGTGACTGTGTGGCCCCATTCCCATTCCAGGGGCAAACCAGCACTGATGGTGCACCGATCTCCATCCCCGGTGCACCTCTCCCCGGCATGGCCCATATGTGTAGAGGAGCCGCACCGATCCCTGGCCTCTTGGCACCGCTCGCCGGAGGCCCAGGGCACAGCACCTCCGTGGTACTCCTACTCAGAGACCTTGGAGTTGGAGGTGGACTCCTATTGCTCCAGCAGGTCCAGGAGCAGGAGGTCCAGATCGCACTGGAGCCACCAGCCCTACCCCGCACCATGGCCGCAGCAGTGGCAGCCATCATCCCAATGGCCCTTTTGGACACCCTGGGCGTACCACCAGAGCCAGGGTCAAGCCCAAGGTTCATGGTCCCGGTCGGCGTCAGTATCTTCGGTGTCCTTTGTTCCACCGCAAGCAATGCCGGCACCGCCTACAGTGGCACTGTCAACCAAAGTGCCGGCCCTGCCGTTACAGCCAACAGCTCCAGCACTGACCCTCCCATCAACAGCACTGCCGACGGCTGCAGCTTCGACTCTGCCGGCGTCAACAAGGTCTGCACTGCTGGATCTAGTGGCTCCCGCACCGACCACGGTACCGAGGCTCCCACCTCCAGTGGCCCCGGCACTGCACCCCTCCGAATACTGCACGCCGAGAGACCCAAAGGGCGCTGAAGGCAGTGAGCAAGGTCCGCTGCCAGTTCTCTCCTCCTCATCCTCACCAGATGAAGCAATCACGGGGATGTCAGCGGCCCTGGCTCTGGAAGATAGTCGGGTTCTCCAGCAGCTCCTGCGCCGGGCTGCCCAAAGCCTGGGCATACAGGCGGAGGAGGTGGCGGAGGAGTCAGACCCAGTCGTGGATATCCTTGCACCCTTGGGTCCATCACGGGTAGCCCTGCCACTGATAAAGACAGTAGTGGATACAATTAAGTCTCTGTGGCAGACTCCTGCTTCTCTGGCCCCTACGGCCAAGAGAACAGAAAGGCACTATTTCGTACCATCTGAGGGATATGAACACTTATATACCCACCCACCTCCCGACTCATTGGTGGTTGATGCAACCAATCAGAGGGACCATCGGGGCTTCCAGGGTCCCAACCCAAAAAATAGGGAGGCGAAGAAACTCGACCTGTTTGGCAGGAAGGTCTATTCAACAGGGGGCCTACAGCTCCGCATCTCAAACCAGCAGGCCATCGTAAGCAGATATGTGCACAATACCTGCACTGGGATGGCCAAGTTTGCAGAGCTCCTGCCACAGGACTCTCGTGCGGAGTTCTCCGCTCTAGTGGAGGAGGGGAAGCTGATCTATCGGGCATCCCTACAAGCAGCTTTGGACGCAGCAGACGCAGCCTCACGCACACTGGCCATGGGGGTGGTAATGAGGCAGGGCTCCTGGTTGCAGGTCTCTGGACTACCACATGAGGTCCAACAGACGATCCAGGACTTCCCCTTCGAGGGCTTGACCCTGTTTTCTGAGAAAACGGACAAGAGACTTCATAGTTTGAAGGACTCTAAGGCCACCCTATGATCTCTGGGGCTTCACACACCAGCTATTTAGAGCAGGCATTTCAGACCTCAGCCTGCCCCTAGGTTCTACCAGACGCAGAACCACCAGGACACTCCTTGTAGGAGGAATAGGAGCGGTGGGAGGAGGCAGCACCCCTCTTCGGGGCAGAGCTCCAGTCAGACCAAGCCTCTGGCCAGCCCCAGACCCCCCTTTTGAAGGTGTGGTCGAGGACAGCTCACCAGTTCAGACTCTGGATCCATCCCCTCTTACCGTCTCGTCCTGTCTATCCCCCTTCTATCATGGTTGGTCCTGTATCACCTCGGACCGTTGGGGTGCTCCGCACGGTAGAGAGGAGATATTCCATCCAATTCTGTGCCCTCCCACCCATCCAACCCACTTCACCGTCCCTCTTCAGGGACCCCTCTCACAAGCAACTTCTAATTCAGGAAGCGCAATCCCTCCTCTCGCTGGGGGCAGTGGAAGAGGTTCCTCAGGAGCAAAGGGGCAAGGGATTCTACTCCCAGTATTTCCTAATACCGAAAGCCAAGGGGGGCCTCAGACCCATCCTGGACCTGCGGCAGCTCAACAAGTTCATAAAGAAATTCAAGATCCGCATGGTCTCGCTGACATCCCCTCACTGGATCCAGGAGACTGGTACGCTGCCCTTGACTTGAAGGACACATATTTCCACATAGCAATAATTCCTCCTCACATTTGTGGAGAACAACAGCCACTATCAGTTTACCATCCTCCCTTTTGGCCTGTCAGCAGCACCTCACGTTTTGGCATTCGTCGCGGCGTTTCTGCACAAACAACAGATTCAGGTTTTCCCTTACCTTGATGACTGACTGATCAAAGGCCACTCCAGATCCCAAGTGGAGGATCAGGTCGGCTTCATAAGAAGGACCTTCCTCATACTAGGTCTCCTTTTCAACAAGGCCAAATCCACTCTGTCCCCGGTGGAGAGGAGAGAGTTTATAGGCGCAGTACTGGACTCGACTCAAGCCAGGGCGTACCTCCCGGAAACCAGGTTTCAGTCGCTAGGGGACATCATACAGGGCCTCAGGCAGTTCCCTATGACTACAGCAAGGAACTGCCTGAAAAAGCTGGGGCACATGTCTGCATGTACCTTTGTAGTACAGCATGCCCGACTCAGACTTCGCCCACTCCAGTCATGGCTGGCGTTGGTTTATCGGCCGGCCCAGGATGCTCTGGACAGCATTGTAACCCTGCCCTGCCCTGTGCTGTACTCCCTCCTATGGTGGCTCGACCCACAGGTGGTTTGTGTGGGAGTACTTTTCACCAGCCCCCAGCCTTCCCTTTCATTAGTGACAGATGCCTCGGATCTGGGCTGGGGGGCTCATTTGGGAGACCTCAGAACTCAGGGCTTCTGGTCTCAGGTGGACCTCACTCAGCATACCAACGTCAGAGAGCTGAGAGTGGCGCGTCTGGCATGCCAGGTTTTCAGAGCCACATATCAGGCAGATGCATATCAGTCCTCATGGACAACACCACGGTGATGTTTTGTATCAACAAACAGGGAGGTGCATGCTCCTCTCCCTGTGCCGGCAAGTCCTCATGCTGTGGGACTTCTGCGTAGAGCACTCAATACATCTGCAGGTTTCATACCTCCCTGGGGTATAGAACGAGCTGGCGGACAGTCTCAGTCGGACCTTTCACAGCCACGAGTGGTCCCGGACATAGTGAACTCAATTTTCCATCTCTGGGGCTTTCCCCAGGTAGACTTGTTCGCCACACGCAGCAACAGGAAGTGTCACCTATTTTGCTCCTTCATGAATCACAGCCCGGGTTCCATTGCGGATGCCTATCTTCTCCCATGGGCGGATCGTCTGCTCTACACATTCCCATCGATACCGCTGGTCCACAAGGTGCTCCTCAACAGGACCGGGTCATATTGATAGCGCTGGCATGGCCGCGCCAGCACTGGTTCACATCACTCCTGGAAATGTCCATGGCGACCCTGCTCACCTTACTGCTGGTCTCGGACCTGGTCATGCAGGATCACGGCTGCCTCCGGCACCCGAACCTAGAGTCGCTCCACCTCACAGCTTGGATGCTCCGTGGCTAAATGCTATGGAGCTGTCTTCTTCTGATCAAGTCAGACAAGTTCTCCTTGGTAGTAGGAAGCCCTCTACAAGGGCAACGTACCTTGCCAAGTGGAAGAGGTTCTCTCTCTGGTCGGAGCAGCACCATCAGTCGCTGACGCTCTCTCTGATCCCATTTATACAGGACTACCTCCTCCATCTTAAACAACAGGCTCTGTACATGTTGTCAATAAGGGTCCACTTGGCCACCATCTCCGCCTTCCACCCGGGTGCAGACAGCCACTCGGTCTTTGCAAACCCTATGGTCAGCTGTTTTCTCAAAGACCTCGACAGACTCTACCCACAAATGCGTCAGCCTGTCCCAGTTTGGGACCTTAACCTGGTCCTCGCCAGACTTACGGGCCCTCCATTTGAGCCACTGGTGACATGCTCCCTGCTTTATCTCTCTTACAAGGTGGCATTCCTCCTGGGGATAACTAGGAGAGTGTCAGAGCTCAGGGCCCTTACATCTGAGCCCACTTACACAGTATTTCATAAGAACAAGGTTCAGCTCAGACCTCACCCAGCTTTTCTCCCTAAGGTTGTCTCCCAGTTTCACATGAGCCAGGACATCTTCCTCCCAGTGTTTTATCCTAAGCCACAGTCCTGCAACAGGGAGCGAAGGCTTCACTCATTAGATGTCCGCAGAGCGCTGGCCTTCTATATAGAAAGAACTAAAACATTCCGAAAGTCCGTCCAGTTATTCGTAGCAGTGGCGGACAGGATGAAGGGCCTCCCCGTCTCATCCCAATGCATCTCGTTGTGGATCACATCATGCATTCGGGAGTGTTATGGCCTGGCGAAAGTGCCCACTCTGCCGATCACCGCTCACTCCACCAGAGCTCAGGCCTCCTCAGCTGCATTCCTGGCGCAGGTCCCCAACCAGGAGATCTGCAGAGCAGTCACGTGGTCCTCAATACACACGTTTACGACGCACGATGCGATCACACAACAGAGATGATGTGGCCTGTGGACGAGCTGTGCTCCAATCAGTGGATGACTCCAACCCCACCTCCTGAACACTGGCTTGTGAGTCACCCGGTTGGAATGGACATGAACAAACACTCGAAGAAGAAAAAACGGTTACTCGCCTTCTCGTAACTGTTGTTCTTCAAGATGAGTTGTTCATGTCCATTCCAATACCACCCTCCTACCCCTCTGTCGGAGCAGTCGGCAAGAAGGAACTGAGGGGGTGAGGGGTCGGCAGGGCGCTATATTGGGTGCCATGAAGGGGCGACTCCAGGGGGCGCCCAGGCCAACCCTACGGACACTGCTAAGGGAAAAATCTTCCAGCTGGCGTGCATGCGGCATGCACCCATCTGGTTGGAATGGACATGAACAACACATCTCAAAGAACAACAGTTACGAGAAGGTGAGTAACCGTTTTTTCCAGTGACTGTCCACCTCACAGTCCCTGATGTATTTATCCTCCCAACAACCTTGTGAGGTGGGGACATGTTGTTATCCCCATTTTACAGACGGGGAACTGAGACAGAGAGACTAAGTGACTTGCCATGGTGTCACACGCAGTCTGTGGAGGAACAGGAAATTGCACCTAGGTTACTGCCCTAACCACTGCAACATCCTGCCTCTCTAAGGATATGTCTACATTGCAACATAAGCCTGTAATGGAGCCCGGGTTCAAGGACAACCCCTTGTGTCTACACTGCAATTGCACTAACCCTGGGATATGATTATTTTGACTCAGGTCTGCACACTGCAATGTGGATGCCAGAGCCCTAGGTTTGAGCATGGGTTAGAAAAGTGTTAACATAGGGTTAAAATACAATGTAGACACTCAAGCCCAGGGATCCCTAACCTGGGTCAACTGACTCAAATCCTGCTAACCCTGAGCTAACATTGCAGAGTCAGGGGTAGGCAAACTATGGCCCGCGAGCTGGATCCGGCCCGCCAGCTTTTTTAAGCTGGCCCTCAAGCACCCGCTGGGGAGCGGGGTCTGGGGCTTGCCCTGCTCCAGTGCTCTAGCCAAGGTCGGGGGCCATTCCATGTGACTCCCAGAAGCAGCGGCATGGCTCCCCTCTGGCTCATATGCATAGGAGAGCCAGGAGGCTCTGCTCTGCACGCTGCTCCCACCCCAAGCCCCGCCCCCACCGCGCCCATTGGCTGTGAACCATAGCCAATGGGAGCTGCAGGGATGGTGCCTGCGGACGGGGCAGCATGCAGAGCCTCCTGGCCGCGCCTGCGCATAGGAGCCAGAGAAGGGACATGCCGCTGCTTCCAGGAGCCGCTTGAAGTAAGTGCCGCCCGGAGCCTGCGCCCCTGAGCCTCTCCCCATGCCTCAACCCCCTGGCCCAACCCTAATCCCCCGATGCCCTCGAACCCCTCGATCCCAGCCCTGAGCACCCTCCTGCATCCCAAACCCCTCATCCCCCAACCCCACCCCAGAGCCCGCACCCCCAACCAGAGCCCTCACCCCCTCCCGCTGCACCCCACTTCCCCGCCCCAGCCCGGAGCACCCTCCCACACCCTGAAATCCTCATTTCTGGCCCCACCCCGGAGCCTGCACCTCCAACCAGAGCCCTCACCCCCTCCCGCATCCCAACCCCAATTTTGTGAGCGTTCATGGCCCGCCATACAATTTCTATTCCCAGATGTGACCCTCGGGCCAAAAAGTTTGCCCATCCCTGATTTTAATGGTCTCTAGCAAAATAATATCAGATTATAGAACACAGATACACATTTTTTTGCAGCATAGAGCTTTGAAGTGGTGGTGTGCAGTTCCTTCGTTCTGTATGTACTCCTACTGTACAGGCTTCCCCGTGTCTCACCAAACGTGTTAATTCTTTTTCCTTTTAAAAAAGAAAAACCCCTTGGAAATTCCATATGAACCAGCTACAATAAGACAACATTGTTATATAGTTAAGCATTCAAAAGGCAGAAAACACCACAAGTTGCAAGTGTAACCTTGACCAGGCCTTCTTCTCTGTGTGTTCACGCTGTTAATTCAGGGTCACATGCTATTTCTTAAATAATACAATATCATACATTAGCTGGGCCTCAGGACCTCCCAGGTGTGTGAAGGAAGAACTGCTTCCTCTTCCACTGCTTCCTCCCTTAAGAGCCTACAGCCTGGTCCTCCCTGACTGTATGGGGGTGAGGGTCGGGGATCAGGGTCATGGTACTGCCTTCCCCTTGCCTTCCCCGTGACCTTTTGGTAGCTAGTGCCTGTGTGGTTTTAGGTAAGAGCAGTCCCTACATTGGAGGGAGCACAGACAATGCATTTATACACAAGGCAATGTGCAGGGGTGGGAAAGGAAGAGAAAATTGTGTAAAGTCCCATTTAGATGTCTGTGCAGTGGCAGGGAACAACCTGTCCTTAAATGAGAAACTTGTCTCTGGGTTAGACTGCACCATAGATCTTCTGTATTAACAATGCGGTACCATTCTTAATAAGATCAACCCTGTCCATCTCATTGATCACATAGTTACATCTGGGCACAAACAAGAGTGCAGCATAGCCTTTTGGCTCCCATACCAGAGAACATCAATCAGACAAAACTGTGTTATCAGCTTCACACGATGGCACTCTGCTCTCCCTACTTGCACAGACCTGCCAGGGATGTCAGTGGAAGAGCTGTGCATAGAATGAGAGCAGAATATAGGAGTCAAGATTTGCTATATGGGCCTGAAAGTAAAAATTTTGCTCTTAATATGGATTAAGTGCTGCAAACACAATAGCAACAAGTTATTCAATAACTCCTGAATTATTATTCTCCTCTTCAAGCATGTCATCTTCCACAAAACTCCATTATGAGCTGCTGTTTTTTCTCCCAGTATTTATAGATGGCTGTAGTGCTTATTTTCTAATGTGTTTAGAAGCACTTTGTTGTCATTTCAAGTGATGAGAGCTGAAACCATGTGTCCTCTAGACAATAACCAAACAGTAAAAACATTCTTACGAATTTCAGGCTGTGGAAACAAGCTGCTAAATGAAAATTAATAAAACCAATTCAAAAGACAGGGATAAATATGAATTCCTGGCTGTGTCCTATTAAACTAAATTTACTCTATCGGTTTTGTTCACTGTGGAAACAAAACAAGTAAAATATATTGTATTTAATTGATAATATGTAGGTGGCATTTGATTATGTTGGGCTTTCACCACTTTCTCTTTAGCAACTTGATTACATTCTCTTATCTTGTGTTTCTGACAACCTCTCTTTCTCTGCTTGTGAAATAAAATAACTTGAATCATTAAAAATTCTGTTTACCTTTAATAAAAATATTAGTAACTACATTGCAGCTCTAACATTTATTGTAAACCTCATTATATCTTATCTCACTGATGATTTGACTGTAATGACTGTGTGTACACACAACTTTCTTTTGAGCCCACTATTGACATGATTGCACAATGACAATCACAGAACATTTTGTACATTATACTTCCTTGATGGAGCTGGCTGAGACATGATGGTTTCCCTGTGAATATAGGAACCTTCCACATGACTCTGAAAACTATTATGGGCTTATCTTCACTACGGGGGTAAGTCAACCTAAGGGTATGTCTACACTACGGGATTAATCCGAATTTATATAATTCAAATTTGGGAAACAGGTTGTATAAATTCGATTGTATGCGGCCACACTAAGCACATTAATTCGGCGGTGTGCGTCCATGTACCGGGGCTAGTGTCGATTTCCGGAGCGTTGCACTGTGGGTAGCTATCCCATAGCTATCCCATAGTTCCCGCAGTCTCCCCTGCCGATTGGAATTCTGGGTTGAGATCCCAGTGCCTGATGGGACCAAAACATTGTCGCAGGTGGTTCTGGGTACAGCCTCACCCCTCCCTCCCTGCATGAAAGCAATGGACGGCAGACAACCATTTCGCGCCTTTTTTCCTGGGTGAACACTGCAGACTCCATACCACGGCAAGCATGGAGCCCGCTCAGCTCAAGACAGCAGTCATGAACATTGTAAATACCTTGCGCCTTATCGTGCAGTTTATGCTGAACAAGAACCTGGAAAACCAGGCGGAGAGGAGCAGGCAACAGCAGCGCGGCGACGACAGTGATGAGGATATAGACATGGAATTCTATCGAACCGCGGGACCCGGTGCTTTGGAGATCATGCTGTTAATGGGGCAGGTTATAGGCATGGAACGCCGATTCTGGGCCCGTGAAACAAGCACAGACTGGTGGGACCGCATAGTGTTGCAGGTGTGGGACGATTCCCAGTGGCTGCGGAACTTTCGCATGCATAAGGGCACTTTCATGGAACTTTGTGACTTGCTTTCCCCTGCCCTGAAGCTCCAGAATACCAGGATGAGAGCAGCCCTCACAGTTGAGAAGCGAGTGGCAATAGCCCTGTGGAAGCTTGCAACGCCAGACAGCTACCGGTCAGTCGGGAATCAATTTGGAGTGGGCAAATCTACTGTGGGGGCTGCTGTGATCCAAGTAGCCAAAGCAATCACTGAGGTGCTGCTACACAAGCTAATGACTCTGGGAGATGTGCAGGTCATAGTGGATGGCTTTGCTGCAATGGGATTCCCTAACTGTAGTGGGGCGATAGATGGAACCCACATCCCTATCTTGGCACCGGAGCACCAGGGTACCCAGTACGTAAACCGCAAGGGGTACTTTTCAATGGTGCTGCAAGCACTGGTGGATCACAAGGGACGTTTCACCGACATCAACGTGGGGTGGCCGGGAAGGGTTCATGATGCTCGCGTCTTCAGGAACACTACTCTGTTTAAACAGCTGCAGCAAGGGACTTACTTCCCGGACCAGAAAATAACCGTTGGGGATGTTGAAATGCCAATAGTTATCCTTGGGGACCCAGCCTACCCCTTAATGCCATGGCTCATGAAGCCATACACAGGCAGCCTGGACAGGAGTCAGGAGCTGTTTAACTACAGGCTGAGCAAGTGCAGAATGGTGGTAGAATGTGCATTTGGCCGTTTAAAAGGTCGCTGGCGATCGCTACTAACTCGCTCTGACCTCAGCCAAAGAAATCTCCCCATTGTTATTTCTGCTTGCTGTGTGCTCCACAATCTCTGTGAAAGTAAGGGGGAGACCTTTATGGCAGGGTGGGAGGCTGAGGCAAATCGCCTGGCTGCTGATTACGCGCAGCCAGACACCAGGGCGATTAGAAGAACACACCAGGAAGCGCTGTGCATCAGAGAAGCTTTGAAAACCAGTTTCATGACTGGCCAGGCTACAGTGTGAAATTTCTGTTTGTTTCTCCCTTCATGAAAACCCGCCCCCTTTATTGACTCATTCATTCTCTGTAAGCAACCCACTCTCCCCCCAGCTTTCTTTCAAAGGTAATAAAGTCACTATCGTTTAAAAATCATGTATTCTTTATTAAGTGATTATAAACATAGGGAGAGAACCAAGAAGGTAATCTGGGTGAGGTTTGGGAGGAGGATATGAGGAAAGTATAAGGCCACTGATCAAATTCAATATAATGACAGCCTTTTGGTTGGGCTGTCCCCTGGGGTGGAGTGGGAGGGTGCACGGAGCCTCCCCCCCCCCGCGTTCTTACACGTCTGGGTGAGGAGGATATGGAACATGGTGAGGGGGGAGGGAGGTTATACAGCGGCTGCAGCGGCAGTCTGTCATCCTGCTGCCATTCCTGAAGCTCCACCAGAGCATGTCCGTTTGATCACGAAGCAGCCCCAGCGTTGCAGCCTGCCACCTCTCATCTCAAGCGTCCCTCAAGACCTCACGTTCACTGGCATCTTTCCTAAATTTAGATACAGTGTCCTTCCACTCATTCAAATGAGCTCTTTCATTGCGGGTGGATTTCATTATTTCTGTGAACATGTCATCTCGCGTCATCTTTCTACGACGCCTTATCTGAGATAGCCTTCGGGACGGAGGAGGGAGGCTTGAAAAATTTGCAGCTGCTGTGGGGAGGGTTGAAAGAAAGGAGTGAATTTTTTAAATTGATACATTTTACAGAACAATACTTATACTCTTTCATGGTGAAAAACACTATTCACATTACATAGCACATGTGATTTCAGTACAAGGTCGCATTTTCCATCTTAATATTGAGTGTCTGTGGCTTTGGTGTTAGAGATCACAGACGCAGGTCCGGGCAACAGAATTCAGCTTGCAGGCAGCCATGGTAAGCCATTGTCTTTTGGCTTCTGCGCCCTCCTTTCCCACATACCAAGCAAAGCCTGTTGACTGCTGTGGTTTTCCTGTTAACCTTCAGCAGCAGAAAACAAACTAACCCCCCCACCATCCAATTCTCTGGGATGATCGCTGTATCCCTCCCCCCACCGCATGGCAGGTATCAGGGAAGATCCCTGCAGAAACCAAACTAACCCCCCCGCTCCCCCCCTCCCGCTATGAATTCCCTGGGATGATCAATGTACCCCTCCCCCGACCGCGTGGCTGGTAACAGGGAAGATCCCTGCTAGCCAAACACGAAAAGCTCTGGGCCAATTCCCCCCCCCCCCGCGCTTGGCTAACTGCAGGGAAGGATTTCTTATCAGCCACAGGCAAACAGCCCAGTAGGAACGGCCACCTCTGTCCCCTTAATTAAGTTCCCGTATTTCAAGCAGGTTACCATGAGCGATATCACTCTCCTGAGGATTACACAGCAAGATAAAGAACGGATGTTGCTTGAATGCCAGCAAACACCGGGACCATACGCTGCCAGGCTTTGTCAGGCAATGATACCAGATTACTTGCTGCAAGCATGGCATGGTCAAGTGTCCTACCATGGAGGACGGAATAAAGCGGCACTGCCCAGAAACCTTGTGGCAAGGCTTTTGGAGTACCTCCAGGAGAGCTTCATGGAGATGTCCCTGGAGGATTTCCGCTCCATCCCCAGACACGTTAACAGACTTTTCCAGTAGCTGTACTGGCTGCGAATGCATCCCAAGTCCTCAGGGCAAAATAATCATTAAAAAACCTTGCTTTTAAAACAAGTTTTATATTTTAAAAGGTAAACTCACCTGCGGTACCTTCCATGGGGTCATGGTCTTGGCTACTGGCTTGGGAGGCTTGGGAGGGTACTTCAGTCAGGCTGAGAAAAAGCTCCTGGCTGTTGGGGAGAACGGAGTGCTGGGTGCTCTCTGCAAGCTCGTCCTCCTCCTCCTCCTCCTCCTCTTCCCCATCCCCAGAATCCTCAGGTGTAGAGACTATCCCCGACCCGGTTTCCACGATCACAAGTGGGGTAGTGGTGGGGGCCCTCCCTAGAATTGCATGCAGCTCGGCGTAGTAGCGGCATATCCGCGGCTCTGACCCGGAGCGACCGTTTGCCTCCTTTGTTTTTTGATAGGCTTGTCTGAGCTCCTTCACTTTCACGCGACACTGATCTGAGTCCCTATTGTGGCCTCTCTCCATCATGCCCTTGGAGATTTTTTCAAAAGTTTTGGCATTTCGTCTTTTCGAACGAAGTTCTGCTAGCACTGAATCCTCTCCCCATACAGCGATCAGATCCAGTACCTCCCGTGCGGTCCATGCTGGTGCTCTTTTTCGATTATCAGCCTGCATGGTTACCTGTGCTGATGAGCTGAGGTATCTGTGGTATCTGTGGTCACCTGTGCTCTCCACGCTGGGCAAACAGGAAATGAAATTCAAATTTTCCTGGGGCTTTTCCTGTCTACCTGGCCAGTGCATGCGAGTTCAGATTGCTGTCCAGAGCGGTCACAATGGTGCACTCTGGGACAGCTCTCGGAGGCCAATACCATCGAATTGTGGCCACACTAACCCTAATTCGAATCGACAAAATCGATTTTGGCGCTACTCCGCTCGTCGGGGTGGAGTACAGAAATCGATTTTAAGCGCCCTTTAATTCGAACTAAATGGCTCCGTTGTGTGGACGGGTGAAGGGTTAATTCGAATTAACGCTGCTAAATCCGAATTAAAGTCGTAGTGTAGACCAGGCCTCAGTTACGCTATTCCAGCTACGTGAATAGATCAACTTACCCTGGTGTTTTCACGATGCTGAGTCAACAGGAGACGCTCTCTGATGTCTCCTCTGGACCAACTCTTCTCCTGATCTATTTCCTCTGATAGCCATGTGCTACCACAAAAAGAGGTTATATGAAGCATTTTTCTGTGTTGACCATCCAATGCTATGGATCCTCACAACACAGGACAAATTATAACATGCCAAATTATTCTGTGGTGTAAACCCACTGAAGTCAATGGAATTACATAAGGGATAAATTTGGCCCTGTGAGCTTGATTCTGCAAGAGGTTGATCCCCAAATTTCTTTCATATTTTATTCAATAACCCCACTATCAAGAACTACATAAAATGGTGAACAGAGGAGTTAATAGTTTAACAGATCTCCATTCTGTTTTTTCCAGGCTTACATTTCATCAGGAAATCCCCCCTCGAAAGAGAATAATAAAACTGAAATAATTTGATCATTTATTTGCCTTTCTATTCTATAGAGTTCTTATGCCTCACTCATCGCTGTAGTAACTGAGTGCCTTCCAATAGCACATTAAGTGATGTGACTAACATCTGGCACGTATTTGTTCTGTCATCCTCTCCCCAGGAGGAGGAATGTGTGCAATGGAGTCACGTTGCTAAGTTTATGTTAGAGAAGGCAGGGGCAAAGAAGTTTGTCTTGTACTTAGAGAGGAAGGTTCCAGAAAGGGGAGAAAAGATGGCATGTGTCCCATTGGTGACTGCCAATAGCAAAAATCCCCAACTGCTAGAGACAGGACACTAGATGGGGAGGGCTCTGAATTACTAGAGAGAATTCTTTCCCGGGTATCTGTCTGGCAGGTCTTGCCCACATACTCAGGGTCTAACTGATCACCATATTTGGGGTTGGAAAGGAATTTTTCCCTGGGTCAGATTGGCAGAGACCGAAAGTTTTTCGCCTTCTTCTGCAGCATGAGGCATGGGTCACTTACAGGTTTAAACTAGTGTAAATGGTGCATTCTCTGTAACTTGAAGTCTTTAAACCATGATCTGAGGACTTCAGTAACTCAGCCAGAGGTTAGGTGTGGGTGAGGTTCTGTGTCCTTCAGTGTGCAGGAGGTCAGACTAGATGATCATGATGGTCCCTTCTGACCTTAAAGTCCATGAATCTATGAGTCTAAGCAGCAGCAAGTAAGTAAAAAGGCAAAACTTTACATGAGGATCTTCACTGATGCTCACAACACTTTATACCAGAAAAAGATTAAATGATGAACTGTGTCCATATCAACACTCTCCCCCGCTCCCTCTCAAATCCTGCCAATTATGTGGGCAAATCCAGTATGCATTCTTTGGGCTTGGTTAGCACTGCTTTCGATAATTAGCTGCAAATTGCTTTAAACACCATTGGTAATGAAGATTCCCAGAAAATCATGATGAAATGCAAAATAATATCTTTAATGGAGACAATATTGATGAACTTTTTGAAAAATGTACTTAATTTTCAAAGATGTACCAAATTTTCAATTTAGAGATTTAAAAAATGGCACCAGGATTTTCCAGAAAGGGCTGGAGAAACAATCTCTCAGAATCGTGATTCACATCTTATGTTAAATATTACTGGGGAGGGTAGTGGTAGAAATCCTAAAAATTTACAGGTAGCATAAGATCCTATACAAGGAGAACAGAGAATTAACTGAAAGGATGACATGCTGCAAAGAAACCCAAATGTCATATCTCCAATCTGTCAATGTTAATAGGAAGATGTAGCAAAGTGCAGGTTGAGGCTAGGAACAAAGGAGCATAGAAGTTGTCAATTTTTAATTCTCTTTGTAGTCTGCTTATTCTCACTTTTTTCTCTGAAAATCTGATTTTTTCAGACCAGGTCTACACTGGTCTGGGGAACTGCGTTAGCACCTTCTTATGAGAAGAAATGCTTACACATGGTTATTTCTAGAAAGGTGCTCGCGTGGTTTCCCTGCCTGGTGAAGGCAGCAGAGTAAGTTCCTTCAGGGCTTTTGCTGGTTAGCTAGCTGGTTAGCTCCAGGGGACCAGGGTGTAAGCATAAAGCTGCTACTACAACATCCCTATGGAGATGCAGTCAAAGAGAGGGAATTAACAGACCCCAAAAAGCAGCTGGAGCAAGACTGACGGGGAATATACCTCTCCTGAATGATTCCATTGCTCAGCTCCTAGGCAGACCCATGCAGAAGTGAAAAGTACACCACCTTGTGGTAGCTTTACTAAATGGGGTACTACACAGTCACACTTGCTATGAAGACAGCGCATGTGAAGGTGTGGTGTGACTTGTGGGATGGCTGCAGCACTCAAATGTCAACAAAACCTCATACCACATCATAAATGCCACATGATGACACAGGAAACACTTGTTTTAGAATTGATTTACAAAGGGTTGTGATTTTTTTTAATTAAGAGGACTTCTTTTTGTGTCCCTCCATCTTTAAAGCCAGGCTCCGTTAGCTGCACCAACTGTACAGACCCTTGAGAAAGGAGAAAAAATACTACAATATTTTAAAAACAACTAATAACTAAATGAAATAGTTTTTTATACATAAAGTGTAATGAGTTTAAAGTCAGATATCTCCTGCTCGTCTAGGGTTAGACAGAGGGGCCAGATTTTTGAAAGTATTTAGGTGCCTAAAGATATAGATAGGTGCCCAGTGGGATTTTCAAAAGCATTCTGGGGTTTTAAAAAAGCCCTCCTGGAAAACAGAAGCTATCTCCTATTCCAGTAGTATAATGCTCCATGTCTAGCCTTGAAGAATTACAAGATAATAGGGTATCTGAAACCTGTCACTCTTGCAGGACTGATCACTGCCCTTCCTGGGTAATTTAAACTAATGTAATTTTGGAAGCTGAGGAGTTGGGTAAATTCCACATGTGGGAGGAAAGAAGGAAACATGGGGCAGGCTGAGTTGTTGTTTTTTCTCAAATAGTGCCCATCTGTAACTGCTCAGAGGTTTGGAATGTTGTAATAAATCCTTGGGTGGGGGATGGGACACAGGTGAGGTGGCCACAAGTGCAGGACAAATGCAAGTTGTAACACACAAATGGCGAGGTGGCTATCACAGCAATATTCTAATGTACGGATTCACGCTAAAGGTTGAGTGAGAAATCAGCTTTTCAGGGCCAGATTTTTAAAGACGCAACTAGGTACCAGATTTTCAAAAGCATCTATCTGCCTTTTTAGATGCCTACATACTTCTAAAAATCTGGCCTTCAGTCATCTATGTACTGTACATCCAGATACCATGAAACTTTTGTCTGCAGTCTTAATTGCTGCTGGTTCTCTTCCCCTTGGTGCTCTGTTAATAAATAAAATTTTAAAAAAATTATTTCCAGTGTAGGGCCCAACACTGTCCTCCATTCTTTGGCACAGCTCTTATTGAAGTTATTGGGATTGAAGCTAACGAGGGTTTCAGTGAAGTAAGTGAATCAGATTTTCAATGGAGTTTCATTCAGAACTCTTGTAGTCAATAGAAGTCTTTGTCAAAGTAAGGAGAGCAGGATGAGGTGCTTAGTTAAAAATAATTCACTGGAAGGAAAAAAGAACCTGACAACATACTTCTAATTCTTTTAACTGATGTCAGTACAAAGAAAGCATCTGACCGCTTTCAATCTAATAAATGCAGGATATTCAGCTTTCAATGCACAGTGACCTGAAGTATTTCAGTGGGGATTACTGACTTTCTTTTTAAGGTAAAAATCCTTTAGAACTCTAACATTTTAAATACATTTCTTCCATATTCTATTCCCTATGTGAATTTTCCCATCTGAAGCTGCTTTCTTAAGTGCTTCTAATGTTGGATGAATTGCTAATTTCTCTGGTCCTGAGAATTTAACACTCAAAAGTGAATAGAAGTTTCTGCTATTTACATTTTTTCATGCTAAACAGGAAAAGGGCAGAGGGAAAAAAACATTTAATGATTTTCTTTTAAAAATGAGGCAAATAAAATCCACTTTTTAGTTGTTCTCATCTACTTTTGTAGTCTAGCTAATCAGCATTTATTTACTCAGGGCTTGTCTACACTTACCAGAGGATTGACACTGTGGCGACTGATGCATCGGTGGTCGATTTAGCAGGTCTAGTGAAGACCTGCTAAATCAACCGCCGATCCCTCTCCCGTCAACCCCTGTACTCCACCTGATCGAGAAGAGTAAGAGGAGTCGGCAGAAAAGCGTCTCCCGTCAACATCGCGTAGTATGGACCCCGCAATAAGTAGATCTAAGCTACGTCGATTTGAGTTACACTATTCAAGTAGCTCAAATTGTGTAGCTTAGATCAACTTTTCCCTTTAGTGTAGATGAGGCCATAGAGAAGCTAGTAGCCATGCTGCCTAAAAAAAAAAAAAAAAAAAAATCTATACTTCACTCTTATATTAGCAGCAAGAAGTCAGCTCCAAAGATTTTTGTGATGCTGAGCATATAGGTGCCAATCAAATTACACACTAAGGATATTGGGCTGTCTTCCATTTGGGTGAGAACTATATTTGTGAGAGCTCAGGTTGGGGCTGTAAAATCTCTGTCTATTATGGAATGGAAGAGATAGGCTACTCGAACAGGGACACCTGGAAGCATTGTGCTTAGACACAATGGTCTTGATTGTCCCCCCGACTTGCACTCTATCTAGGCATGTATTTATGTGCACAGTGGGTGTAAAATGTTACTATCTTGACTTGGTAGCACCCACTTTGCACATATGTAAATGACTGCACAAGATTTAAGGAACTAAAAGATCAGGTCCAACACCCATCAGAATGCAGTAGTGCAGCCACTGTCTGGTTGGAAAGGAATAGGAACACTACCTCTTCCCAAAGAGTTTCGTGCAGCCATCAGCACTAGGTTATTGGAGTCTTTGTGCTTTCACAACATAAGAATGGGGAAGATGAGGCAGGCTGGTATTGAGGTTAAGGCAGTGGACTGGGACTCAGGAGATCTGGGTTTAGTTCCTGACTCTGAGACAGACCACCTCTGTGACCTTTCTGTGCCTCCATCTGTAAAATGTGGATAACAATGCTTCCTTTCTCTTGCCCTTTATAGGTCTTGTCTGTTTAGACTGCAAGCTTTTAGGTCCAGAGACTGTCTTTCACTATGTGTAGGGCCCTACCAAATTCACGGTCCATTTTGGTAAATTTCATGGTCATAGGATGTTAAAAATCTTAAATTTCATGGATTTAGATATTTAAATCTGAAATTTCATGGTGTTGTAACCATGGTAGTCCCAACCCAAAAAGGAGTCATGGGGGGATTGCAAGATTATTGTAGGGGGGTTGCAGTATTGCCACTCTTACTTCTTGTGCTGCTGGCCGGAGGGTCTGTGATGAGTTTTTCATAGCTGTGAATTTGGTAGGGCCTTAACTATGTGTATACACAATCCCTAATACAATAAGGCAGGATCTTGATCAGGTCCTCTAGGTGCTTCAGTAGTACAAAAAAAAGGAGATGCTTAGGACCTGTGTGGAAGCACATTGGAAAAGGAAGGCTCCTTGCAGCTTCTTCCCTACACTTACTGTACCCATGTAGGGCAAATCTACCTCTCAGAACAGGCAAAACAGTTTGAATAAAATAAGAGCCAATCGAAATCCACAGCCAAAATTTGAACTAAACTTTTCTGAAAATTTAGACATCTGAATACCCCCTTAATTGTATTTTACTATTGTTGGCTTCTGTGCTACCTGATTTTGCATGGGACAGGAAGAGATAGTACTGAATGCCACCAGAAAGGCTTTAGTTGTAATGCTATTTCCATACTAAATAGAAGCAGAAAGCACCCAGAATCTTCCAAGAAACCTATTCTCACAAGATTATCAAGTCAATTTTGCAGACTTCAGAGGATTTTTAGATGAGGTTTGAATAAGCATCAGGGCAACTGGATGAGCCCCCAAACCTGTGGAGGTTAGTGCATTCCCAGTAATTTGGCCACTGAATTATTGATCTCTACCTCAGTATAAAACTGACCAACAGAACATAATGGAGATCTGTTAATAGTAAATCTACTCTTTCACTAGCTCTATTCCATTTTAATGTGTTTGTCTTTGCTCATGTTACAGTTTATAACAAACTACATTGCAATAAATTGGTATACGGCAGATTTGTGAGTTTTGTTTGGCTTGTTGCCAAGGTAGATAAGAACATAAGAATGGCCCTACTGGGTCAAACCAAAGGTCCATCTCACCCAGTATCCTGTCTTCCAACAGTGGCCAGTGCCAGGTGCCCCAGAGGGAATGAACAGTACAGGTAATCATCAAGTGATCCATCCCCTGTCACCCATTCCCAGCTTCTGGCAACCAGAGATTCCTGCCCATCCTGGCTAATAGCCATTGATGGACCTCATCCTCCATGAATTTATCTAGTTCTTTTTTGAAACCTGTTATGGTCTTGGCTTTCAGTTACCAATCCATGAGAGCACCTTCCCTCTTACCTGTGGCAGCTTACTTTGCGTAAGAGCCTTTGGTGAGGGACCTTGTCAAAGGCTTTCTGAAAAGCCTGGGTCCACATGCTTGTTGACCTCCTCAGAGAATTCTAGTAAATTGGTGAGGCATGATTTCCCTTTACTAAAACCACGTTGACTCTTCCTCAACAAATTATGTTAATCGTTACGTCTGACAATATTGTTCTTTATTATAGTTTCAAATAGTTTGCTCGGCACTGAAGTCAGGCTTACAGGCCTGTAATTGCCGGGATCACCTCTGGGGCCCTTTTTAAAAATTGGCGTCACATTAGCTATCCTCCAGTCAGCTGGTACAGAAGCTGATTTAAATGATAGGCTACAGACTACAGTTAATAGTTCTGCAATTGCACATTTGAGTTCCTTCAGAACTCTTGGGTGAATACCATCTGGTCCTGGTGACTTGTTGCTGTTTAATTTATCAATTTGTTCCGAAACCTCCTCTAATGATACCTCAATTTGGGACAGTTCCTCAGATCTGTCACCTAAAAAGAATGGCTCAGGTTTGGGAAACTCCCTCACATCCTCAGCTGTGAAGACTGATGCAAAGAATTCATTTAGTTTCTCCGCAATAGCCTTATCGTCCTAGAGTGCTCCTTTAGCACCTCGATCATCCAGTGGCCCCATTGGTTGTTTAGCAGGCTTCCTGCTTCTGATGTACTTAAAAAAAAAGGTGCTATTACTTTTTGAGTCTTTGGCTAACTGTTCCTCAAATTCTTTTTTGGCCTTCCTAATTGTATTTTTATACTTCATTTGCCAGTGTTTATGCTCCTTTCTATTTTCCTCACTAGGATTTAACTTCCACTTTTTAAAGGATGCCTTTTTGCCTCTCACTGCTTCTTTTACTTTGTTGTTTAGCCATGGTGGCTCTTTTTTGGTTCTCTTACTATGTTTTTTAATTTGGGGTATACATTTAAGTTGAGCCTCTCTTATGGTGTCTTTAAAAAGTTTCCTCACAGCTTGCAGAGATTTCACTTTTGGCACTGTACCCTTTAATTTCTGTTTAACTAACCTCCTCATTTTTGTGTAGTTCTCCTTTCTGAAATTAAATGCTAGTGTTGGGCCGCTGTGGTGTTTTTCCTGCCACAGGGATATTAAATTGAATTATATTATGGTCACTATTACCAAGTGGTCCAGCTATATTCACTTCTTGGACCAGATCCTGTGCTCCACTTAGGACTTAAGCAAGAATTGCCTCTCCTCTTGTGGGTTCCAGGACCAGCTGCTCCAAGAAGCTGTCATTTAAGGTGTCAAGAAACTTTATCTCTGCATCCTGTCCTGAGGTGACATGTACCCAGTCAATATGGGGATAATTGAAATCGCCCATTATTATTAGAGTTTTTTATTTTAATAGCTTCTCTAATCTCCCTGAGCATTTCACAGTCACTATCACCATCCTGGTCAGGTGGTCGGTAATGTATCCCTACCACTATATTTTTATTATTAGAGAATGGAACTTCTATCCATAGAGATTCTATGGTACAGTTTGATTCATTTACGATTTTTACTTCATTTGATTCTTCGCTTTCTTTCACATATAATGCCACTCCCCCACCAGCACAATAATCACTTATCATTTGAGACTGATTTTATTGGGCCTTTATTTCTCTGTTAAAATATTTTATTATAAAGTATTTCTTCCAAAAAATTTCAGAATCTATGGAGATTGATTCACAATAGATTTTGCTTATCATTTCCTCTCACACGTTGTATTGGGTACTTATTTAAGCAGTTTTCACTACATTAAGCCACAAGTCTACTAAAAGTAAGAAAAAAGATAATCTGCTAGTATCTGGAGTAACTTCAGATGAAGTCTAATTTCCAGTAATAACCAATCTTACATTGCAGTGACTGAATCTAGTTTAAAAGGCCCCAAAGTAAGATAGATGTAATTTGTTTCACTGTATATGTTTCAATGAATATTAAATTCATCATGGGAGTGCAAAGCATTTCCTGTTGCAACACAGTGCCAAAGCTTGCTACCGTGAAAACCTCAGCTAGAACCTCCTAATCACTGTGTGTGCTTTACAGAAGAGATATTTTTTTCTATGAGGGAGTTTTTGATTTCCTCAGTGAGAAGTCTTGTTATTTTGGGGTAAAAATACCTAAACGCATTCAGCTGATAAAAGAAAAAAGTAGTGTAGGCTGAATATCAGCAAAGAAACCAAACTGAAAAAAATATCAGATGGTGGAATAGCTTCCCGGGGAACTGGTACAAGCCTCATTACTGGAGTAATTTAAATCTGGAGACTGTATTCTAGACAACAGTCCTTGATTGGGTGTAAACACCTAGGGCCTTACTCAAGGCTCCAAGAAGAAAGTGGGGAAGGGGTTTGAGACTGCTGAAAGGGTGTATAAAACAAGAAGTACTGGGATGAAATAAAGAAAAAGAAAATTTAGGCTGAATACCCAAAACAATGAAATCTTAGAATATAGAATATTTGGGGGAGGGAGGTAAGCAGTGGAAACCAAATCACAGGAAAGATTTAAAATCAGACTGGAAAAGATACTAAAAATATACACTGTAGGGAATGATTCTTCCCTGCCTGTTGGTGGCACTTTCCCTTCTTAGGTCCTCTAGCCCTAGGCATAATTCTGCAAGTTACTCTGCACAGGAGGACTCCTGTAAATGATGAAGTAGTCAGCGCTACTTCTAGAGAAGCTTATGTGGATTGCCACTGAAGTCAGTGGAGGTCCACCTGCTCTGATTCAGTCACAGGATCAGGGCCTTAATGTTTATGAGGCAATGAAAAAGACTTTCACAGCCAGGGCTTTTTGCAGGCAGTAAACAATTGTTTACTTCTGAAGAATAATCAGAGGTGAGAATGGTAAATGTTTTGATTTTCCATGCACCCCTGAAAATGTGCTTTTCTTTCATCAACGGCGAGAAAAAAATTTCACACAACTTTACACCTATTACCTTCCCCAGCTCATCTCTTTAGCAATCTCCACACTTGCCCTGTATTCACTCACAATAATTTACCACTTTCTATCTCTGCTGTGCTTTTCATTCATTAAACATCCATTTTAAAACATTTCAAGATTTGCTCTTCTAGGAGGTCTCTTTTCATTTGAATTAGACTTAGGAGTCAGTAAACTAACGGACATTTCTGGGAATCTGAACATTTTTTAACTCCACTCCATCAGTCTTCAGAATTAGGGACAAACATAGGGCCTGATCACACAGGAAATTCTGCCAGTTAATGTACTGCTAGACTGGTATACTACAGTGATAGGCATGCTAAAAATGCCAACAGTGCTAATCCTCTGCCTCTAAGTACAGAGGTCTGTCAGAAACAAGGCTGAACAGTACATTTTCATAGCACTGCAATGAGTCTTACCAGGACTCATTTCATTGAAGTCTATGGGAGACATTTGGATAAAACCCCATGTGCCACATTGAAAATGAAGGGGAGTGTCTTTAAAGCCAAATGAGAACTGGAAATGTTTGGTTATATGTTACTCTTGGATTTAAACCCATAGTTATCCAGATGTCAATTTTACAATTATCTGCAAAAAGTAAGGAGGACAAGTCCTTCTCTGTCTTCCATTGGCATGGAGGGCTAAAATAAAGTGGAACTGGTGATTTCTGACCACATGGGTGAAATCCTGTTCTCTTTGGAGTCAAAACTTCATTTGCTTCAGTGAGCCAGGGTTTAGTTCCATAAGGGCCCCCTTCATTATAGCATTCAGAGATGTGCTACTGTTTGGATCCGCTCCATATCTCCCAAAGCTCTGGAGCTGCTGAACAACCAAAGTGGAGGGTTCAACAGTCCTGCAGCATCCATCATTAAGTAGTGACTCTGTCACATGATTCACTCACCATTGGGGCATCTCATCCTGCCCATTCATCCACACACCCTGCCACCTCCCTCTCAGTGCAACTCAGGGTATTCTCTTTTGTGACTTGGCCCTCTGACCAGGTCATGATGCTCCTCCTCATCTTGGGTCCTAGAGTCCCACTGAACAGCCATCCTAGGCAGTCTTCTGCTCCACTCCCTGGTCTGTGCCACTTCTCCAGTGGGTGTTAGGGGAACCTGGCCCATCAACTCCTCCAGGTTCCAGTCCAGAATGGTACAACCAGCAGCCAAGGTCTGCACAATCCCAAACCTTGCTACTGTTTCCCTCGGCTGCTCCTATTTCACCTCTATCAGGGTCTTTCTACACCCTCCTCCTGGTACGCCCTTTCCTCAAGGCCAGGACCCCAGGCCTTCTATTCCCCCCCTAGTTTCCATCTTTTCTTCTCTACAGCCTCCACACTGCAAACCCCTTTCTACTGCCAACTTCATAGCTTTATCATAGCCCTGCCTGTTCCTTCTCATTTGAGTGCTATTCCCAGTCAGGAGTTGCTTATCCAGCCTAATTCCCCTCAAGTGTGGCCTATCAAATTAATTGTCCCCCCTGTACGCCTCATTAACCCATTCAAGGCTGGTGTGGGGTGATCCCCTCACCCCCCCCCCCCGCCCCCATCACAGTCCCTGACATTCCTAAAGCTGGGGAGTGAAATGGGAGAGTAAAATTGTCTTAACTCTTCTGTAATATCCCTGCATCAAGCTCATATGCTCTGGCTTTAGTGCAGGGAGTAGAATTTGCCCTTAGCCACTAGAATTGCATGTAATATAAAAAGAGACAATTTATTGGTTTTAAAATATGTTTGATATCTTGTACAGTTCCCTTTATCAGAAGATTCCTGAGCAACAGCATATCTTGCCTAAGGGATTATTTTATACCCACCATCAGCACGCTGCAAAATGTAGTATAAGAGCCTCCGGAGATCCATTGGCTAATAATAAAATAGCTAACTTCAATCACTTGACTAGGAAAGTGGGTTTATTATCTTGCACAAATTGTTTTGCAATATTAAAAATATTCATTTTTAAATGTTCCTAGCCATGTAGGTTTTATACCCTGTCTCTTTTCTACAGGCTTCTTGACGATAATAAGTGCTAGAGTCTGATGCCGAAGCAGATAGGGACACCCCAGCAACTTTGCCACCTAATAACATGACCCTACAGCAAATATTCAGCCTCAGCTATAGAGGCTGAGCAAGTTAAATCCAAGCACTTTTTGTTGCAAGCTTTAAGAAGCAGCTAACCAGATGACATGACCTGAATGGTAGTTGTTATTATTTAATAAGTATATTCCTATATTATTTTTATCCTTTCGTTTTTGATACTCTTCACTGAATATTCATGTCTTCTATATGTCACCTCTGTATGTAATGCCTTTTGACAGTCTTTTAATTGTAAAAACTCAATCAATTATTGAAAAATTGCCTATGAAATCAGATAAACAGAGTTGAGATAGATCAACATAGAACTTCCACTGCTTAAAGGTTCCCAATGACAGAAACAAGGATGGTTTATGACTATGAACAATTCTTACTAATACAACAACATTACAATAAAGGTTTTTGTGTCTGCTTAACATTCTGACATTAACAAACCATACCCATGACAGTATGAATGACCTCAAGCTTTGAAAAAAGAATGGAATAAGATATGGTGGGTAGAATACCTATTTAAATTATTAAGTAATGAACCAGGGACAAATTGTCCCTGTCACTTCTATGTCTGCCTACTGTGCCAAGTACACACAGAAAACAAGAAGGCATCAGTGTGAGCTGTATTTTCCAAATTAGAAGCTTTGAGGGAAATTACAGGGTTCTGCAGAATTTCAGCCCCCTTAGTAGTGACTAGTGTTAAAGTAGAAAAGGAAAGATCCTTTGCACTTGGTTTCTTCACAGAAACCACATCCTATGTTTACGCAGAATGCTGTCTCTAATTGAGAATAATTACTCTATAAATCTAACCCTCCAATTTCCTTTTTATGTGACAGTCAGTTTTCACTCAAGTGTTATCATGCACAAAATAATGTTTGGGATGGGTCAAAATGTTGAGAGGATGTCACTTGTCTGATCCACGGATCCAAACCAAAGAATATTCATAGAATTCCTGTATGGTGCTCTTGACATCTCTGGGTGTAATTCTGGCAACAATATTCATGAATTTTTAAAAATATTTTAACCCCTGGTACTCAATTATAGACTAATTTCAAGCAGTCTAGCATGCACATACTTGCATAATTCAGAAAAGAAAGATGTCTTGGTTAAATATTTTAAAAGTGTTTTAAAAAGTCTGCTACTTTAGCTAAAGATGTTTCAGAAGAGAATGTGATAACAAGATGAAGAAAATCTGCAAATGATGAGTCCAGGAAAAAATATTTTAGAAAATGGAGAATTAATTTTTCTAGCTATCTATGAAAGGATTTACTAGGATTTTCTTTAATTGTACAGTTATTGAAAGTAACCTTGATTAATCTGGAAGACATGAACATTAAAAGCAAGGGGGAGACTGTGTGGTCTATCAAACACCTCATTTACGGATGAGGGAAATAATCTATGGATATCTTCTCACACGAACACTAAAATCTACTTGGTAATTGTGCCTCATCATCCCGCCTTTTTCAGGAATATTAATTATTCTTTCTTGGGGCTGATCTTTATTCCTTATTTTTGTTGCTAGCTTCTAAACACTTCTTCATGAAAATTCTACCCCAGTTTCCTTCCTGGACATATAATCCTCTCTTCAACAGTCTATAGTCTGTTTATTTTCAAATTCTTTACAAATTCAAATTCATTACAGAAACTAATTTCCTCCTACTGTTACTCACACCTTCTTGTCAACTGTTTGAAATGGGCCACCCTCATTACCACTACAAAAGTGATTTTTCCTCTTTTGGTATCCTGCTGTTAATTGAACTGTCTCATTAGACTGATTCCCCACTTCGTAAGGCAACTCCCATCTTTTCATGTACTATGTATATATACCTGCTATTGTATTTTCCACTCCATGCATCTGATAAAGTGGGTTCTAGCCCATGAAAGCTTATGCCCAAATAAATTTGTTGTTCTCTAAGGTGCTACAAGGACTCCTCATAGATTTCAGCAGCAGACCTCGCAAATTCCCTCAAATGAACAAGTGCACGTTTAACTAGCTACTTACCCATGCTTAGTACATCTGTGATTAGGAGCATGCACACCTGTAGATTTAAGGACATTGCACATACTACATTCAAATACCCATTTTTTTGTTCATCAAACATGCATAGACTCCTGAAGACCATTGTGCCAGCCAGAGTGACCACAGTTGATGGCGTTGAACCAGGAATCATATAATGAAGTTCCCAGATCTGGCTTAATCCTGCAAAGCCACGAATCTCTGGGACAGCCCCACAGTCAGCACCAAATAAAGTCAGGGCACACCCCTTCACACGTCAATGGAGAGTTTGAGAGCACAGTGTGCTGTGGTGTCTTTGTCCTTTCTAGTGACATGGCCGAAGATTCCCCCTTTTAAGTTAATGAGAGTTTTGCCTGAGTGAGGTTTGCGATGTTCAAGCCTGTAGATGTTAGCTCACTGATCAATTCCTAACATGGCATATTACCCAAGTTTCTCATAATTTTAATCACTTGCTCCTGAATTCTCTACTTCATGTAGCTCAGTGTGCAACCTGACTGCAGTCATCTGCAACCTCATCACTGTTGAATAGAAGGGAAAAACTTAATTTCACATGTGATAACTGTGTTTACACAATGCAATTGTATAAGCAGCATTGTTGCACTGAGAAATCATTTGCCATTTTCTCTAAGTGTTCTTTTGTGGTACTATTTTGGAGCAAATGGTATTCTGTTCCATATGAGAGCTTTTGATTTTTGTCCTCAAATGGACTAATTTCTGAATTTAATTATATTTGTGCCAGACTTATCTTGCTGAACTTTTGCTCTGTCCTTTGCTAGCCATTCCACATTAGCAAACTGGAGGATGGCTCACATAAAACCTCTGTGAACAGTGCCTACCATTGGGTCCTGTCAGGAGAGTTACAGCTTTCATTTTAAAAGTACGTTTCTAGCTTTTTAACCTTAAAAAGATAGTAATTGAGACGATTCTTTGGGGAGCTCCCCAAACTTAGCTGACACATTTTACATAAACAACAAAAAATAATCTTTCAATCCTAGGCAAAAATTGGTTACATTTAGGGAGAGGCACCAATTTTATTTATTTTCACAGCCACCCCAAATTGCTAAGGCTGGCTCTAGTTGTTAAAATTTCCAGCCCTTTCTAAATGGACTCATTATTGCTAGGACCATGGCAACAGCTATTTCAAAGGGAACTCCCTCCTTTTGTCCCCGACCAGCATTTCTAGATGTGCCTGAGGGAAATGTACTTTCTACCATCCTGCCCCACCCATACCAGCTGCTCAGCAGTGGAAAAGGAGAAGACAAAGGTCAAGCTGCTACTGCACTGAGTGCCTGTCTCTTCAGCTCCCATCCAGAAACTGAAGAGTTGGTTCTGGGAGGGAACCTGGGGCCCTGTTGCCTCTTCAGCAGAGACCTATTGCTCACACTAGGAAGAGACCTCCAGCAGTTAGGTGAGACCTGCCCCTGGACAGAACCAAGTAGATCTATTCCCCCAGCTGGCCACCCAGTCCACTCCTGCGGGGACCACTTCTCTCCTGATAAGCATCCCACAGCCAAAGACCACAGGGAAACTTGTCTGTCATCACCGTTACTGTGACAGAGTCACTGCCAGGTAAAGGAACCACTTACAGGAGTCTCAGTGAGGTGGTGGAAATGGATATGATGGTTCAAGGAGTACTGCAACCAAGGGTGGAGGTTGGAAGACTGATGGATTTGGGAGAGGAGGTAGAGTATAGAATTGTGAGGAAGATAGGCCCATATTCGAGTTGGACCTGGGAAAACTTTAATTTATTCTGATAGTAATGTAAAAGAAGCTCCTCGTTTCTAGGAATTGGAATTTTTTAAATAAAATTGAGGGAAATTTCAAAACAAAAAGTATTTTTGAATAAAAAATAAAATGTTTCTTTTAAAAAATGTCAAAGTGAAATATTACAGATTTTTTTTACACAAACTATTTGGCAAAATGGACAAGTAAGGCTTTTGATACTGTCTCACATGACTTTCTCAGAAACAAGCTAGGGAAATACAACCTAGATGGAGCTATTATAAGGTGGGTGCATAACTGGTTGGCAAACTTGTACCAGAGAGTAGTTATTAGTGGTTCACAGTCAAGCAGGAAGGGCATATCAAGTGGGGTCTTGCAGGGATCAGTCCTGAGTCTGGTTCTCTTCAATATCTTCATCAATGATTTAGATAATGGAATAGAGACTACACTTATAAAGTTTAAAAGGAAGAGTTGCAAGTGCTTTAGAGGATAGGATTAAAATTCAAAATGATCTGGGCAAACTGGAGAAATGGTCTGAAGTAAATAAGATGAAATTTATAAGGACAAATGCAAAGTACTCCACCTAGGAAGGAACAATCAGTTGCACACATACAAAATGGGAAATGAGTGCCTAGGCATCTGGGGGTCATAGCGGATCACAAGGTAAATATAAGTCAACAATGTAACACTGATGCAAAAAAAAGCAAACATTATTCTGGGATTTATTAGCAGGAGTGTTGTATGCAAGTGATGAGAAGTAATTCTTCCACTCTACTCCATGCTGCTTAGGCCTCAACTGGAGTATTGTGTCCAGTTCTGGGCACCACATTTCAGGAAGGATGTGGACAAATTGAAGAAAGTCCAGAGAAGAGCAACAAAAATTATTGAAGATCTAGAAAACATGACCTGTGAGGGAAGATTGAAAAGATTGGATTTGTTTAGTCTGGAGAAGAGAAGACTGAGAGGGAACATGATAACAGTTTTCAAGTACATAAAAGGTTGTTACAAGGAGGAGGGAAAAAATTGTTCTCCTTAACCTCTGAGGATAGGACAAGAAGCAATGGGATTAAATTGCAGCAAGGGAGGTTTAGGATGGACATTAGGAAAAACTTTCTAACTGTCAGGGTAGTTAAACACTGGAATAAATTGTCTAGGGATTGTCTCCATTATTGGAGATTTTTAAGAGCAGGTTAGACAAACACCTGTCAGGGATGGTCTAGATCAGTGATTCTCAACCAGGGATACGCGTACCCCTGGGGGTATGCAGAGGTCTTCCAGGAGGTACATCAACTCCTCTAGATATTTGGCTAATTTTACAGCAAGCTATGTAAAAAGCACTAGCGAAGTCAGTAAAAACTAAAATTTCATACAGACAATGACTTGTTTATACTGCTCTATATATTATACACTGAAATGTAAGTACAATATTGATATTCCCGTTGATATATTTTATAATTATATGGTCAAAATGAAAAAGTAAGCAATTTGTCAGTAATAGCGTGCTGTGACACTTTTGTATTTTTATGTCTGATTTTGCAAGCAAGTAGTTTTTAAGTGAGGTGAAACTTGGGGGTACACAAGACAAATCAGACTCCTGAAAGGGATACAGTAGTCTGGAAAAGTTGAGGGCCACTGATCTAGATAATACTTAGTCCTGCCATGAGTGCAGGGGACTGGACTAGATGACCTCTCGAGGTTCCTTCCATTCCTACAATTCTATGATAATATTTTAATATTGCCAAGTCTGCAATTTTCTCTGAAAAAAGGTTTCAGGCAAAAACTTTTGTCTAGCTCTACCTGTGACAGCACTGAGGTTTAAGGAAGATGTTTTTAAGTGGTGAGCTGCAAAGAGGTCACAGAATTTCTTTAAAACAAGCCAAGGTGATTTCACCTATTGCATAGAGCTATCTCCCTTGATAAAAGCCTAAAACCACAAGGGACACTCATGTCCTTCACCAGCTATGTGGATACATTGTGATGGCTGAGGTCTTCAATTAAAGAAAAAACAGCTCCTCCTTGAATCTCTCAATGTAGGGTTAACAAAAAGCAATTCCTTCCAGTGTTAACCCATGATTTGATTAGATTGGCTGCTGTATTTATTTGGCAATTTGATCATTTAAACCCATTGATCCAATCTTAATTGTGACCTTGACTTGATTATTGTACGGTCCCATTCTTAATTAGATTAGTAAAATTATAGTAGTTTAGTTCAGTGATGTTTGTTTAATTTGATATTTGCCTGCTTATGCTTTTTAATAAAATCCATAAAATATACAGACCTGTTGCATTCTTCCAATTTGCAAAAAGGGGCAAGTAACTTTCAGAGCAAAGATAATTTAGCCCAGGTATTTGAGAGCACTTGGCTCAGTTTCCAAATTAATACCTATGCCCTTTACATAATTAATGGATTGGGGGTGGGGTGGGGCAGGAGGGAGGGCAGAGAGAGTGTGGAACTGACAGATTTTGCTTTGGAGGAGAGTATTTTGTCCAGGTAATGTTGTGTACACCTATGACTGAGGCAGAAAATTTTTGAGTAAGCCCTTACTGAGGGTTCGGCACTGTCCCGCTCCTGCAATTCACAGGCTTGACTCCTATCTTATCCCTGCCTTCCTCCATTTCATGTAATATATGCTTTAATTTGTGTTGAACTCAATATAGCTACTCTTTGTTTACACCAGTACAAGGGGGAGGAGTATCTGATCCTCTTCTATCACTTCAGGTCCAAATATCTACTAGTATTGTAGGCACCATTCCTTAAGGGGTTAAAGCTTCTCAGAGATTTAGCACAAAGATGTTTTTTGACCTCAAATAACACATCTTTCCATTTAGATTGGTAGATGGATTGTTAATTTTTTATTGGTGTGAGACTGATATCCCCATAACTAGAACCCCTGGGCCTGATCCTTATCTCACGCATAGATTTTTCTTTATTATGTCAGTGTAACTCCACTGCTTTTAGTGAAACTACTTCTGACTTACACCAGCGCTTAACAGAGCAGGACCAGAGACCGCCTGCATTTACACATGTACGACTTGGTTTTGGAATTCTTTCCTTGCACAGTTGTTTTGTGAAAACTATCGATAGCTTTTCCAGGGTAGGAACTTTCTTCCCTCGTGACATAAACAGTGCCTGAATTAATTATTCAGTGTGATTCAGTCCATTTTAATTATTAAGTATAAAAACCTAGAGTGAAGACATAATGCTGCTGGCAACCTTCCCTATGACTAAGGTAGCCAAACCGAACAAATTTTATGGAGGGTGTGGCAGGGCTCACTTGTTCCTGCCTCTGCCCACAAACAGCTCAGAGGCCTTTTTGCTGGTAAAACACCCCCATGCAATTTATTTACAATGTTAGCTCTCTCTCTTCCTCTCTCTCTTTCTGCTTCCTCCCTTTCCCATTGTGCCTGTTGTATCATCTGTCTAACGGCCTGATTAGCCTCTTAGTGCTCCTCAGTCCATCAGTTGGGTAGAGCCCTTCTTAATGAGGTCTGCTCTGGAGTAATTAATTACAGCTGCAATGATCAGAGTGCTGGCTCAGTGGCTGTTGTCCAGGATGTCACAGCTCAACCTAGCCAGGATCCCCTTGCTGCCTCACTGGCTGGCTGCTGACGTCGAGGAGGAGGAACTGCCGCAGGATGCTGTGGAGAGGGTGCTGCTGCTGCAGGACTTAGTACACTTACCATCCTGCCAGGGGCGGCAGGTTTGCATAATTTTTGGTGGTGCCCAGAACGGGTCCAAGTCCCGTCCCCCCACCACCTAAGGCTCTGGGAGGGAGTTTGGGTGTGGGAGGGGTTGGGCTCTGTCTCTGGGAGGGCATTTGGTGTGGGCTCTGGGCTGGGGCAGGGGTGCAGGAGCGGGTGCGGGGGATGGGCTTTGGGAGGGAGTTTGGGTACGGGTTGCGGGCTCCGGGCTGGGGCAGGGGGTTGCGCGGTAGAGGGGAGTGGGCTCTGAGAGGGAGTTAGGGTGCGAGGTGCGGAGTCTGGGCTGGGGCAGGGGGTTGGGGTGCAGGAGGGGATGTGGGGTGCAGCACTTACCTCAGGCGGCTCCTGAAAGTGACCTGCACGCCCCTCTGACACAGCTCCTAGGCGGGAGGCCGGAGGGGTCTCTGCACGCCGCTGCCCGCAGGCACCGCATCTGCAGCTCCCATTGGTGCTCAGGGCGGGGGCAGCGTACAGAGACACCTCCCCGCCAGGGGCCGTGGGGATGTGCCGGCCGCTTCCGGAAACGGCGTGGGTGGGCAGCAAGCCGCCTTAGCCGCGCTACACTGCCGGTGGTGGCGGCGGGGACCCCAGGCCCTTTTAAGTAGCTCGGGGCGGCCGGGGGGAGGTGCGTGGGGGCAGCAGGCGGGGCTGGGGGAGAGACCCGGCCCTGAACTTTGGTAGAGCCGGGCCCACGTGCTCTCCTATTGGTGGAGTACGGGTAGCATGGGCCCATACCACTTGCCGCCCCTGCCAGCTGCACCCCCTGGCTTGAAGTGGTTTCCATCATATACAGAGTTTACAGTTTGGTTCAATGGCTCTCAGCACCCCCACTATACAATTGGCCCAGCATCCCTGCATCCTTGTTTCAACCTGCGCCTGTGGTGGTTGTTGCTGTTGCTGTGGTGGAAAGGGGTAGCGGCTTGGCGCCCTCCCCCCAGTCCATCCACCCCCACCCCCACCACTGCCCCCTCCATGGTCCCCAAACATCATGTGGGACTGCCTCCACCCCCTGGCCCAGCCACTCGCCTCGACCCTGCTTCCACCTGGGACTCCATCAGCAGCGGCGAGCAGAGACTTTTTGTTCACAAGTGCATATGGGCCCATGCCCCCTTCCTCCACCTGGACTTGCCCTTCCCCCTGCTGTGCTAGGCTGGTGACCCACACCCGTTTTGGTCACCCACCAGACCCTATAGCAGTTTGCTTCTCTCTCCCTTGCTGCCCACCCCATCTTCCCTGCTACTGACTGCTTGTTTGTTTCTTCTGCCCCACCTTAGCGCCCTTGCAAAGGTTTGTTTATTTGCCCACCCTACCCTAGCCTTTGGGAGTTTGTTTGCCTTTCCCATCCTGCCCCAGGCCCTTTCTAGTCCTGTTCCATTCCCTCCCTCCCCTTTGCTGCTCAGCTGCTGCCCTGCCTGGCCCCACTCGCTCCGTGCACTATGCCCCCCAGTGCTGGTGAACCTCTCTTTTTTCTGTTGATCCCCGTTCACTGCACCACCCATCATTTTACTCAGTGCAGCCAGAGGAGCTGGTACCCTGTCCCCATGCTAATTATCATGCCCCTCCCCCTCCTTGCCTTGTTTGGCGCCCACAGACCCTATCCCATCAATCCCCTCCTCTCCTGTACGCAGCCTAGCAGGGTGGAGTGGTCAGCTGCCCTCCCCTTCCCCATCCTTTCCCTTCCTTGCCCCAGCTCGGTGCTTGTTCCCATCCCCATACCTGTCCTTTGGCTGGCACATGGGGCTCTCCACGTCTTGTGTCCCCCAGCTCATATTCCAGGAGGTGAAGGCAGCCAAAGGCATGCCAGGCTGCAGAACCTTCTCCTTAGGTTCTGGCTGCACTTTTCCCCACACCTCCTGATCTATGCACATCCCATCCATGTCCGCACAAAGTCACAAGGCCTCCTCATCAACTTCCTCCTGGCACTGGCTACGATGGCCATCCACCATACCAAAAGGAGGATGCTGGACAGGGCGGTGCTCTGCGAGTGTGGGAGCCTATTTCTGCTCTTCCCTTAGATCAAATATCGAGGCCAAGTTCCTCAGGGCGGCATCCACAGGCTCCCTGGATGCCTTCGAGGAGCAATGGGCGCTGTCCAGGGTTCTCTGCTTGGTGTCCCCCTCTGGCTCCCTGCTTTTGATGCTGTAACCCTCATTCCCATAGCTATTTTATCATTTGTTGTCCCCCGACCTTACTTGAGCCCTGGGTTCAGTGGCTCCTCCCCTTAGGCTGAGAGAGGGGCCTTCAGAGGCAGGAAAAGTAATCCAAGGCCCCACTGCTTCCATCAGTTCTCCAAGGAGCAGGGCTGTCCAATCAATACTCACACATTTCTCTCAGTCTATCGTGCTACCTACACAAACCCCCAACACTCAGTAGCGTTGGCTTGGGCCCCCTCTCACCTTCAGAACCTCCTTTTTCTCTATTTCATCACCCCATTAAACCCACAGGCCAGTTTAGGAGGAAAGAGCAACAAGTGAGAGGGATTCGTTCCATGTCTGAGACTGGCTTCATGTCCAAACTATCTGGCACTTGATAATGAGGACATTGATTAGAAGTATCATCTAATCCAGTACCAGATTTGAGAAACAGAGGGTACAGCCCTGAAGAGAACCAGAAGCCCATGCAGGCACACCATAACCTGGGGACCCTTGTGCAAAAGCTGAGGAGTGCACATACCATGGGTATCAGAGGCTCAAAGAACCCACAATAACTGAAGTCAATGAGACCTGCAGGTGGTCAGCACTCCTGAAAATCACGCCCTCATGGCTCAGACCCAGTTCAGTCTGAGAGCTGATTGACCACAAGGGAACCCTACTGTCCCTAACATAGACCCTAACTCTCTCCCCTGGGTTGAGATAGATATACTGTCTCTAAACACTTGCACTGTAAATTTTTGAATTCCCGTCTAGAATGTTCATTTTAACATCTGACAGACTAGACTAGACATCCCTCGCCTGCGCCGCTTCCCGCTGCCCCCATTGGCCCGGGACGGCAAACCGCGGCCAGTGGGGGCCGCGATCGGCCGAAACTGCCGCGTCAGCAGGTAAATAAACTGGCCCGGCCCGCTAGGGTGCTTACCCTGGCGAGCCGCGTGCCGAACGTTGCCGACCCCTGGAATAGACAGTTTAACTCTTTGTACAGTGCAGACACCAAATTATCTCCATCTATTTAAAGCTGTGATTTGCATTATTCTTTGATAATATTTTTTTCTTATTCATTCTTTGCTACAGATTATTTGCCTTGAATTACAGGTGCTGTTCATCATTGTTTGAAATGTTCCACTATCTTGGATTATAAAAGCATTGCAATGTGATCCGGTAACTGATTGGCAGCCCATGGCAATCAGCTTGATAGAAACTGATATTCAATATTCAGTCACTGATCTATTCGTATCTTTAGCGATACTATTATTAGCTTTATACATGTTATTTAAATATAGATTTCAAGTTGCAGTTAGAGATATAAGTCAATCATTTCCCATTTTAAAGGGAGCACAGGTTAGAGGATATTAGTCTGATGAAGACTAATGGCATTTAAGCAAATGCCCTACCTAATTTGTGACCATCATTTGATAGGAAAATGCCCCTTTAATTTGACCAATTAAAACTCATCATGATATATTTTATTTGCTTAGGGTTGTTTTTAAACAAATATTACTTTGAATTGTACCGTGACACTGTAGTTAGTTAAGCAACTGTACTTAATTTGGTAGCTCTTTTAAAAATAGATATTTTGGAGGGGCTTGTGTTTGAAGGTGTGGCTTTAACTAGAATAGTCCAAAGCAGAAGAGATGAAAAAGGATTATTTTAAACATTCATATCTATTCAAATAGAGACTGTCTGCTAATGAAGATCATGTTGTTTTCCTTTATCTTGCCATTTTAAGGAGGAAATAGTGGGGGAAAGTCTGGATCTTCTATAGCTAATCCGATAGTTTGTCTTGCCTTGTTTCTAATCCTCGCACTTTTCCTGAGGTACCATTTCCATGCTTCAATTTCACTGTCAGCAGCCTGCGAGAGATACTTTCTCAAACGCAGTAAGAACATTTTTGCAGTGGTGACGCAGGAAAGGAAACAGAACGCCAGGTTTGTTGGTAGCCAGAGGGCTTTACAAGCCTCCTGCAAAAAGCCTCAAGCCAAAAGCCTTCCAGGAAAACTTTTCCTGGGGTTTTTATTTCTCTCCTTACTTTGTTTACAACTCTTCTTAGTGGTTACATCTTTGCCCATTCAGAAGGCAGGCAGGATACACGCAGTGTGCAATTATACAAAATAGCAAACTCATCTATTGTGCGCGTGAACAGCCAGCTGCAAAGGTACTATCAGGCTAGCCAATATGTTTTCCAAACATAGGCGCTAGAACAAGGTCACTCCCGCCTCAATTCCGAGGGAACAGTTTGCCGTTCTTCAAGGCTTATGATTAGGGAGCAACACATTCCTACATCCCCCCCTATTTTATTTTATATGCGGTGTTTAGACAAAGCACCTTTGCAGGGTAGCATACACAACGCCACTAAATTGGGTAAGCATTAAACAAAGCAGCAAAGCAAAACGCCAAAAATCAAAACTAAGACCCCATACTATAAAAGGGTCTTTATCCACTCTAAGGGTGGCTATAACTAAATATAATTCCACCAAGGAGGAAAAACATCCTAGCAAATGGCTTAAGCATAACATTTCAGCATATCAATTTGCTATTGCATGCAATTACTATTATCAGTAAGCTTAAAACAGCGCATTTCTTTTACTGTCTCACACCCCAAATATTGCTGGGTGATTTGCAGACAGGAACAAGGCAAGTACTTAACAGACCTTGCATTTTCGGGGCAACGGCCAGGCAGAAATCAGATTAATTCAATACTTTTGCCAGGTGGACCCAAATGTCTTGTAGTGTGGTGTCATTAACATACACACAGCTATCATTAGCTTGAAAAAGTAAGTGTCCTGTCAGGTGTAATCCCAGGAGCACTGACTAAAATTAACTGGGCATACCAGGTGGTTTAATTTCCCAGATGTCTTGGTGAATTACCCAATCCCACATGCATCCTCCCCATGGGCCCGGCAGGATTTGGTATGTGGGAGCCCACACCCCCTCAACCGGTCCATATGCTTGGAAGGAGCACTGAGAACGTCTGCACTTCCACCCAGAAAGTCTCCAAGTATGTCTCCATGGCCACAGATCAGATGGTACTCCTGATGTGTCTGTAAGGGCAGTGGGCCAAGCCTAAACATGCTAGATCCCACTGCAATGCCTTCCCAGCCTCAGTGATATTCAATACCATCTCTGTCAGCAACTTCTGGGTCATTGTCTGTATTTGGATGTGTTACAGGGGTAATAGTGTGATGGAGGAAACGGCAGGGGCAATGGCAACAAGGTGCCTTTGGTACTTGTCATTTAAAATCCAATTAGGGAGGGCAATACATACTAAAGGACTTATCCAAAACACAGGGCGCAGCCTGTAGAATAAACCCCAAAATCCAATCAATACCACATTCCCAAGCATGGGTTCCACAAGTTTCTTCCTGCCAATGTATGATTCTTTGTTTCTTCACCAGGGTCAGTTCTTAATGTCTCTTGTAGTCAGGAATTCCTGGACTTTGTGGTTTCAATAAAGCAAGTGTTCCTTCTTCTCTTTTCCTGAAACAGTCATGGTTCAGCATCATACAGGGGAGAGGTTACTAGCACATCACCCTGTAGTGGTTTTGTGTCTTCTAGAGAAATTCAAAGCAACAGTAAGTCTGTCAGTGGACAAGGGAGAGGTTACTAGCACTTCACCTTGTCTTTTTTTCCTTTTTCCTGCTGTCCAGACGGCACAGCAGAACTAGAAGGAGAAATAGGCTTATCATCAGTCAAAAAATTCTCCCGAGGTGGAGGGGTCTTTTTGCAGTGAAAAGCATGGGTCCAGGCAGTCAGTCCTTGGCACTTCACAGCAGTGTTGGTGGTTAACAGGACTTGGAAAGGGCCTTTCCAGCATGGAGCCAAAAGCAGTCTTTCGTTGATGGACTTTACATAGACTCAGTCTCCTGGTTTTAATTAATGGCAGGGGTGCTAGGGTCTTTGAGTAGCACTTCTTTTATCTGTGAAAAAAAAACCTAACACATTTCATTAATGCATTGTCTGTATTTTGCAGATCTTAGTTGCTTGGGCACATTTAACCCCCCCCCCTTTGTCTTGGGGGTCAGCCAAGTTTTGGCTGTGACCTTGGATGAGCCTGCAAGCTATATTTTCCTCTCAGTTAACTCATTCTGTGCTTTTTCCTCTTCTCTTCTTGGCTTCTCTTAACCTACAAAGGAAACCTTCACTCTTCCAGTAAAATAACTTTATTACAGAGCTTTGGAGCAACAAACCGGGACAAGCACACCCACTTTTGAGGAGTGCACTCAGTACAACCTCAGGTGTCTAATTGCTTTCCTCCCTCCCCAGCCCTCTGGCTAGAAATCTGAGGTAGCCAGAAGGATCCCATGGGCAATATGGGGAGTGGGTTAACCTTCCATGTCCTTGTTTCCAAAGACTGTTGGTATGCAATTTTTAACAACAATTTTTGCCATAAAACACAAAAATAATTCCTATTGTGCCAGTAAATGCATGGTACATTGAATGCTGTTTAGCTGGCATCCGTTTTCTCTGATGATCTGAAAAACAAAAGAACAGAGGTCTACCCCTTCTGGGCAGTCAGTCATTGCTTAAAATGTTTCCTTGTATTTGTTTCATAGGCAGCCCAGGTTTCAGTGGCTTCTACCTTATTAGTTAGAAAATTGCATTAATACAAATGCTTTCTGGCTTGCTTCCAGATCCAAAGCTATCCACAGCTTAAGGATTCTTACTTAAAAAGGGTCACAATTGACTTTTCCAGTCTTTTGATTGCCTTTTACTTCTAACTTCAGCTTTCAAACACAGGGGTAATAAAGGGGCTAGTGGACTCCTCCACATGCCCTGCCCGTAGCTGGTCATTAACCAAGTGCTGGAGGGCCTCCAGCTTCTCTAAAGGAAGCGGCCACTGTGCAACCCATACGGGCTCGTCAGTGAGCCAACGGAGGGGGAGGGCCGTACGCCTAATCATCAATATGGATGGTGGCAATTAAAGCATTAAGAAATCACGGCCCCACAGGTGGAAATGTAGCCCCCTCCATCATCCGCCCACGGACTCGGGCCGCGGCGGTGAGAGCACCGAATCCTAACCACTAGACCACCAGGGATAAGCTGCCCGGGGCGTGCCCTCCACTTGCTGGGGGATGCTCAAGAACTGCCCTGTGCCATACAACTGCTCAGCGAGATAAGCCCCCCCACCTTGTGCTGCTGCCGCAAGCGCCTCTCGCTGGTACTCGCTATCCCACACAACGTATTGCGCGGGGGACAGCACCATGCGACACATGTCTTTCCAAACTTGGGGGAGTAAGTGATAACCGTTTGACACACCTTCCATGATCCCCAGGGTGAAAGTGGACCGCACCCCGGTCTCACGAACTGCCTTGCGGAGCTCGCGCAGAACCGAGTAGGGGAGAGCCTCCCAATCCACTATCTCCCCCCCATTTCCATTATCCCGCCAAGAGACGGGAAACGCCTCGAGCCCACAGCTGGATTCTTCGCCGGTCAAGAGACCGGCCTCACGCGCTGGCTGCACCGCCGCGGCGACAGCGCCCCCCCACCCGACCGGTAGGCAGGGGGGCGCCGCCACGGGCGGCGGCGCAGGGAGGGTCAGCTGCGGGTAGGAGGGGGGTGGCCCGTCACCTGGGGGCAAAAGGGAGACCGGCTTAAGGCCATCGGGGCCGAACCCCTCCAGCGCCTCCTTACAACGCTGCCAGAGCAGCAGGTGCTGAACTGGGGCACGGGGTTTACTATGCAAGGTGATCCCAATCCGTATCCAATCAGGAAGCTGTAATGACCCGCGGTCCGGATACCAGGGGCACTGGCGATCTATTTCCCTTAGAAGGTCCTCAATATGAGCGACCGGGACAGCGATGCATGATCGCTGCCTTATAATCTTTTGTAACTCTCTTGCGTGCTCCTTCTGGGCACTGGAGAGTCCCCCCCCCCATACTCACGAATAAGGGGCGGCAAACAGCCGCGGGCGCGCTTGGCGTATCCAGCCGGTGAGTAGAGGGGTATCACGTCGGGGTCACCAGCTGCAGTGGTGACGCAGGAAAGGAAACAGAACGCCAGGTTTGTTGGTAGCCAGAGGGCTTTACAAGCCTCCTGCAAAAAGCCTCAAGCCAAAAGCCTTCCAGGAAAACTTTTCCTGGGGTTTTTATTTCTCTCCTTACTTTGTTTACAACTCTTCTTAGTGGTTACATCTTTGCCCATTCAGAAGGCAGGCAGGATACACGCAGTGTGCAATTATACAAAATAGCAAACTCATCTGTAGAGCGCGTGAACAGCCAGCTGCAAAGGTACTATCAGGCTAGCCAATATGTTTTCCAAACATAGGCGCTAGAACAAGGTCACTCCCGCCTCAATTCCGAGGGAACAGTTTGCCGTTCTTCAAGGCTTATGATTAGGGAGCAACACATTCCTACACATTTTTTCCTCAACTTTGCAGCACATGAGAGATTCTTGAGCCACGACTGTGATTATGATGATGTATTAAGGAAAGTTTAGTGGTATTTTCATTATAGCGTCCTGGTCTCCTTCACCTTCTCATTTTTTCTTGTCCTTTGAATGATATAAATAAAAATAAAAAATGGTATGTCATGCCTGCTGCAGACAAATTATTGACAAGTATAAACTGTAGTGTTACAGTTAGAGTTGGGCAACTGATTTTCTTGGTTTAATGGCAATTTTAAAGTCTCAGGTCAAATGAAATATTTTGTTTTGACTTCAAGCATTTTTAATTATTTTGAATATTTTAAATAATTAAAAGAAATATAAAAACAAAAAGTCAATTTGAACCAAGAAAATCAAAATGTTTCATTCTGAAAATGTCAAAATGAAATGTTTCAATTATTTTGGATTTTGTTTTTCTCAATGAACAATTTGGTATAACTGACATGATGCCTAAAAACAACATTTTGGTGCCACCTAATCTGTATATTTTGCCAAAAAAAAACTTTGGCTGAAAAATTTCACCCAGCTCTAATCAGTTGATAAGAGACAATTCGGCCTGGTTTACACTGTGGAATATCCCCCAAAATTCTAATCGGTTCTAAAACCAGATAAACCAAATTTTAAACTAGTTAAAAATGAAGGATAAACCAGACTCTCGTGGCCTGCACTGTCTTATAAACCTGCTGAAAAGAGCATTAAAACCAGCTCAGGCCATTAACTAATTAACTATTGTCATTGCAATTTCAAAAGAAGCTATTGGTTTCTCTAACCATGGGAGGAATATTTGTATCGTTATTTGACATGGCTCCCTTCAGAAATTATATTGAGCTCATAAGAGTCACTGAGAAGTGTGGGTATGTGTGCAGTATGTGTGTGTGCCCATTTTGCACACACACATTGAATTTGGTTTGGCTTTAGCAAGGGTTCTGCTGCAGTTCTGAATTTGAAAAGTTAAGAAGTCTGCACTTAAAGCAGTTAAAGAGCTCTTAGTGTGGGTTTGTCTGGAAATATCCCCTTAAGCGCCCTCATTACTGGCATTCTGGAAATGGTTATAAGGACTTTAAATAACTGACATTATCATTTATACTAATGGTTCCATCAGTGACTAATGGTTTTGTTTTGATGCTCTTACAAATATTTCATACTGGTAACACATGAATAGTGGTTAATAATGCTATGCCTTCTCTGTACTAGTTTTCTGATCTGTGCATTATTTCTATGGACATAGTTCTATTTTTGCTAAAAAAATACCTATGGGATACCACCCGCTGTTTCAAGTCCCTCTATTATTTACAGTTTGTGTCACCAATAGAAAAATGACTTAATAAACACCAGGCTAGCTTCCATTGCTATGCAGACAAAACACAGATCTATGTCTCAAACTTTTCCTTATCTTAGCCATCTGACTTGAGTCCTGCCTATCAAAAATGAAAATATGGATGGGTACAACTTTTCTTTTTTTTTCCTCATCAATTAAACGCTGATAAAACCGGGTGATGCTGATTGCCCCTCTCATTTGGAAGGTTGCCAAGATTAACTATGTGAACAGCCTATCAAAGTGCAGAACCTGTTACAATGACATGGCGCTTTTTTATGTCCTGCGTTATCTAAGCATCTCAGAATACTTTACACAATACTCCTTTGAGATGGGTAAGTATTAGAGGTGTGCAGGAACCGGAAATTCTGTCTTGTGGGAAATTCCATGATTTTGAAATTTGTTTTCATTCCAAATTGGAACAAAAATATCAAATTTTGAAATTTCCTATTAAATGAATTTTTTCAAAATACTTCATTTCAGGTCAATCAAAATGTTTCATTTTGAATTGCACATAAGAACGGCCATATTGGATCAGACCAAAGGTCCATATAGCCCAGTATCCTGTCTTCCAACAGTGGCCAATGCCAGGTGTTTCAGTGGGAATGAACAGAACAGGTAATCATCACGTGATCCATCTCCTGCCTCCCATTCCCAGATTCTGGCAAACAAAGGCTAAGGACACCATCCCTGCTCATCCTGGCTAATAGCCACTGATGGACCTATCCTCCATTAATGTATCTAGTTCTTTTTTGAACCCTGTTATGGTTTTGGCCTTCACAACATCCTCTGGCAAAGCGTTCCACACCTTGACTATATGCTGTGTGAAGAAATACTTCCTATTGTTTGTTTTAAACCTGCTGCCTATTAATTTCATTGGGTGACCCCTAGTTCTTGTGTTATGAGAAGGAGTAAATACCAGTCATGATTTTAAGACCTCTATCATATCCCCTCTTTGTCACCTCTTTTCCAAGCTGAAAAGTCCCAGTTTTATTAGTCTCTCCTCATATGGAAGCTGTTCCATACCCTTAATCATATTTCTTGCCCTTTTCTGTACCTTTTCCAATTCCAACATATCTTTTTTGAGATGGGGCCACCACATCTGCATGCGTTATTCAATATGTGGGCGTATCATGGATTTAAATAGAGGTAATATGATATGTTCTATCTTATTTGTTCTATCTTATTTTCTAACCCTTTCCTAATGATTCCCAACATTCTGTTAGTTTTTTTGACTACCACTGCACATTGAGTGGATGTTTTCAGAGAACTATCCACAATGAATCCAAGATCTCTTCCTTGAGTGGTAACAGCTCATTTAGACCCCAGCATTTTATATGTGTAGTTGGGATTATGTTTTCCAATGTGTATTACTTTGTATTTATCAACAATGAATTACATCTGCCATTTTGTTTCCCAGTCACCTAGTTTTGTGAGGTCCCTTTGTAACTCTTCGCAGTCTGCTTTGGACTTAACTATCTTGAGTAGTTTTAACAAATGTATTGGAGCATAAGCTTTCGTGGGTGAATGCCCACTTCGTCGGATGCACGAAAGCTTATGCTCCAATACATCTGTTAGTCTTAAAGGTGCCACAGGACTCTCTGTTGCTTTTTACAGATCCAGACTAACACGGCTACCCCTCTGATACTTGAGTAGTTTTGTATCATCTCCAAATTTTGACACCTCACTGTTTACCCCTTTTTCCAGATCATTTATGAATATGTTAAACAGCACTGGTCCCAGTACAGACCCCCTAGAGAACACCACTATATACCTATCTCCATTCTGAAAACTGACCAATTGTTCCTATTCTTTCTTTCTTATCTTTTAACCAGTTACTGATCCATAAGAGGACCTTCCCTCTTATCCCATGACAGCTTACTTTGCATAAGAGCCTTTGGTGAGGGACCTTGTCAAAGGCTTTCTGAAAATCTAAGTACACTATATCCACTGGATCCCCCATGTCCACAAGCTTGTTGACCCCCTCAAAGAAATCTAGTAGATTTTCCTTTACAAAAGCCATGTTGGCTCTTCCCCAACAAATCGTGTTCATCTATGTGTCTGATAAATTGCAGTATTTGTCTAGCCATATTGGTCCCAAGAGGACCAGAAAAAGAGCTCTGTGTAGCTTGAAAGCTTGTCTTTCACCACAGAAGTTGGTCCAATAAAAGATATTATGTCACCCACCTTGTCTGTCTAATATAATTTTGATTTTGACTGTTTTCTATATAATGTAAAATAAAAGTAATTTAAAAATGAAATAAATGTTCTCCCTTGAAATGTTGAAACAGAATGATGGCTTTTTTTCAAACAAATTTCTAAACAAAATCTCGTTGAAATGAACACATTTCTGTCACAGAAATGTTGATCAGCTCTAGTGAGTATTATTACCCTACTTTACAGATAAGGAAGTTGAGACGCAAATGGCCTGATTTTCAAAGGTGCTGCTGAGTACTCACAGATCTCGTTTTCTTAAATCGGAATTATGGGTGCTCATCACTTCTGAAAATCATGCTAAAAGATCTTGATTCTTCTCTGATTTACACTGGTGTCAATCAGGAGTAACTCTACTGATTGCAGTCCCTCCTATCTAGTCTATCTGAATGCATTTATACCATGCTTATCAGAGTGATATAGGAGCATCTTTCAAGAAAATAAAATGAAGATTGGCTGTAGGGTAGTTATCTCTCCACTCCTATCCCAAGGCAGGGAAACTAGTTTGTGTTCTTTTTTATTTTTATGTGTACATGTTGCTTCATCATTATTGGTCAGGAAAACTAAAGCAAAGACAGGAGGGGATATAATTAGGGCTGTTGACATTCATCAGTGATTAGAACAGTAGAGCTATTATCAGACAGGACCAAGTGATTTGGCATGTCTTGATTTAATCTGTGCTCTTTGGCTCTCACTTTCATGAATACTGTACTTTATCACTACCCCAAAATAAACTGCCTAAGTGTTAAAAAATCATGTGGGCCAGACCTTTAGCTGGCTTAAATTGATGGCGTTCCTTTGAAGTCACTGAGGCTACATCATTTACACCAGTAGAGGATCTCACACAAGGATTCTAAATGGGACTAAGCAATATTAAATATATGTGGAAACAACTATATTGCAAATGAAAAGAAAGACTACAATTTAATCTTAGTTTTCCACTGTCATTCATGAGCTACACTCTTACAGCTCATGTCATCAACTGATTATTGAATTGTGGCCTTTCTATTCAATCTAAGACCATATTTTGTTTTCTCAATATGGAACTAAAAATCAAATCAATTAAATAAAGTATTGGACATTATCTAGAGGTAAGCAGCACCATCAGGAAAGAAATATTGAGATAGTGCCACATACATGTTAGTGCCTAAAACAACTAATGAAATTATTATAGCCACGTATTGTGTAAAGGGAAAACAAAGTGGGAGATGTAGCTACAACAACCCTATGGACATACATGTTAATACTTAAAATAACTAATGAATTCTTGGCTATGAGAGACCAGTGGGGTGTCTGATAAGCAATGTTTCCAAAATATTGTCACCTAAATATTACTTTTCAAAGTGAAGAGATTAAATATGGAAAATGTTAATGTTACCCTACTTGTTTTAAGCCCCAATCCTGTAACATACTTCATTGAGACAAACCCCTATACCTGCACAGAGTCCCAATGACATTAATTGGGGGTGGCCTATTCACAGATTACTTCAGCATTATGGCCTTAGGGAGATACAAGACTATCCTTAATACTAGCACTTACAGCTCCGCAAATAATGAATTTTTTGGTCCAAAAAGTTTTAAAAAAAATCCAGTCAGACAAAAACAAAAACGTTAACATTTTTGGGTGAATTGGAAAATAAAAAAAATGTTAATTTCAGGTCAAACAAAAAATTTTGTTTCAACAAAATAAAAAATATTTCATTTTGATTTCAAGCATTTTAAAATGGCTTTGATTTTTTTTTAAATAAAATGAAAGGAAATGGAAATGCAAAGTCACTTCAAATGAAAAATGTTGATGCTCGATTTTTTTCCACATTTGGGAGGAGGGGTTCTAAACACTCAATCTAGTAAAACTGCCATGAATTTGCAAAACATTTTGGTGTTGCTGAATCTGCCTTTTTGCCTAGAAAAGTTTTGGATCAAACATTTTGCCCAACTCTACTAGCACCTCTGTCTTCTCGCTAACAAACCCCACACCTTACACTGGGAACATATTGGTGTTTGACATCAACGAGCCACAAGTGAATGCTTTATGCTGCGTTTTGTTTTTTAATCACTATCTTTTAACTGCCAAGGCAACGCAGTGACAGTCTCACTTTCTTCGCAACACTTTGCACTTCCATAGTGCCTTTCACTGAAGATCTCAGAACACTTTTCATTTTCCAGACTGAAATTAATTAAGTCTCACAACACCCCAACAGTTCTCTCATTACAAATTGATAAATTATAACTCAGCACTTTAAATGAGCCTATTTGTGAAAAAGGAAAAGCAGCTCAGCACGCTGGAGCAGAAGGTTATTTTAAACAAAACTTCACCTCATGAAGTATTTACTAGGGAGAAAACATGCCTTTTCAGCACACCTATAAGTCTGTTCTCTATTATGTTCCCACACAGTAAGAGACTCTTTTTTGCAGCCTTTGTTCCCTCTTAGGCCTAAGAGAACAAAGCACTTCAGCATTGGAGATCCCCAGCAGATGTTTAACAAGTTCAATCAGACTATAAAAGGTGCTTGAGCCTGGAGCACAGTGAGCAGAGATCATTCTGGCAGGCCCTACCATTACATAACTGCAAAAGGTTTCTAGCAAAGAATAAAACGATCTGTGTGCAGGAAGGAAAGGAGGCAGCAGACAAATGATTCTTCATCTGATAGGTTCAGATTTTATTAAAAATCAGGATGAGCAGCTTTCCTCTGGCAGATTGCTGCTACGTTTAAGTTTTCTGCTTTGATACTACACCTTTCTAGCACAATAACATTTTCCTACGTGTTCTCGCTGTAGCTAAGTGAGGATGTCCCTACCAAGGCTGCAAGGGTGAGTTAGAAACATTGTACTACAGTGCTTGTGTGTTCGAAGTAATTTCTAAATTACCTTTCTCTTATATTTATTATATAGTTCTCATGTGTATTATTTTTCTGAGTTACACAATGGATTTCAAATAGCAAAGTAGGAAATGGTACATTATCAATGTCTGATGGGGCTGGGAATCTTTCTTTGTGGCGCGCCTGCCTGTGTAGTTGGAACAAAAGAAAGAAACAAAAATCTCTGTAATTGCCAATAGCAATAAATACATTAAATCACAGCGACCTCATGTCAGACTGGTTGTAATGACACAGAAACATGGCTTTCAGAAGCATGTGTTGCTGCTTACCCGGGAATGTGATTTACCACCCAATTCTGCAGTCCTCATGTGCCCAAAACTCCCATCAGTCATTTGAGGCACTTGTACATACCCAGGATTTGAGGTGGGCTTGTGCAGCCTGCGCAGGGGCCCACGCTGCTTCAGTTTCACTGTTATTTTTGGCCACACTAGCTAGATTAAAGCTAGTATGGGTATACCTACATGAGCGGCAGTCATACCTCTAATTGCAGTGTAGATATACCTTTTAAAGCTCTGCAGTATAGGGCATGGTTTTCACCTGTAGACATTGTAAGCTGTCTAGCAACCCCCCACAAGCTTAGAGTTTACAATGCCTATTGGCAGCATCTGGCGAGTGGAAGAGAAATAGCAGACAGCATGAAGCTTATGTAGTTTGCAATATGGCAGTCTGCATTTACAAGCCCTGCAAACTCTGTAGTAGTAAGCACAGGATTTATAAATATCACACAGTTTCCAAGATTAATGGTAAAATAACAGAATATATACAGCAGAGAATTCGAGGTTCCAAAAAGATAAATGTAATTCTATGCCAGAGCTTTCACTGGAGACAGAAGCAGTGACCTTTTGGCCAGTAAGTCTTCTTCCCTTCTCATGTATTGCCCCTAGAAGAAACAAAAACTACAGGAAACCCCTCTGCCCTCCCCCCCCGCCCCGATGGAACAGAAAATATAGTCCCAATAGGTCAATACTAAAGCCTGATTCTTATATTTGGTGCCCAGAGACAACTGTGATTGATGTATTGCAAACAGAGATGCAGACAGACTTCATGAAATTTTTAGCAAGATCCCTTTAGAGTTATGATTGGACCAAAGAATTTTAAAAATGGAAAATCCTTAAACGTCTCTAATCTCAAACTCCCCACTTTCCCAGAATTATCCTCTGATTTAAGACTAAACTTTCTGGCCAAACGGAACTGTTTTTTAAAAGAATTTTAGAGTAGGTAATCATCAAACTTGTGCTTCCTGGCATCTCTCTCTTTTTACCCCTCTGTCACCCAGGCTCTTTGTATTCTGCTCTAATGTTCTGATCTTTCCCCAGTGTTCACTCTAGGCTAGCCTCATTTAGCAGGCCACTCAATTACACTTCATTATTCTTCTGTCAAAGAATCTCTTGGGATCTTTGTTGGAAGCTGATGCACAACTAGGTGATCGTCTTATCTTTATGTAACTGGGGGACATGCTTGCTTTCAAGGTAAGGCATTATTAGGCATATTTTAATGCCACCACCTTGATTTAACAGCATCATTATTATATTATATCATACACCTCTACCCCTATATAAAAAATCTTACCGCATTATAGGTGAAACCACGTTATATCAAACTTGCTTTGATCCACCGGAGTGCGGAGCCCCGCCCCCCCGGAGCGCTGCTTTACCGCATTATATCCGAATTCGTGTTATATCGGGTCGCGTTATATCGGGGTAGAGGTGTGTTTATATTTTATATTAGAATTGGAAAAGGTACAGAGAAGGGCAACAAAAAAGATTAGGGGTATGGAACAGTTTCCGTATGAGGAGAGATTAAAAAGACTGGGACTTTTCAGCTTGGAAAAGAGACGACTAAAAGGGGATATAACAGAGGTCTATAAAATCGTGACTGGTGTGGAGAAAGTGAATAAGGAAGTGTTATTTACTCCTTCTCATAACACAAGAGCCAGGCGTCACCCAATGAAATCAATAGGCCACAGGTTTAAAACACACAGCACACAGTCAACCTGTGGAACTCGTTGCCAGGGGATGTTATGAAGGCCAAAGCCATAACTGGGTTTAAAAAAAAAGAACTAGATAGGCTATTAGCCAAGATTTCCAGGAATACAGTCCCCTGCTCTGAGTGCCCCTAGCCTCTGTTTGCCAGAATCTGGGAGTAGACAACCAGAGAGAGATCACTCAGTGCTTATCTATTTTGTTCATTCCCTCTGAAGCAGCTGGCATTGGCCATTGTCAGAAGACAGGATACTGGACTAGATGGAGTATTGATCTGATCCACTTTGGCCATTCTTATGTTCTTATTAACTTCTCAAAAGAAAAATCTCAATCCCCTAACTTTGAAGTTTAATCAAACATGTTTTATGGCTTAAAATATTTACAAAATAATAATTGTCCTTTTTCGGGGGCAAAAATGTAATTGCTAGAAAGACTCCTAAGTTAGACCCTTTACTGAGGAAAAAAATCTATTAAAATAACTTGAGGGCATGATGCAATCAGTGTCCTTCTCAGATTCACATAAAACTGGAGAAAACTCTGATGAAGCTATGTTTACACTTATGGTATTAAATAATTTAATAGATTGTTGCTTGTACTCTAGCATTTGTTCACAGGGGAGCTTCTAGCAGCGAAATCATTAATTATATTATAGAGTTAATGAAAGTATACCCTGTATACTACATGTATTGTATTGTGCAAGTAGGACAAACAACATAGTCCCATTCTTATCTATATAAGTACATGCTTTTCTTTAGTGTGCAATGAAAATGGAATATGGACTTTGGGACTTTCAAGTTCACAGGACAATTGTAGCAACAAGCATCTACTGTTATTTGTGCTATTGTCCATTGTAGCTATTTTCTTTATTTAGAAGTTGATGTGCTGTATGTGGCCATTAGTATAAACCACACTTACAGCTGGTTGGGAATTTTTTGATGAAACATGTCAATTCATCAAAATCAAATAATTTTGTGGGTATGTACCCATTTCAATGAAACTTTTATCAGGAAATGTATCTCAGGTCCAGGATGGAATTTCCAGTCAAAGCAAAAGCGAGCAAATCATTTTCTCCCCAGTAGCCAATGGTTAGCGCACTCACATGGGATGTAGGAGAACCAGGTTCAAGTCCCTGATTTAGAGCACCAAACTGCAGAGACAGTCTCTTGTTTGCTCTCTGGCTCAGTGAATAGTTATACAAAGTGGGAAATGAGAGACAGAGACTGACTTTACAGCCTGGTGGTTAAGGTGTACCTGTAAGATGTAGGAAACTCTGGTTCAAGCCAAGGCCGGCTCTAGGATTTTTGCCGCCCAAAGCAAAAATAATTTTGCCCCCCCCTCCCGTTTTTTAATTACCTCACCCCCGGCCCCGCCTCAACTCCGCCCCTTCCCCAAATCCCCAGCCCTGCCTCCTCCCCCAGGCTCTCAAGCCTGGGAGGGAGGGAGGGAGGGGGAGCAGCGGCGCGCGAAACGGCTGTTTTGCGCGCCGCGGCCGCTCGGGATCTCCCCCTCCCTCCCAGGTTTGAGAGCCTGGGAGGGAGGGGGAGACTCCGAGTGGCCGTGGCACGGGCGCCGCTTCTCCCCCTCCCTCCCAGGCTCTCAAGCCTGGGAGGGAGGGCGAGTAGTGGCGCGCGAGCGGCAGCAGCAGCGAAGATGAGCTAGGGCGGCCGGGGCACATTTTTAGGGGCGGCATTCTGGCACCGGCCATGCTGCCCCTAAAAATGTGCCGCCCCAAGCACCAGCTTGTTTTGCTGGTGCCTAGAGCTGGCCCTGGTTCAAGCCCATGAACCAGTAAACATTTAAATTTTACACAATGTGGAACAGCTCCAATAGGAAAGAAACCCATTCCAGAGTAGCCAATAGTCTGGTGGTTAGGGCTGGTACCTGGGAGACCCAGATTCAAGTCCCTGGTCTGAATCAGGCAGAGTGGGGACTTGAACCTCCCTATCTGAAGTGAGTGCCCCAACCAGCTGACTGTTTTGGGGGCAGGAACCGTTGCACCTCAAAAAACTTCACAAAGTCTGGGTTTCATCTTGATGCAGAATGGGAAATAAATTGAAGTCTCAAAAATTTTTACAGGACCAGTAAACTATTTCCCACAGAGCTCTACTTATGAGAATGCCATGGGTTTTAAATAGGTATTCATACACTGATATAGTTTAAGTGCACAGGGACTATTATGCTCACTAGTATGACCTCCTGTGTAACACAGTCCAGAACATTTCTCCCAGTAATTTTTGCAGCAAGCCAAATAGTTTGCGGTTATACTTGAGCATGGATGAAATCCTGGACTTACTGAAGTCAATGGAAGTTTTGTCATTGACTGTAACGGGGCTAGAATTTCACTGTGTATCTTTTATAAAGACATCCAATCTTTAAAGACCTGATGTGATGCAGAGTCCACCACATCCCAGGGTAAGCTGTTCCAGTCATTAGTTACCATCACTGTTAGAAATGTGAGCCATATTTCCCATTTGAATTTTTCTACCTTTAACTTCTAGCCATGTGTTCTTGTTATGTCTTTGTCTGCTAAATTAAAGAGACATCTAGTATCCAATATCTTTTCCCTGGATAGATACTTATAGACTCATCAAGTTGCCTCTTAATTTTCTCTTTAATTAGCAAAACAGATTGAGCTTCATTAGTCTTTCATTTTAAGAAATGAGTAGACAGCATGATGATTTCAAAAATCACTTTTGATTAAATTAAAAGCAATGCCTTTATTGTCTGTCTGCGAAAGGAAAGTATTCCTAGGAAGTTATACTGGCAGGTGTAACTTCATAATATAGATTGTAACATACAACAGAGTCTTTCAATAGTTATTTCTGTATTAAAATATCCCTGGAAATGATATAGTGATCCGCTGGAAATCCTTAAGGACATTAACTTTAGAGACAGTCCAAGTGCTGTATGTTATTTGCATAATTTTACAGCAATGAAAATAAAATAAAACCAAAACTCTAAGAAAATGGGGAAGGGATGATATTCATTGGTGTGTTTGGGTTTTTTGTCCTCCACTCCCTCCAGGAATGTAGCCTTCCTGCTATGAAAGTTCTGAGTCCATTAAAGATCATGTAGTCCACCACTCTGTGCTTGTGGGCTGGTCCAAAACAAGCACTCAGCATTGAGAGATTCATCTGCTATGAGAAACTGGATCCACTCTTCCTACTCCACATGCACCTTCCACACTCTACTTAAGACAATACACCACCATTGTCCTAGTGCAGCACAGAATTCTGGAGTGTGGACATCCTTCCAATTAGCTTCGGGGAGGGGAAGGGAGAGACAGTGTTTTTTTGGTATATTTGGACAGTTTCTACCACAATGGGGTCCTGATCTCAATTGTATCTGTAGTTTCAACCATAATACAAATACATAATAAGAATGACTGTTTAAATGTCTAAATGTTTCTCTCAGAAATAAGGACCACACACCAACAGCAAAATATTTACTGAAGAGAATTGCTGAAACTTGATGTTAGCTAATTGTCCACGGTGTTCTCAGGTTCCCTTTTTGTGGATGCATTTGAATAATTTCCTCAAACTTCCAAAAGCTCAGTCATTAAATTTTAGCTTTACTGTCATATTCAGCCAGGCATAATCTTCCTTATACCCATTTCCATCCTAGTGCTGAGCAGCACTATTATTCAGCGCTTTTTCCTTCTCTTCTTTTTTCAATGGAAGCAGGAAAAAAAAGTAGGAGATAACAGCTGGCATCAAACACCACTTTTCCACAGCACAGGGCAGGTTTCTCTAAACTAATGATGTTTCCATCTCAAACCCACTAACACTGTTACCTTTATTATTTTCAATAGTAATAAAATACTAAAATATCCCATTGAAAATACACTGATGGACCATAATTACAACATCTAGTTTTATCTATAGAGCTAGAAGACCACTCATGTTTTTCAAAATGGGAGCAGGATAAACTCCTTATAAACTCCCAAGGCTATGGCTAGTATAGTTTGGAGTGTTTATTTTATGAAAATGGTTAATCACCAATCAAGTAAAAACAGAACACACCTTGAAAACCCAACAAAAATATTATACTATAAATAAGTTCCTCTCTGCAGGACATAAGCAACTAGACAACAAGGGAAAATGTTCCTAGCAAATATCTCTCTCTAGAAAAAGACATCACAAGAGAAACTGCCTCCAAGGACTGTCTTGCTAGGCAAAACCCCTACTAGCATAAATAAAATGATTCTAGAAGATACCACTATATCCCCACTAAGCAAAAACAACTCAAGAAGCCCCTCTCTGGCCATATCAAAACCCTGTATCTGGCTGAATGCCAAGGCAAGGCTCTTATAAACACAGATGAAGCCCAGATGGCCCACAGGTGAATGAAAGCTCTTATTATTCCACCCCAGTTATGTCCAACAAGGTATTTATAAATCTGGGGCCATCATCATGTTTATTTTAGACTCATAAAGTAAATAATCTGCTGTGGTGGGGGATGACACTGTTAGGAGGCTTATTCCTTCACCCTCTCACTTCCCTGGTCCTTCTCGCGTGAACAGAGAGCAACAATTTTCTCTTTAATTTTCTCCGAAGTCCAAAGGTGCAAACAATTCAATGTTTTTTGGGGTGAACTTCCAGCAAGCATGATTCCAGTTTCCTTCCTTAGTGTCCCCCTTCCCAGCTCTGACACCACAGAGCCTTGCCTGTGTCCCTGTTCCTGTTCCCATTTCCTGTTCCCATTCCCCCCCTTAGCAAAACATGATCCCAATTCCCCCACCCCCAGTCCCTGTTTCCATTCCCCCCCTTACTTCCTGATTGACTACAGACTATATAGTAAAACTTGAGTTCTGCTTAGCTATACCTTAACCAATCATTTTACTGAAATTTTACTAACCAATCCTAACATACTATAACATGGTTATTTAAACAATTATATCCCACCACCTTAATTGGTTTACACCCAACAAAATTAATTATACAGCAGACAGAAACAGACAGAGATTATACAGACAAACAATAGGGAAGTGGAGACTACAGTGATAGAACATACAGAAATGAGGCTTTCACATCCCAGCTATTGATAAGTGAGTTCTTGCCAGACAGGATGCTATTAAACTAAGGGCTGGTCCACACTAACCCCCCACTTCGAACTAAGATACGCAACTTCAGCTACGTTATTCACGTAGCTGAAGTCGAACTATCTTAGTTCGAACTTACCGCGGGTCCACACGCGGCAGGCAGGCTCCCCCGTCGACTCCGCGTACTCCTCTCGTGGAGCAGGAGTACCGGTGTCGACGGCGAGCACTTCCGGGATCGATCCCAGAAGATCGATTGCTTACCGCCGGACCCGGAGGTAAGTATAGACATACCCTCAGTTTCCTTTTACATCTTCTAGGCTCTTACCTTTCTCTGGAGGTGATAGGAATATCAGGACAGGATTGTATTCCTAACAGCCCAATAGCACCTTATTTCAATGTGACCAGTTTGGAATGTGAGGATGTGACCATACACTTCCCAGTTTATGGCTGTCCTCTGCTGCTTAGCCGAAGGCCTTACCCTAAGAACCAGGCCTCAGACTGTTATAGTAAGAGAAGGCCCTTACACAGACAGACAGTGATTTTGATTCTTTCTTTTATACCTCTATAACTAGCTAAGTGATAAGAATACACATAAATTCTTAAAGTATAGGCCTTTGCAGACAGGCCTGGATATCTATATCCTAACAGACACACTCACAACCACATGGCTGTTTGTAATATTTGTTTGTTAGTAAGATGGCCACTCTGACCAAAGCTGCATAACAGTTAATCCTTGGTTCTCAGTAACTCATTTTCTGTAACTTTCATCATTCATGCTAAAATATTTTAGGTTTGGTCATTTTCTTAAGGTGACTATTTTTTTTTTTTTTTTTTTTTTTTACAAAACCTTTTTTTATTTTTTTTAAAGTGTTTTTTTTTTTTTTTTTTTTTTTTTTTTTTTTTTTTTAGGTGACTTTTTTTTTTTTTTTTTGGACATTTGAACAAAACCTGTTCAAGTCTTTCAGAAAGCGTATACTTATTCTTGTTGTAATTTGTTTGTTGACAATGGGAGTAGATTGTTATGATCCTTTGGAAAGCCCATATTCAGCATGTGCAATATGTTTTGCGTAAGTTATTGCTCAACTCATAAAGTGCAAGAATGGAGTAGAGAGGAAGGAAATAAATAGGAGGCTAACTATAATCCTATTAAAAACCAGCTTTGAAGAAAATTCTTAAGATGCTTTCTAAAAATGGAGAGAGATTAACTGAAATGGCATCTCTGTTTAGTGCAGCTATTACATAGAGTACCTGGTATATCAGCCACAGTGGAGGCATATTGCTCCCCAAGAGCTCAGTCTTTTGAAAGACAACTGCTTCAAATTACTTAAACAATTCTGTTTTGAAGTTGCTGGTATAGTCTGAACAGAAATAGTTTTTAGTGTGTTTCATCATCTAACCCTTTTAAAGCACTCTACTGTACATGACAAAGGCCATGCTGTTTAAGAGCATTTCTGTTGTGTTCTTTTTAGTGTTTTGATGAAGGAATCCGAAGCCAGTATATGAGACACACGATTCTTTATTGAAGTAAACACCCAATCTAACTAGGAGAGAGAGCTCCTAGAAACAAAACTAAAACCTCTCTGGATAAATGCATCCACTGATCAGAGTTGCTAAGGAGAGAGCGCGAGAGAGAGCTAAGTGACAGGCTAGCTCTTAAAGAGAAATGATCCTCACAATTTCCATCACTTTCAAAGCAGCATTATGATGCCCAACAAAATATGTCCAGAAAACGGTTTTTGAAGGACATACTCAGAGTTACTTAAATCCATTTGCCATAGTGAGTTTCTTTCTACTCTGTCCTCTGGACGTGGGCTGTTATGCCAGTATTCCCAATTCAGTTTATTCTTTAAGAGAAACAGCTGAATTTAATTTATATGTTCAGCCTAATTTCAGAGGCCTGATTCTGCTCTCCTACAGGTGAAGTACATGGGTGACTCCACTCAAGTCAGTGGAGTTACACCAGTGTAAAATTGGTAAATTAGAATGGAACTTGTTCCCTTATTTTATAAAGGTTGGTAAAATCAACTCTTGTAATATCAACAGCCACTAGCACTGGTATAGTTAATGAGGTATCATTGACTTAAAGTCTAGTCACTTTCCCAAGATCACACAACATCTCAGGGAACAGAGACAACGTCTCCTGAGTTCTACTATAGAAACCTTCATTCATTTCCCCAGTATTTTCTCCATTTATCTTTCATGGTGGTTTTGAAAGACTGAAAATAACACCCTTTCTTGGAACCCAAACAATATATTCCCCAGTGATCTCTGTGGATTCTGGGACAGATGTTTTCCCACATTATTTGAAAACCACCTCTGCAATGATTTGCTCCTAGGTGCTATTTCCAGAGCTACCACAATATCTATTATGCTGGCAATTTACAGCTGCCAGTGATAAGAAAAATATTCTGTCTAAAGAGGAAAAGAAACACATTTTTGCCTCATTTCAGTAATATAACTCTTATAATAATAAGTAAGCAAAACCCTCAGCTACAGCATTGAAGTGAGAAAAGAATACACTCGTCTGACCTCACATTTACTGAAACAGCTTTCCATAAAATAATAATAATAAAAAGCTTTTAAAAAGCACTCTGAAAAAAGTCGCAGCAATCCTATAAATGAATAGATTTTCTTTCCCTGTGGAAAGGTGTAGAATGAAGGCTCTATAAGGCCAATATTTACTGGGTCCATACTATTTCTGGAATAGTGTGCATCTCGCAGAATGTGGCAATTATCTGAAGAAAGCATGAAGGTTATGCATATCCTGTAAAGGGAGCATGGACGCTGTTGTGTGAAATGGAGAGTGCACAGTGAAGACCTTAATCATATTCTCTTCTTATAAACAGTGAGAGAAAGCCAAGAAATCAGGTTCATAAGCATTAATCCTGTGGCCTTAGGATCTTATCCTGAAAGACTTCTATTAATTTGAATGAGCTTTGGATCAGGCACTGTCACTGAGACAGGGTACTGAGATCGTACCTGAGCACCGACAGACAAAGAGTTAATTCCCAGCTGCAATCTCCTAGGATGCTACCACACTAGATACAATTAACTGAACCAGCAGGATTTCATTCATGTAAATAGCAATGGTTCAGTGTGTCCACACTAGCCAGCATGTTTTGGGCACAAACTGGCCCATGTCCATAGTCAGCACTTACATCAAGAATGGAAGTTGCACTGCCTTCTGGATACCTATTCCACAGCTCGCAGAAGCAGTGGCTTGTGGTAGATTTGGAAAAGTCTTCTGGGAGCCCAAGAGAATTGTGGGAGAAGCAGTTACAATTCCCGTAACTTATTTGGGAAACTGCTATTTCCACAAAATGTTCTCAAAAAGGAGGCTAGGCTGAACAGCTATAGTTTGCTCTTTGCTCAGAGAGTCAAATTCCTGCTGGAGGTCCTGAAAATGAATTACCAAGCATCTCAAGACACCCAGTGGTGATATAGTGTGTTCTGGTAATCTATCCAGAGAGCAAGAGACTGAGTCCAGCAATCCATGGAATTCATGTTGCAACTCAAGGAGAGATGCTACATCTTCCAAAATCCTGGTCCAACCATCTCCTGGAAGCCCTTGGGTCCTTGTGTGTATGTCTAGACAAAAAACTGTGTGTATGTCTGAGAAGAAAAAGGTTGAAGTTAGATATGGGTTAGCTACAACACATTAGCTGACCTCAACCACTTTCCCTACTCTGGACATACCCAGAGCCACCACAGAATGAGCCCCTGCCATAATTCAGAGCACACTCCACAACCTGACCCTTATACGGAGACTCTGGTTCCTGAGAGATCTCCAACCTACTGCTGCTTTGTGCACCTTCTCTTCAACTCCACTACTGCAGTCCTTTTCCTGCAGCAATCAACCAGATAAAAGCTCGCTAATATTTGTTCACCTAAGACTGAGATTTCTGCAACAGTGTACTAAGTAGTCCTAGCTAACATTTGTGTGCATTGCTCTGGCTCCTTGCATTGCTCCCATTAGTGTAAGCGGGTACCCTGTGTTTCCTGGGGGATTAACGCCCACACACCAGGTGTGAAGAAAATTTCCTCACATAGAAGCACTGCACATTTTTCAATCTGCTCCCAGATTTAGCTGGTAGACCCATTGTCCTGCTAAAACTGTAAAGACTGTCCCCTAGAAGACAGCACACTTGCCCAAAGACAAGTAGGTTGTCCTGTGAGGGACACACTACATATATGACAGGCAAATACAAAGTCAGTGTTTGAATGGTGAGGTTGTAACTATTCCATAATCTTTTTCTCCACTTTGGGGTTAAAATACCTTCCAAATTCTTATTTTCATAAAATGTGGGAAGAGAAAAGAACTACATTGAGAGGCTAGTCCAGGATAGGCTCTTGCATGTCCCATGTAATCAAATACTACTGTGTAGATTAAGAGTGTGATCCCCACTGGCTGCAAATGGGTATAGCTCCATTGACTTCAATGGAAGTATGTTGATTTACACCAGCTGAAGATCTGGCCCTCATAGTCTAGGTGTGAAAGATTCATGGAATCTAGAAAAGGCTAGCTATTTTAAATTAGTTCTTTTTCTTCTTCATAATGTGATGTTTGCAAGTATGTATCTGTCACTTCTGCACCCTACATTCCTGTCCACAAAATGGAGAAGACAGAGAAAGAGACTAATGATACCATTATTGATTTTGCGCACAACATTAGTGTACAAGTTACAATTATTTGGACTTGAGGACTATGGGTGGAATAATGAAAGCACAAGGAGCCTAACAAGTATACTCTGTAAAACCTACTATAATCAATTATACTAGAGTTTATTCATGAAATGGCACTCCTGATCTCACCAGCCATATATTATCAAATATTGTCCCTTTTATCTTTTCTTCTGTGTATTGGTGGATGGATGAACCCTATTCATTAATTTGTGAGGCTACATGAAGGAAGGATGTTCTCTAGTTTATTTTCCTACTTTAATCCCATATGATTACGAAAGCCATTATCTTCATTTAAGGAATAAGGCATAAAAGGAGAAAGTATAATGAAGGGATAAAATTGGGAGAAAAGTACCAGTCTCCACCCTATTTCTCCTTAAGAAAAGGAATGAGGAGGTAGATAGAGCTTTTGAAAATGATTTTAATACTATCATTTGAAGGGGGTCTCTTTCTTCTATAGTTAGTAATTACTTTGGGTTCATTTGTGAACCCATCTGCACACAAAGGAAAGGGAATAAGAGGGCATAAGGAACCCCTTCATTCCCTAGGCGGCAGGCTACTTTCTGCAAGGATGAGGAGAGCAGCTGCCACTGGGTTGCTACTCCTCCTCTGTGGACTCTAAGGACTCTTTTGGAACTGCAAGCTATAATTTGAAGAGCAGGATGGGGGGTAAGAGTTGTGAAGGGCAGTCCTGGTTCCAGGGTAAGACACTCTGTAGCAAAACATACAATAAAAGATATTCTGGAAAGAGATAGCTTAAAGCAAGGTGAGGTGAGCTGCCTTATGGAGCAGCCTGTTTTCTCTCTGTGTATTTTTGGGTTCTTGTGTGTCATTGATCTGAATTCTAAAAAATAAAGTCATGCTATGTTGCAACCCTCCAGCAAAAGTGTCTGTGGTTTTTATATAATTCCTCTGTGTGTATACTGTAAACTTTACACCCTCCTACACAGGTGGGTGGGAAAGAGCAAGAAGTGGGTGGAGATATGGAGATGTGATTCTGAGAGTCACGGTCAGGTTTCTGCCCTGATTTTGGGACACTAGAGTTGCATGTTACCCCTTACGCAGGCTGGAGTGCAAGGTACCAATCCAGCCCATAGGTTTTGAGTTATATTTTTCAACTGTTAAATATGGAGGGATATTATCCTTTATTTTTTATCATAATATGTTATTCCTAGGGTTTCTTGCATTAGTTATGGGAATGCCCTTTTGCAGATCATTGATGGAGTGATCTGGGATTGTTTTATGGATGGAATTCTAGGCTAAATAGATCCCAATTCCTACTTTTTTTTCCTATTGCCTTTTCTGCACATACTTGTATTTTTAAAATGAACACAAATAAAGTACGGGATATTCTGGGATTTTACTTTACATAACTTTATGATGGAATCAGAGAACAAATTTCTGCCTTCCTTTGCCAAATTTTCTAGGATAACATACAGTCTTAGGATGTTCTGGGTAATATTGTTCTGTAATGACACAATATATTTTCTTCATATGCAAACCAACTCAGCAGGTGATCAGAAGGAGAGGGGGAATTGGTGTTTATGAGTCAAGCAACCAAGGTCCCTAGCAAAGGGGTAGGAGATCATGACTGGCTCAATGAAGGATTCCTGCTCATTTAGGGTCTGATCCAAAGCCCACTGAAGTAATTTGAAAGACTCCCATTAACTGTAATGCTCTTTGGACTAGGCTCTTGGAAATACCAGAAAAGAGTTGCAATAGGGATCTCCCTTCTCACCAGTAGGGTGACCAGACAGCAAATGTGAAAAAGCGGGACAGGGGGTCGGGGTAATAGGAGCCTATATAGGAAAAAGACCCCAAAATCGGGACTGTCCCTATAAAATCGAGACATCTGGGCACCCTACTCACCAGTCGTCCTAGCTACTGGTCAAGTGGAGTGAAGGATTCAGGGCCACTGTCATTTTTGCTTTAATTTTACTGTTCTTCCTAAGTAGGAAAAAAACTCCCTGCTAAAGTCCACAAAGCCACTACTTTGTCCTTCCTCAAATCCCACCCAACTCATCTCTGCCATGATATCTACAAAACGCTACCAGCTAACAGTAGCAAGACAGCTAGTGATCTGAAACCTCTGATTATTGTCTGATAATGTACACGTCTTCCCATTACCTCATCCACTCCCATCCGTCTGTTACATCTTGTCATAACTTAGACTGTAAGCTCTTTGGGCCAGTGACTGTTTTTTGTTTTGTTTTGAACTTCATATTTGTACAACGCCTAGCATAATGGAGCCTTGATCCTCGATTGATGCCTTTTAGATGCTACTCATAAAAATAACAACACATGGTGTGCAGTGTACTGATATGTCCTATGTGCTTTGATTTCATAACTCCTTTGTTATTTGTGATTCGTTTTATATATTGTCCTACCTGGACAGCTGAAAAATGAAGTCAGATGAATCATACGCTGTATTCCTCAAACTGAAGTGATCTTGACAGCCCTGATGCAATACAGTGGGCTGCCCCTCAAACAATTCATCCTGAGCTATCCCATCGGGTGGCTAGCTAAAAATTGTTGTTCCGTACTGAACACAAAGACCAAAACTAAAGAAATGTAGCTTCCAATAACAGGAGAATCCACTGTATTTGGGGGGGGGGGAGAAGGAGGGTGGAATTATGTAACATAATCATCTGGCTGGCTTTGGACAACAAATGTTGCCGTTTTGGGAATCAAATAAATAAATAAATGAACAATCCTGAAAGTGTTCTCTTTTCTAAGTAGGGCCATTTAGACCATCTATCAGTTCACAGTCCATTTTATTTTACTTACTGATGTCATCCTTTAGTTACTTGTGAATTCAATGCACCCTAACATAGATATCCTTTTCAGAGTAAGACCAATTCATTATCTGGTTACTGTAGAAAGAGGAAAAATAGATTAAAATCTTGATCAGGATTTCTGGGAACCACCAATCAGTTTGGGGGGAAGGGGACAAAATTGAAATGTGTGTTTCAGGGAATAGGAGATTTTATTGTTTAATGTGATTGTACCTCAAAGAAAAGCTGGCTTCATATGTGTATTATGATCAATAAGTTTGGTAGCCTCTGTCTGTGTCTGTATCTATTTCATCTAATTTATATTTACAGAGCAATAATCATTATCATCTGTAAATGCCAAATATAACATGGAAAATTAAAGATTATTTAAAATGGAATGGAAATTTTCTCTATTTTTGCCATCCTTGGCTTTCTTCTTTCTTCTTCAATACTTATTGTAGATAGAGAACTGTGGGGTTTGCATAGGGGCCCTAAAATCCTCACATCAGGGCCACTCTGATCTCTCCAGCACAGTGCTCCACTCTGGCTTTAATTTCCAGCCATAGGTTTTTGTTATGCTTTTCTCTACTAGATTAAGAGCCTCTGAGTACTCAGTTTTTTCACCACATGAAGGTTCTTACACAAGTCTCCTCTCAGCCTTCTTTTTCATAAGCTACATGGATTGAGCTCTTTAAGTCCCTCACTGGAAGGTATGTTCTTCAACTCTCAAATCATTGATGTGGCTCTTTTCTGCACCGTCTCAAATTTGTTAACATCCTTTTAAATATCTGTACACCAGAACGTATGCGGTATTCTATATCGGTCTCACCAATTCCAGATACAGAGGTAAAATTACCTCCCTAATTCTACGCCCATATTTATACCACCAACTGTCGCATTCACCCTTTTTGCCTTGGGAGCTCATGTTGATTTTTTTGCCCACTATGACTCCTAAATCCTTTTCAGAGTCACTGCTTTCCAGGGTACAGTCCCCCATTCTGTAGGTATGGCCCTCATTCCTTGTTCCTAGACGTATAACTGCATATGGCTGTATTAAAACACATTTTGTTTGGATGGTCCCAGCCTACCAACAGATCCAGATTGTTCTGTATGAGTTCCCTGTCCTCATCATTATTTACCATACCACTAATTTTTGTCTCACCCACTAATTTTATCAGCAGAGATTTTATATTTACTTCCAGATCACTGATTAAACTATTTAACAGTGTCAGGCCTAGTTCCGATCCCTGCACAACCCCACTAGAAATATATCCATTTGATGATGATTCCCCATTGACAACTAGTTTTTGCGCTCTGTCAGCCAGTTCTTTATCCATTTAACATGTGCTATATTGATATTGTATAGTGCTATTTTTTTTAAGGAGGATGTCAAGGGGTATTAAGTCAAATGCCTTGCAAAAGTCTGTTTATCACTGGACATCAGATTTAACACTTCACTGAGTTGAATGAGCAGTTCACATCTATGAAAGCTATAGTTCCAGGCTCTCTGCAAACTCAGGTAGACAATTCATAACAGACAGACACTTTTTTAATGAAAGCTGAGATTCTGACTGACAAGATAGTTGCTTCAGATGCATGCCAGTATGGTATGAACATGAGTACTGGCTTCTTCCAACTCCTGAATTGTGTAGAAAAGGCCTATATATCTAGAAACTAATTTATTTCCTTGTAATCTTAACTCCAGAATCCTTCAATAACCTGATTCCACTGGCTTGGATCAAAGACAAACCATGTATGCAGATTTCGTCTCACATGTCTCACAAAATGCCACTGCCTCACTAGAATGTGGTACTAGAGGAAATATTCTTCCTCTCTGTAAATTAGAAGAGGTTTAATTTTGCTCTTCTTTGATTTGTTTGCTTTCACTTCAGCAATAATATATCTAGCTCTTACACTGTGCTTTTCATCCATAGATCTCAAAGCACTTTACAAACCAAGGTGAGTAATCATTCTCCTCAGTTTACAGTGTTATGACTAAGAAGAGGTTGGGTTTGTGGTGTGGAGAACTGCCTCAGAGCAGTCTGCTCACACAGCTCAATTGCTTCCACAGTCCATATTTTGCCACTTCCAAAACCCAAATCCAATATTTTTCTATGGGTGACACTATTTTAAGCATAGTTCGAAAATGAGGGAATGAGGATCATCTTCATTTCCTCCTGTGCATGGATTGATTATATAGCCAACAGCTAGAAATAAAGTGGTACTTGAAAGGAACACTACCAACAAATTATTCAGATCTGTAAGGAAGTGAATAAGTTACAACTGCCCAGCAGCCATGCTAACAGATGCATTATCTTTTTTCCACTGCTGATTTTTCTGTGACTACACATATCTCACATTTGCCTCACTCTGCCCTTCAAGAGTTATATGCACATCTGTGGTGCATAAACAAAAGGTGCTTAGCTATTTATGGAGAAGACTATTTTGGAGAATAATAGAAAAGAGATCATTGCATTAGGATTGCTTAATTTCCACAAACTTATTGTTGCAAGGCAATGATTTTTTACCTCCCAGGTATAGGTCCTCAACATAAGTGCTATCATATCTCCATTGTCCTTGAGTTCCCATAGAATGACAGAAGGTGAGGTGGAGCCCAAGCATAGAAAATCAATCTCAGCAGCCTACAATTTAATTTACGCTGCTTCACTAGAAGAGCAGAGACAAAGCAGAGATTTCTATTCATTTTATTCAGAGAAGTAATATTCAGTTTATTGTGAGCAAGAAAACATGAGCATGGCATTGGCGTAGCTGAGTTTTCTCTCAAGTGAGTTTCAAGAAGGCAAAACATACCAGATCATTAGTTGAAAAGTAAATAGGGGAAATTAAGCCAACCACTGAAAGTTAGAGAGAGACAAATGAAGCATTAATTGAGAGACAAGTAGGAGAAAAGCAATTAGGATATCATTTGGAAGTAAACAGGAGATGAGACAGAAGATAAATTATCCATCAAGCAAATCTCTACATTTCATTAGATGCTTCATTACTAATTATTATGAGCCGAGTTTTTTCTCATATCATCTGCAATGTGCTCACAGCAGTTAAAAGCAGTAGGATGACTCAAAAGCACTGAAAGGTTGGTCACTTTTCATCTGACCACAAGAGATAGTGACATGCCATAGCAGTTATATACTGCTGTGCTTTTGTAGATTATAGCAAACATATAAGCAGACAAATCCCCTGTCCTGTAAACACTTATGTACACACTTAACTTTACTCATGTGACCAGTCCCTTTGCAGAACAGAAGCCTAAATTTGCAATATATTTACATGTCATTCTAGATTGGTAGGGTCAGCTGAAAAAAAGAATTACTCAACTTTATCACTGTTGGTGAAATCCTCCCGCCCCATAGAAGCTAGACAAATTCATACTATGAATAAGGTGCAAATTTTTAACAGTGAGGACCATTGGAACAATTTATCAAGGAGGATGGAGTGGATTATCCATCACTGGAAATTTTTAAATCCAGATTGAATGTTTTTTAAAAGATATGCTCTAGTTCAAAATGAATTAAGTCAAAGAAGTCCTATGGCCTGTGTTACGCAGATGGTCAGACTAGATCAGGGATCGACAAGCTTTGGCACGCGACTCGCCAGGGTAAGCACCCTGACGGGCCGGGCTGGTTTGTTTACCTGCCGCGTCCACAGGTTCGGCCGATCGCGCCTCCAACTGCCCGCGGTTCGCCACTCCAGGCCAATGGGGGCTACGGGAAGCGACGTGGGCCGAGGTATGTGCTGGACTGATCCATATGTACCAATGATGTGCACATAGGTGAGAGGCTTGTGCTGGGGTATGGCCAGATCATATAGCATTCTGGTCAGTAAAATGGAGCCTATTAAACCACTCTAGCCAGCATAACGTAGACCCACCCATAGTACAGGAACTGCATTTTTCCTCCTAGTGCCTATATCACTCCTTTCACCTTCTATTCATTCCCTGTCTCAATCCCCTAACATCCCAAGTTAAGTACCAGAACAATCTAGCCCCTAATATCTAAAATGACCAACTACTATTGTTAGCAGGACCCTGCTATCAATATAATATTAATCAGTGTTCCAGAAATTCTCTTCTTATATTAGAAGATTCCTGGGGGTTCAGTTACACCAACAGCTTGAAATTTTAAAGTTGCAAACTCACAGATTCAGATTCTCCACCATCAGCTAAGTTTTGCATGTGCAAAATCATTGGCACCAGGAAGTGGCTGAAAAACTTAGATTTCAATAAGTTAGTGCACAAAAGTGTAAACAAACTGAATTGGAGGATATTTCTGAGAAGCTGGTCCAAAAGGCATAGGCGTCATTATTATTTCTCTAGGGGATTGCACCAAATGTAGGAGAATAAGACAAATATCATTGTAAAGGCTTTGTGTATCCTATTAATAGTCTAAAAGAGCTTACTTACACATGGTTGTGTGCTCCTTTCAAACAGGACTGATGGAAAATTGCAGAAATACAAAACTATGTTGAGTAGCAGTCTCAGGAGGCACAGAACTAAATTGGTCTCATTTTTTCCCTAAACAATGCGAAAGGAAAATGACTATCTCCTGAAAACTGAAAAAAACATTGAAATATTAAAGCTTAAGAATACGACACACTGCTTTTACAGTAATGGATGCTGTACTAAAGCGTAACTCTGCTTTTCTGCTGCATTTATTTTATGTTTCTGATTTCTTTGTTTTAAAGTAATCAAAATTATTTTGTATTATATATTATGTTGTATTTTCAGACCTCACTAAATCTTTTAATGGATTAAAATGTGGATGACAAAGATGCTTATGCCAATTTCTCCAGTTTTTCATAGTCTGCAAACTATTTTGTAATGGTTTGGCTGTTCCGTTTTCTAAATAAATGAGATTTTCAGTGATCCTGGGTTGACATCTCCAGGAACCTAAGTCCTGTGTTTATGTGCAGAAGAGGGAGAACTCAGGCCTCAACCTTGGGTGTATTTTGGAGGTTGTGAAAATTAAATGTAGTCTCATTGCCCATTCCCTCCATTAGGCCCTGTGCTGCTGCTAAACATTTTGCTTATTAGTGCCAGATAGTTGTTGTGATGGTGTTTGTTTTTAATCATCTATTACTACAGTGACATGACAGTGATACGATATAGACAAATAAAAGGCAGGGCCCTGTCTTGAGGAGCTTACCCTCTTAGGGTCTGATCCAGCACCCACTGAACTCACTGGAATTGCATTGTCTTAGTTAGCCCTGGATCAGACCCTGAGACCCAGCACAGCTAGGGATAACAAAGGTAGGGAGGATAGTATGGGAAGAATGAGGCTGACAGTATCATGACTCTTATTGCTGCAAGGAACCATCAGAGTAGCTAATGTAACAGAACCAAAAAGAGATGCAGAAACAGAATGTATGTACTTACCAGATTAAAAATAGCCTAAGAACACCGCTAACAGATAATAACAACCATTCTGGAATAGTGGCACCCTTGTCCAGCAACACTGAGCTCTATACCCTCTATCTTTATGAGCTAGGGTGTCATACATGACCCATGATGGACATTTGTGAATAGTGAGGCCCAAAGAGTACATAGATACTGTTTGTGACCCACCATCAATATGATGTCGAAGCAGAGATAAAGAACTACTAGTTTGTACAGTTTGTCTCTGTGTTGGAAAATCATTTTAGCCTAACTCAGAACCATTGTAGCTTAGAGCCTGGTCACTGATGCCATGCTGCCATTTGCAAAGCCACATCTTTGCTGATTGAGGAAGGATTTGATCAATATAAATACCTCATTGTGATTTACTGTTGGTGCTTGACGTGGCCTACTGTGTATCTCCAGCAAAGAGGCTTATGTCAGAGATAGAGAGGATACTGGAAACCTCTTTGCCAGGGGTATCAAAAGATTTAACAGGATTTTGAGGAGAGGTCTTTATTTAAGAATGTATTTTAAAATGTCTTCCGTTTGCTTCTTTGAGACATATAAAGGACTGTGAAGGCTTTTTCCACAAAAAGGGGGGTGAGCATGGGGTTTCTGTTTGTATTTTACCACAAAAATATCAAGAATGTCAAGTCTAGTCTTCCATAGCTTTGGTAGGGACCCTCTGCGGTGGGAAGCAGGGGCCTCAGCATGTGTGTACAGTGAGATCCAATTCATTAACTGAAGATGCAGGGGGGTTGAATCTTTAACAAAGATGTTCTTTATCCAGAATGTTAGACAAAGAATTTTAAACAGTCTGACTAAACCTACCAATTGCTTAATTTTCATTCTCTTGATGTCATCATCTCTCTATTTTGCTGGTCTTCACAGCAATCTCCAGGGAAGATAAGACCTGAATTTCTAATATATATTCAAAATAACAACAATATATATAATCAGGCCTTTATATATTTTAAAGAAATTAAAAAGTATGAAATAATCTTTTTCTCTTTGCAAGTCACCTTTACAATTCATTTTGCCGGGGGCACACTTCTGAGGTAATTCTATGGCAGACGAGTGTTACACATACAAATGATTTACACACACCACTGCTGATGCTTCACTACTTTTCTGTATGATTAGTAGGGAGCTAAAATTACTTTTATATCAGCTAAAACCAAAGTGAGAAAGCGAACATCACAGGTAATGTACAAGTACCACAAAGAGGAGGGAAAGCAGTCATTCAATACTGACAGGAGAGAAAATTCCAGGAGGGAGATTAGGTCCACATCCTACAACCCCAGAGAAGATGACAACATAGTTGCTGAAGTCAAACTTGAAATGATTAGCAAGAAAATAGCCCCTGCAATAGTTCTGCTGGCAGATACATCATGTTGATGTGCCAGATACTTGGCAGAGGTGCTTTGAGTCTGAGCCTGCTGCTCCAGCACTAGAAGAAGACCTCAAGAGACATGTTAGAATCTATGTTGACCAAGCCACTTCCAAGATTTCTAGAACTCATACATGATATTCAGAAGCGGGTGGGTGAGTTAAATGTTGTGTTGCAAAATTGTTGTTTCAATCTGTTCCTTTAGTCAGAAACGAGTGAAAATCAGGCTCAGTGTAATTAGGAATAATCTATTTATAGAGATATAGACCTTATTTATGCAAGACCAACAGTCTGGATATCGCTTGCATTAACTATCAAGCCTGAGAACTGTTTTCTCATATGTGTATTTGTAATAAACTGTGGTACTTACATTGAATGGCAATTGTATCATTTGATTTAGGATCTATACATGTAATATGTCATTTATATATGTATTAAATATTAAGTAACCGAAAGAATAACTTTTCATACATTGATTTAAACTAGAGAAGTCCAATCTGCATTATTTAATGTATAATCCATTGTTATACAGTGAAGTTGTTGATGAACCTGAGATAGAAACTATATAGACCTTTTCCAAAGCCCACTGAAATTAATGGAAAGTCTCCCACTGACTTCAATGGGCACTGGATCAGGCTCTATTTCCATTATTTTGCAAAATGTCAGCAATAGGAGCCTTTAAATTATAAATAAAACCTATTAGCTTAATGTTTGAAAATGCAATACATTCTTATTACAAAAGCTAATGCTATAATGGTGAAAGCTATTACAGATAATAATAAATATTAATGTATTTCTTTATTTAAAAAAACCTGATTTCTTCCTTAAAGGTCCTATTATACGTTAACTTCACCACACTCATATATCATTGTGAACTTATGCATGTGGTCCATATTATGTATATAACTATAAATATTACTGAAGTGTTAGGAAAAGACTTTGGTTGTGAGTTGTGTTATTTAGATGTACAGTTATAAATATTTAGGGCATGTTGAAGCAATCTATTTGGATATGATTTGTGAATTAGGTGTATGACTATAAATATAAATGAAATGTTAAAAAAAATCCATTTGGTGGTAGGTTGAGTTCTTTTCTAAACAGGTATATATTTCTATCTGTGACATTTTTATGAGAGTTTTAAATGACCGTCTCTACTACTGATATAACAAAACAGGCCTTTTATTTTGGTAGACATGTCTATCCAATAACCAAATAGCGGTGTGAATACACTTACTTATGATTCAGTTTGTGAACAGTGTTTACTTATCATTTACTTCACTGTATGAATATGGCTTTATTTTCAAAAAGTTATCTCTATTTCAGTATCAGCACTGTATTTCAGGATGTTTGGAAGAGCATAAATCCTCTAAATCTTTGACAATCACAAGTGTAAGTTTTGTAATATGTTATAAGTAGTGCAGGTGACAACAACATCTACAGCTAAGGTTGCCCGAGACTTCCCATTATAAGACCCTTCCCATTATAAGCAAATTTCAACTGTTTGGGCTGAAATTTTCCATGCCAAGTGGAATTTTTTTTAAAGTTTCTGCAAAAATGGTTCAGCCATTTCCAGAATGAGGTTAGAGAAACATGTTGTTTTGCCCATGTTAGCCATTCCATTGAGAAGCTCTAGATTGCATAGCATACCCGAAGTATGAGAGAACCATATTCTACTGATATTAGAGTGATGGGCACATTAAAATCCACCTAAGCATGAACACAATAATGATAATATCATTATACTGGGACAGTTCACATGCTAGATTGCTTAATCTTGTCTTCATGTGTTCTGTGCAGTGTTACCCTGTGATATCTCAGTGACACTATGATGCCATTATTTATAGTATGCAAATATTAAAACGTGAAAGACACTAACGATAAAAGGTATTATTAATATATGTAGTATATGTATTATGTATTTTCTTTTATAATGCCATTGTGCATGCATATATCTTTTTTCAGGCAAAAATAGAACCATGAGGTCCCTGAGACAAAGAGCTTTCCATTAAAATTGAGGCCAAAGACAAAGCAATCTGATTACAAGCATAGAGTAGTGCAAACATAAGACGGGGGATAATAGTGCATATCCTGGTTACTAAGGGGGTACTAAGGCCTGTCTCTCTTCCCATGTGATATTGCCACAGTTGCAGTCTGTGAAAGTAATCAAGCTAATAGACACCCTGGTTTAAGAGAGAGTGGGTTGGTGGTAGGGCATTTTCTATGAAGGGTCATGGACTCTGGAATTCTCTTCCTTCCTCAGTCTATCAGCCCGGACTTGTTAACTTTTATGGTACACTGCAAGGCTCCTCTGTTATCTCACATTTTTGGAGTGAGGGCAGATTGGTGGTTCGGAGGTGGTCAGAAGAAGGTAATTTTTAGTTTATTATGGGTACATAATAGGGTTTTTTTCAAGATTGATTAATAAAGCAAGTTAACTGCATTGAGATTTCCCCCTTAATCTGTCTGTTTTAAATACCTTTTGTACAAGCACCTCTAGTTGAAAGCACAAGTGCTTCCCACATATTTGAAGAAATAAAAATGCCTATATAAATATAGGCCTCTTGGCAGTGTTATTTTAAGAAAGCAAGAGATAGAAGCTGACTGAGCTTGGCTTTCATGTTTGTTACATTTTTAATGTATGATGGGAATGAGTTTTTAACAATGAAAGAAGAAATGAGTTGTGGAAAAAATAATAATGAAGAGAAGATGGTTATATGATGCAGAAAATTACAGAAAAAGACACTAAAAGCAAAGATCTGAAACTCTATTGCTATAAGCCAATTGTTTTAAATGGACAATAACCTCCTTAGATATGGGTTAGATGCTTTCTATGGTCTAATTTTTCTTTGGTAAAGGCTATATAATAGATACTTTGTTAAGGAACAGAAATCAGACAGCAGGGTTCTTCTCCAATTCATTACTCTACTTTAAACCTTTATTCTGCAAAATAGATGGATGTAGACAATTCTAAATCTCTCAGAGAAAAATCTATCTATATTCAATTGGATCAATCTGAAATTTCTTGTAATTGGTTCATGTCTTCTTGACAGTGTTCATATCTTTACTTTGATCCTGATAATGTTCACCTTTCCATAACAAATAATCCCATAACTGTCCTACTCTGATTCTGAAGGCTTCATTTTCAATGTTCTGCTTCCCATTTTGGAATTTATTCACGTAACGATTTTGACCCATGAGCTCCAAGTTTGTTTTATCAGAGGTCATTTCTTTCTTCTCTGGATTAGTACCTGCTAGTGACTGCAGAATGACAAATTCACCAATCAAAAGTCTCTTAACAGAAATATTTCTATGAGGTAAAAAATGTCAGCCATTAAAATCATGATTGTACTTAATACATAAAAACCTCTGGTTAGTAGGCACAGAGTCTCCTTTTCTCAATCTATGACTTCTACAAGCATTAAAGCCTGCTAAGCAGTATACTTTTTTCATTTAATTCAATGGTAGCTGAGTCTTGACTCATATGGGAGTAGGATAGGACTTGGTGACCCTGACTTTTTATCAGCCCCCCCAAAATTACGTGGAGCCTTAAGAGAAGAACTCAAGTCTTTTATTCATCTTTTTGTGAATTGTTGAAGGGTATGTCTACACAGCAAAAACAAAACAAAAACAAAAACACGGCGTCAAATTGCAAAGCCTGGGTCAACTAACTTGGGCTCATGGGGCTTGCAGTGCAGGGCTAAAAATAGCAGTGTAGAAGTTCGGGCTCAGGCTGGACCCTGGGTCCGAGACCCTCCCCACAAGTATCAAGGGGATTCAGAGCCTGGGTTCTAGCCCAAGACTAAATGTCTACATTGTTATTTTTAGCCCCGAGAACAAGCCCCGTGAGCCCCAGTTAGCTAACCCAGGCTCTGAGACGAGCTGCTGCGGCTCTGTTTTTGCTGTGCAGATGTACCCTAAGAGTTGCATTGACCAATAAGAAGGCAAGTGTTATTCACTAGAGCTGTCCAAAACTCAGAATTCCATTCTACAGGAAATTCCAATGTTCTGAAATGTGTTTCTGTTCCAAATCAGAGCAGAAACAAAAAAATTCAAAATTTCCAACAAAGCGAACATTTCTAAAAAAAATTCATTTTGGTTCAATTGAAACATTCCATTTCAATAAAATCAAAAAGTTTTGTTCCAACTGTAACTTTTTGTGTTTTATATGATAATTTATAATATAACATACAATATTTTTAAACAAAACGTTGTTTGGAAACAAAAAAATTGAAATATTGCATTCTGATGTTGGAACATTCTGACCTTTTGAAAATTCTATTTTTCATTTTTTTTAAATAATATAATCAGAATAGAAATGTTCCCATAGAAAGTTTAGATTTCAATGAAATGGCAGTTTTCAGGGGGAAAATGTTCTCTTGGCTCTCTCTATTGTTTATCTATAAGCTGGCAATGTTTCAGAAGTATGAGGTTAATGTCAAAAAATGTGACCCAGTTCGTAAGCTTTACCACAGCTACCATAATATAGATATAGATAATACAGCTGTAGATACAGATACATTTTGTTTGTTTTTTGTTTTTATTTTTAAGATTCTTGGACTCTTGCTCTTTAAGGTATTGCCCTATTGTGAAGCTTAAACTCAGAAAACCACCACTTTCTATCAGGATACTAGTGCATGGATCTACATTCCTAATAGTGTTGCCAATTTTGGCTGGATGTATTCCTGGAGTTTTCATCACATGACATAATCTTTAATTAAAGATTATTTTTTAATTCCTGAAGATTAACCCTAATTCCTAAAGCAACATACTTGTCTCACTTGGTTCTCAATCCAACTTCAATTATTACTGCTGGGCCCTATCTCTTGATTTGTCTTTCCACTCTTAGTGTTACCAGTCCTGTTCTTTCCCACTTTTACACTTGGTCTGTGGAAGACTGCCGCCACTCCAGTAGCTTCAGCCACAATGTTTATGCTGAGGACTCGCAAATCCATCTCTCTACACTCACTCTATTACCTTCTGTCCAGTGTAATAGCTAATAATGGGAAATATGCTTCCTCACATTTACAGATACACTGCCCTGATTAAAGCCATGTCCTGTGGATGTTAATATGATTTATACTCTTTCATTTTCAAGTGTTAAAAATGCTTCCTGGACTTTGTTTCACCTTTATTACAATGGGACTGTTAACATGGCCTAGAGGATAGGTGAGAAGCAGTAGATGTGATATATTTTGATTTTTGTAAGTTTTTTGACACAGTCCCATATGGCATTCTCATTAGAAAACTAGAAAAATGTGGTCTACGTGAAATTACTATAATGTGGGTGAACAACTGGTTGAAAGACTGTTCTCAAAGAGTAGTTATAAATGGTACGCTGTCAAACTGGGAGGTCATATCTAGTGGGATCCAGCAGGGGGCCAATACTATTCAATATTTTCATAATTGACTTAGATGGAGAGTATACTTATAAAACGTGAAGAAGATTACACCAAGCTGGGAGGAGGGGGAGGGGCTGCTAGCACTTTGGAGGACAGGATTAAAATCTAAAACAACCTTGACAAATTAGAGAATTGGTCTGAAATCAATAAGATAAAATTCAATAAAGACAAGTGCAAAGTGCTTCACTTAGGAAGGAAAAATCAAATGCACAACTACAAGATGGGGAAAACTGGGTAGAGGTGACAGTACTGCTGAAAAGAATCTTAGGGTGAATCACAAATTTATATGAGTCAAAAATGTGATGCAGTTGTGAAAAAGGCTAATATCATTCTGGGGTGCATAAACAGGATGTATGTAATACACGAAGGTCATTGTCCCACTCTACTCAGCACTGGTGAGGTCTGAGCTGGACTACTGTGTCCAGTTCTGGATGCCACACTTTAGGAAAGATGGGGACAAATTGAAGAGAGTCCAGAGGAGAGCAATAAAATGATAAATGGTTTAAAAAACAGACCTCTGAGGAAAGGTTAAAAAAACTGGACATTTATAGTCTTGAGAAAAGAAGACTGAGGGTAGAACCTGGTAACAGTCTTAGAATATGTAAAGGGCTGTTATAAAGAGGATCAATTATTTTCCACATCCACTTAAGCAGACAATTAGTAAGGGGCTTATCTTCAGCAACTTTAAGGTTCCACAGTATTCTTGCCAGCAAGTTAAAAAAGTACGGATTGGATGAATGGACTATAAGGAGGGTAGAAAGCTGGCTAGATCTGGCTCAACAGGTAATGATCAACAGCTTGAAGTCTAATTGGCAGCTGGTATCAAGTGGAGTGCCCCAAGGGTCGGTCCTGGGGCTGGTTTGTTCAATATCTTCATTAATGATCTGGATGATGGGATGGATTGCACCCTCAGCAAGTTCGCAGATGACACTAAGCTGGGAGGGAGGAAGATACTCTGGAGAGTAGAGATAGGGTCCAGAGAGACCTAGACAAATTGGAGGATTGGGCTAAAAGAAATCTGATGAGGTTCAGAGTCCTGCACTTAGGACGGAAGAATCCCATGCACTGCTACAGGCTGGGGACCGACAGGCTAAGCAGCAGTTTTGCAGAAAAGGACCTGGGAATTACAGTGGACGAGAAGCTGGATATGAGTCAGCAGTGTGCCCTTGTTGCCAAGAAGGCTAATGGCATATTGGGCTGCATTAGTAGGAGCATTGCCAGCAGATCAAGGGAAATGATTATTCCCCTCTATTCGGCACTGATGAGGCCACAACTGGAGTATTGTGCCCAGTTTTGGGCCCCCCCCACTACAAAAGGATATAGACAAATTGGAGATAGTCCAGCGGACAGCAACGGAAATTATTAGAGGGCTGGGGCACGTGACTTACGAGGAGAGGCTGAGGAACTGAGCTTATTAGTCTGCGGAAGAGAAGAGTGAGGGGGATTTGATAGCAGACTTCAACTACCTGAAGGGAGGTTCCAAAGAGGATGGAGCTAGGCTGTTCTCAGTGGTGGCAGATTACAGAACAAGGAGCAATGGTCTCAAATTGCAGTGGGGGAGGTCTAGATTGGATATTAAGAAAAAACTATTTCACTAGGAGGGTGGTGAAGCACTGGAATGGGTTATCTAAGGAGGTGGTGGAATCTCCATCCTTAGAGGTTTTTAAGGTCCAGCTTGACAAAGCCCAGGCTGGGATGATTTAGTTGGGGTTGGTCCTGCTTTGAGCAGGGGGTTGGACTAGATGACCTCCTGAAGTCTCTTCCAGCCCTAATCTTCTATGATTCTAAGGGAGATTTAGGTTAGATATAAGAAAATCTTTCTAATTATAAGGGTAGTTAAATTCTGGAATAGGCTTCCAAGGGAGGTTATGGAATCCCCATCATGGGAGGTTTTCAAGAACAGGTTGGACAAACACCTGACAGGGATGATCTAGGTTTAGTTGATCCTTCCTCAGCATAGGGAGCTGGAATTCATGAGATTTCAAGGTCCCTCCAAGCCCTATATTTCTGTGATTCTATGATTCTATAACATAATGATGACTAAGATAATTGTTGCTATATTATTTCATTAATCATTATTTTAAGCGACTCTTTTCTATTATGTTAGAATTATGCACATGAGAGCAATAAGATACCAAGATGGAATATTTCCCTCCATTTTTATAGTCCTTTGCCAATGAGAGAGAGAGGTTTTTGCTGTTACTGACAAGCATAATAGCTCATGGAAAGTGCACTTTCTATTAGCATTAGGAAATTCCTTATCTTCATGTCTCTAGGTTAATTTACGTAAAGTGAAACCTGGCCTAGATAACTTTTGCATCATTTATCTCAATGAACCACATGAATCTGAATAGTAAATAATGAATATTCTTATTCATAAGCATATCTTCTTTTCCACAGGCAAAAATGAGTATTTTCTGTGAAAAAGCCCCATCCCCAAATATACCTGTGATCAGAAACCTGTTTGCACAAATGTTTGACCTAACATTCACAAACACTGTCTTGTGCAGGATACTAAAGACTTAATTCTCTAAACGTATAGTATAGAGCTAGTTGCTTACTCCCTAACCGGCAGGATAGCTGCTTTACACAGAGGAAATATATAGACTAGGATGATATTCAGTGATCCTGTTTAAACAGCCAGGTTTGAGCTTTCTGATATTTTATCACATTATGAATTAAAGAAAAAATCCATAGAAAATGCACCAGTTCCTTCTGATGGTTTGACTTCCTCTTGCTTCTTGATGCACAAAGAACATACTCAGTTACCAGTTAAGTATCAGGGGGTAGCCGTGTTAGTCTGTATCTACAAAAACAAGAAGGAGTCTGGTGGCACCTTAAAGATTATTGACACCTCCTCATCTATAATTGGGAGTGGACTACATCCACCCTGATTGAATTGGCCCTGTCAACACTGGTTCTCCACTTGCGAAGTAACTCCCTTCTCTCCATGTGTCAGTATATAATGCCTTCATCTGTAACTTTCACTCTATGCATCTGAAGAAGTGAGGTTTTTACCCACGAAAGCTTATGCCCAAATAAATCTGTTAGTCTTTAAGGTGCCACCAGACTCCTTGTTGTTTCAGTTACCAGTTGTTAGGCTAGTCTGGCAACACTGTAATAACAGAACAAAAAAATGCCTTGAAAAATCCAGAACTTACTAATAAGCAGAAGCTGCAACCCCACATGCAGCCACAGGGATAAATCCTACACTCAGTGCACAGTAACGAGGCAACACACGGGGACAGTCCGCTGCATCCAGAGCAAAATAATCATTCATTTCTTCACTTCTGCATGGTGACTATAAAGCCCTTGCTGGCCACCGCTGCACCCTCAGGGTGGTAGTAGGCCCCAGTGCCACATCTCACACCCCACAGGGAAAAATGTCCAGTGGGCCAATGTTCTCAGTGATCCACCAGCTCTGGCCCCTGCTTCTCCACACACTGAAACATAGGAAGTCCCAAACATGCCAGGTTTCATGGCATGTTGCACAGCTTCAAATCAACCAGCCGGGACTCCACACATCCTGCCTCCTGCCCACCAATGGTACTGTTGTGCTAATGGCTGCCTGCAGATGAGTTTTGGAACCAAAGATAATCACAGTCCTTGCTAAAAGCAGTGGTTGTGCCATGTACTCTTTTAGATAGAATAATCAAGCCCCATTAGGTAGTAAAAATAAAAAACAGCAGATGTTATGATGACTGCCCAAGGCCTAGATAACTTTTGCATCATTTATCTGGATGAACCACATAAATCCGAATAGCAAATAATGAATATTCTTATTCACAAGCAAATCCCCTCTGCCATGTGGGCTGGAGCTAGTATGTCAGTTGCAGGCTGTGTGTGTTGGAGGCGGAAAGCCAGGTGAACGAGTTGTGAGTGTGACCATGAGAGGAAGCAGAGGGCAGAGCTCCTTGGGCACAGAGCTCACTGGAGTGCTAGACTTGGGGATTTTCCGAGCACGGAAACTGCCTGTTGTTTATTTTATTGTGTTCAAGGAAACAGACCTTGTATTCTTCCTTATATATCAATAAGATTACACCAACAATGTACTGATGTCTTCTCTTCACAGAAACAATCCCATAAGGCTGCAAATATTGGCTAACTGCTTGGGCCAAAGGGGTAGCAGTTCTGTATTGGCCTATCCATCCATGGTTTGCCACTCCTACAGGATGTAAAGACAGGATTGCCATGATGGGTGTGGTCTGAGTATCCGAAGAGAGTATTTGCTTGATATTGGGTATGTGCAAATGGCTAAGGCTTGAGACCCTGGACAGCAAATTCCCATGTATTTCTATTAGGGCTGTCAAGCCATTAAAAAAATTAATTGCATTGTTAAACAATAACAGAATACCAGTTATTTAAATATTTTTGGATGTTTTCTACATTTTCAAATATATTGATTTCAATTACAACACAGAATACAAAGTGTACAGTGCTCATTTTATATTTATTTTTTATTACAAGTATTTGCACTGTAAAAAAACTAAAGAAATAGTATTTTTCAATTCACCTAATACACATAGTGTAGTGCAAGCTCTTTATCATGAAAGTTGAACTTACACATGTAGAATTATGAGGGCTTGCTTGGGGGGGACAGCTCAGTGGTTTGAGCATTGGCCTGCTAAACTCAGGGCTGTGAGTTCAATCCTTTAGGGGGCCACTTAGGGAGTTGGGGCAAAAAATCAGTACTTGGTCCTGCTAGTGAAGGCAGGGGGCTGGACTCAATGACCTTTCAAAATTCCTTCCAGTTCTAGGAGATAGGATATCTCCATTATTTTATTTATGTACAGAAAATAACTGCATTCAAAAATAAAACAATGTAAAACTTTAGAGCCTGCAAGTCTTATTTCTTGTTCAGCCAATCACTCAGACAAACAAATTTGGTTACATTTGCAGGAGATAATGCTGCCCCTTCTTGTTTACAATGTCACCTGAAAATGAGAACAGGAGTTCTCATGGCACTATTGTAACCGGCGTCACAAGATATTTACGTGTCAGATGCGCTAAAAATTCATGTCTCTTCATCTTCAGTCGCCATTCCAGTGGACATACGTCCATGCTGATGATGGGTTCTGATCAATAACAATCCAAAGCAGTATGGACCGACGCATGTTCATTTTCATGGTCTACAATTTTTGACAAGTCGTCTGCTTCAGAGCTAAAATGTGCTATTTATTATGTATTTTGATGTGCTGAATTCAAATAT
>NW_020664435.1:27752023-27789473 GCF_002925995.2 Terrapene triunguis | reverse complement strand
ACTACATTTATTTCAGAAGCATTTTGGCTGTAGAGCAGTGTTATCTGAGTCAGATGCCACCAGCAGAAGGTTGATTTTCTTTTTTGGTGATTTAGGTTCTGTAGTTTCCTCATCGGAGTGTTGCTCTTTTAAAAGCATGCTCCATTCCTCGTCCCTCTCAGATTTTGGAAGGCACTTCAGATTCTTAAACCTTGGGTCAAGTGCTGTAGCTATCTTTACAAATCTCACATTGGTACCTGCTTTGCATTTTGGCAAATCTGCAGTGAAAGTGTTCTTAAAATGAACATGTGCTGGATCACCATCCGAGATGGCTATAATATGAAATACATGGCAGAATGCAGGTAAAACAGAGCAGGTGACATAAAATTCTCCCTCAAGGAGTTCAGTCACAAATGTAATTAACGCATTCTTCTTTTAACAAGCTTCATCAGCATGGGAGCATGTCCTCTGGAATGGTGGCCGAAGCATGAAGGGGCATACGAATGTTTAGCATATCTGGCACGTAAATACCTTGCAATGCCGGCTACAGAAGTGCCATGCAAATGCCTGTTCTCACTTTCTGTTGACATTGTAAATAAGAAGAGGGCAGCATTATCTCCTGTAAATGTAAACAAACTTGTTTGTCTTAACGATTGGCTGAACAAGAAGTAGGACTGAGTGGATTTGAAGGCTCTGAAGTTTTACATTGTTTTGTTTTTGAGTGCAGTTATGTAACAAAAAAAGTCTACATTTGTAAGTTGCACTTTCACGACATAGAGATTGCACTACAGTACTTGTGTGAGGTGAATTGAAAAATACTATTTCTTTAGTTTATCTTTCACAGTGCAAATCTTTGTAATCAAGAATAATATGCACTTTGATTTCAATTATACCACAGAATACAATATATAAAAAAATGTAGAAAAACATCCAAAATATTTAATAAATTGCAATTGGTATTCTATTGTTTAACAGTGCAATTAATTTTTTTAATCACAATTAATTTTTTTTAGTTAATCATGTGAGTTAACTGCAATTAATTGACAGCCCTAATTTCTATGGCCCCTTTCTCTAATCAAAGATGGTACTGTAACTGACTACGGTCTGGTCCACACTTAAAATTTAGGTGACAAAAGCTACATTGGTCAGGGTTGTGAAAAATCCTCACCCCCGAGTGCCATAGCTTTGCTAAACTACCCATTTGTGAAAATACGGCTAGGACAATGGAAGAATGCTTCCATCTATCATTGCTTAGGGAGGTGGTGTTCCTACACCAATGGAAAAACCCCTTCCATCAGTGTAGGCTGCATCTACACTGCAGGATTATGCCAGCATAGCTAAGGTGCCATAGCAATGCCAGTATAAAATCTCTGTAGTGTAGACATACCCTGAGCATCCCTACCGAAGCAAAATTTGGAAACAAAAGGCCAACTCTTCAGACTGCAACATAAAACAAGTTAGTGACTGACAGATATGTAACCATATTGAGTGAGGATGCATGCAAACCATATTTAAACAATTTCAAAAGATTGCAAGCACTACTGTGAACAGTGTTTTGTGTTTTATATAACTAGAGTTGGTGTGCAGTACACAGAATTCAGGAAGTCTTATATACTAATCTCTTGCTATGAGAGCTGAATTCAAGGTGGCCATGTTGCATGATGCATTGTCCTCCAAGGGGGGTAAAACCACTGTACAAAATCTGGATAGAATCAAGTGAAAAATTACCTCAGACTAGGGATATTACATGGTTCCAAAGATCTAGAGAGAATTTTATGTTCCCAGTAAGGGGATCTATTCTCTTATGAACAGATTGGGGGCATTAGTCACATAAATCCTTCATTCATTCATGGGATACTAGAGCTTCCTGTGTGAAATATGTTTTTTTTTTAATTTTATATATCAAAGAAATGTCTTTTAACCAACTTACGAGGAAAATTAAGCTTCTGAATTTTTACTTTTTTCTGTTGTGTCTTTAGTGATTTAACTGATTGGAAATTCTGAATTAATTTAAATAATGCACTAATTATAAAATTAAGTGCTATGCATATTACATTTATTTTAAAATTTTGATGCTGCTCCAAAATTAGCAATGTAAAGAAAACTCATCAGCAACATATAAAGATGTACAGAATAACTTAAGACAAAGAGAATGATTATTTTGGGGAAAGAAAGACCCTTCCGACCCCAAATCTAAGTAATTATAAAACGAAGCTGACAATCACCTTTAACAAAGACAAACTTATTCCATTGTATGTCAGTATATTGCATATAATGATAAGACCTGGTTGGGAATCTTCTGACAAAAGAGAATGCCAATTCATCGAAGCTGAAGTGTTTCATGGAAACATCTCAGGTTCAATGAATTTTTGTCACATTTTAGGTAGGATTCTGACAGTACCCTGTCTGCCAGATTTCCCTGCCTGGTTTCCTAGCAGGCTGTTAGGAGGTCTGGACTTCCAGGGTGCAGAGCTCCAAGGCAGCCCCACCATATAGACTCTATAGAGTAACCATAAAACTGACACAAATCATGTCAATTTCAGTCAGCAGCTGCTGGTTTCCTAGGCAACACAATGTGGTAGGGTTTCTGAAATAAAACTTTTTCAGAATTTCCGGTGTGCGGGAAATTTTTTTGTGTGTGGGAGGAATTATTTCATTTTGAATTGGAACAATCACACATGTTGATATATAGACATTTCCTGCAAACTGGAAATCTTGAGTTTCGGCCAATGCTAATGATGGTGTGAGACATGCTGTGTACATTTTCATTTCCAGACACATTTTAATAGCTTTGATCTGACAAAATTATTCCATACTGCTTTTATGTGCCTTTTTTGTTATGCAGATACTCACTACACTTTTTTTAAATATAAATTTCCACTCCTTTCTTATTACTCCGGTGACAGTAAACTAGTCTTTGAAGCATTATTCCTCTGTACCCTACCACCATGGATGCTGTCCATTGTTCTTGTCTCACTTAATCACTATCACAGTCTGCTGAGCCCCTGATCATGTCTGTGAAATGTTCATATTCATGTTGCTTTGAAACATTTCTTTCAGAGAGTGTTATTCCTCTTTACCCTTCATCTTTTTCAACAATATGTTGAACAATTTGAGTTAGCTGGGATATGACTATGACAATGGCATCTTGTGGTAAATTGTACACGACTGATCATTGAGGAAAGAAGCTGCATTATTCCCCTCTGCTGAAATGTGCAGCTTTGAAACTCAGTCTCAGATACCGAACTGGATTATTCTTTTCAAAGATGGAATGTTTCAGCCAGATAATAAACTTCAGCCAACTTTTTGTTTATAGTAGGAAATATTATACATTGATGGTTCTCCATGCCACATCATGTAAAGCAACACACAATTAGGATAAGATGGTATGCTGTTTAAAACTTAAAGAGCTCTCTTATTTTTGGATCAGTTACCCACTCTCTGTTCAAATGAAAACTTTTTCAATTAGAATATTCACCGCCTGGAGCAGATTCTGTAGGAATGAATGATTGAATGAATGAATGAATGATGACATTTTGGCAATGTGTTAGCTATCAGGATGAGTCAAAGATATACCCACAGAGTAGTCTGGCATATTTTTAAGCAAGAGACACTTGTTGAGCTGAAGAAAAAATAGCCTCATTATTTAGATAACTTTTCCATCATTTTAATAATATCTCAGCAGTTTTGGGATTCTGCTCAAATGCATACAAACCCCTTTAGCACAAGTACCACTAACTATATACCAGATAAAGTCAATATGCAAGGGATACTATTTTCACATAAAAAACAGATCAGCTGACAAAGTAATATAAAGTGTGAATATAAATGTTTATTGCAAATTATTCCTCTCTACCTATAATAAATGCAGTGCATGGAAGCAGGAGGTTTGGAAACTTACAGAACCTTCAGCTTTCTACTCACCCTGCTTTTAGATGCAATACTGACTTCCTCTCTCTCTCTCTCCAGAAATCTCCACTGAAAATATGATGTTTTACATGTTCTAACTATAAATAGGCAAGACACCACACTGAGCAATTCAAACAGAAATTCTTAGTTAGACAGTTAGGATGCACACATTTCTTTCTAAAAATCAAGATGCACTTATAAACTAAAATAATCTTTTCCCAGTCTTTTAATATGACATAGGTAAAGGCATTATTCAGTGTGAAATCTGAGTAATACAAGACAATTGCTAAATATGAGCCTGATCCTGCAGGCAAAATTCCCATCAATGTCCTATATCATCTGTGTTTGGGGTTAGTCCAGCTAGAAAACAGAATCGTTTGAATTCTCATTATATGCTCAAAAAACAAAAATAGTTCTGACTCAGTGGTTGCACACAAAACATCACTATTATGAAGAGGAACATGGGAATGTAGAGGTATCTTTGGTATCACTGATAATAATGCCTCTCTGTGGAAACCAGGAAAATGCTCTGAACGTTTATAAAGAGAATAGCCCTTCTTTGAAAGGAGGAGGTAATCATATATTTGCTTTTCTATTGTCTTGCTGCCAGGCTTTAAAAATGTTAATTGACTCCCTGAATTATTATTTGTAAGTAAAACTGCAGGGTTTTTCCCCCTAGTGGATAAGGTCTACTGTGAAGTTATGCATTGTGAAATTTTTTCAAAAAGGAGAAAAACCTGATGGGAGCCTGACAGGTCAAATTTGAGCAGGTTGTCATGGCTGCAGCGAGAGAACAGAAGCTTTTTGTTCTTTCCTACTTTTAGCTGAGTTGAACTGAGGCAGAGGTATGATGCAGAAAAATAAACTGCTTCCTTTTTAAAATATTGTTAGTCGTCTTACTTGGATACTTACCACACGCTCAATCAAATATAGAGGGTAAAGAGTCTATAAATTGCTTTATAATTTGGGTTTGGCTGATTACTGGTTGTTCAATGAAGTTTGGGCCCAGTCCCGCGAGCCCTCTGCGACTGGAACTGCCACCGAAGTCAAGTTCTGCACTTAGAGGTATGAATACCTCAGTCATTAGACCCTGTACCTTTTCTGTGTGGACTTCTGTGCACAGATGGAGCCCCCACTGAAGTTAGTGGGGCTGCAGATGGTGTCCAGAACAGCTTGCAAGATTGGGAACTCAGGACCAGATTCTGTGGCCCTTACCCTTACCTTCTGCACCCTAGCACTTAAGGCCGTGACTATGTGGGACAGCACTTAAGCACATTCTTAACTTTAAGCTTCAATGAGACTTAAAGCATGTGCTTAAGTGCTGTCTGGCATGGAGATATTTTCCTAAATCATTGTCTTACTTCATAAGCTGTCCAACTGAAATCACTTCTGCCCATAAAAAAGGAGCAGCAGAGGGGAATAAGATTTCTGTAAGGTAGAAATAACGATGGTAACTGGTAAGGTTACAATCTAGCCCTTAGCTAATTAATCAGTTGAAAGAGTAAAGTGAGGAAGATATTAATGCAGTGTGATTTTTTTTTTATCTGTGGACATAATTCTGCCCTTGGATATACATGCGGAATTTGTAATATGTTATTAAAAGTAATTGTACCAACTCATAGACTGTCAGAAACAAGGCTTTCCTGTTACACATTAGTGTTAGAAGGACAGTGCACAAGCATCAGATGCAAACATACTTTCATATCTGGTGAATTATCTTAAACTCAATATTATTACCTAGGGAAAAATATTAAAGGTAGAAGAAACTACCTACATTTAATGAAATACTCCAGAACATTGGGAAAACAGAATATATAATGTTTTCTGAGGTAATAGACCTAAAATCTATCAGTAATAATTCCCTCTTTGATGTGGCCCAATATATTTCACACACTTCTCTTCATTTGCTTCATTTGATGGGAGTTACTCAAATCATGAAAAATCATAATGTTGCATTGTAGTATTTTTATAAATTATCCATCAGGCCATTAACAAGGAAAGATGTGAACATGAAATATCTTATTTCAATTTGAGAGAAGAAATGTCTATCATTCCAATTCAACTGTGTAGTGTTTAATATTCTCCATTACAATAGGTATTGTGTGTGTATGTATGTATATAAAAATTAAATTAACTAAATTAATAATTGCATTTAAATATGAAGTATCAAAGGGGTAGCCGTGTTAGTCTGGATCTGTAAAAGCAGTAAAGATTCCTGTGGCACTTTATAGACTAACAAACGTATAGGAGCATGAGCTTTCGTGGGTGAATACCCACTTCATCAGATGCATGCATTTAGATATGAAGTGATACATTGTTGGGCTTCATATTGACATTGCAACAAAGCAGGCAGTTAAAATCATGCATGTAGCTCCATGCAGGATTTGATGCTTGGCATTAGAGTATAAAGCCACTGTTAGAGAGCTGCCGATTCTCCTTGTGTTAGTTTAAAGAGAATTGTACAACACTTAGTACAAAGGAGTTCTTTGAATCCCTGATTGGGGCCCCTCTAGCCACTTCCATAATAATCACCAAGAGATTATATAAAATGAATTTCCTAAAATGAGAATGACCTCATAGACTTTAGCATCTAAAGAATTGGGCAAATAATGTATTTATCTTACTTTATGTGGTAATCTGCCAAGCACCTAGGCCAACGTTTTCAGTACGTCATCTGATAATAAGAAAAAGCTACACTTTGTGAATTTTACCAAAGGTATTCTAGAGCTTATGGTACACCTCTACCCTGATATAACGCGACCCGATATAACACGAATTCGGATATAACGCGGTAAAGCAGCGCTCTGGGGGGGGGGCAGGGCTGTGCACTCCGGCGGATCAAAGCAAGTTCAATATAACGCGGTTTCACCTATAAACCGGTAAGATTTTTTGGCTCCCGAGGACAGCGTTATATCGGGGTAGAGGTGTAATATAGTCAATAGATTTCAGGAGCGGATTTACCATGAAACAAACCGTGAGGTGGCACAGGGCCCCCAATGACAGGGGGCCCCCAAAATGCAGGACAAATATCTGACAACCTGCCCCTGAGTCCCAGCCAGCAGTGCAGCAGAGCTTAGGCAGGCAGGCTGCCTGCATGCCGTGGCTGGGGGCCCCACACCAGTCCCAGAAGTGGCCAGCTGCTGGCACGTTTCTGCGTACCCCGGCGGGGGTTGGGGTGGGGGGCACCAGCAGCAGTGTAGCAGAGCTAAGGTGGTTCCCTGCCCGCTCTGCCTCCCTCCCTCCGCACCACTTGGCTCCCGGAAGCAGATGGCATCTCCCTGCGGCCCCTGGGTATGTGTGTGTGTCTCCGCACACTGTCCCCGCCCCGAACACCGACTCTGCAGCTCCCATTGACCATGAACTACAACCAATGGGAGCTGCAGGGGCGGCGCCTAGGGGCAGCAGCACACAGAGACCCCCTCCGCCCCCGCCTAGGAGCTGCTGCCAGAGGGGTGTGTATGCCGGTTGCTTTAGGAGCTGCGCTGCCCAAGGTAAGCACCAGCCCCCTGCTCCCCTCCCGCACCCCAACCCCCTGCCCCAGCCCAGCGCCCGCACCCAGCACCCAAACTTCGTCCCAGAGCCTGCCCCCCCCGCACCTCAACCTCCTGCCCCAATCAAGATACCTCACTTTATTTTCATTTACTTCCCATTACTTATAATATAGGAGGAGGATGAAGAAAAAAAGAATGAAAAACGGGTGGGAGATAAGAGAGAATGTTCTTTTTCTTGGCTGGGTCCCGAGGGGGGCCCCCAAAAATGAAGCTGTGCACAGGGCCCCACTAACTCTAAATCCGCCACTGCTAGAGATTAAAGTTTGTTCTTCAGTGCTATCTCACAGTATACAGATAACATATAAGTGACAGTGCTATGTACTGGATGTATTATTTATACGTTTATATTAAATGTATAAGCCTTTCTGATTTTTTTCATCTATAGAGGACCAGATTTGCCTAACTGCACATGCAAAAAATATGTGCATAATTTGTGTGCACAATTACATGTGTAATTGTACATGTTGATGTTGTCAGACTTTTAAGCTGGTCTCTTACATACACAGTTAGAACAACTGCATGCTCAATCATAAAAACTTGGCCCGTAATTTTTATCTGAATAAACAGTACTGTAAGCCTTGGGAAATCATCTATCCAGGCCCATCTCAAGAGTGCTCTGTGGGAGTCAATAGGATCAACAAACAAATGTTTAAATATGCGAGCTGAACTTGAGCTGGCAGGGAGTTAGAATTGGGGTAGAAACACAGCACTTTATGGACATTCCTTAATGACCAAGAAGAAGTATAATTAAGCTTGTTGCTGAATTAAAAATTGAATGTGTTTGCTGCATATGTATTAACTGCAGAGTGATGCAAAATTAAATTAGACTCAACACTTGATACTTACTCATCCAAACCAAACTGCAAGAAGAAATTTATCAAAGAGACATATACCCACACCTTTCTGATATGTGACGTAGTCTCTGAACTGGAAGAAGAAAGACAGCTTTGACTTGGGGATCAAACATCTGTCTGCTAATATGAGTTTTTAAAGTATCTAAAACTATACTTTCTAATGTAAGTTAAGTGCCAGCGTAGTGATGCTTTCTGTAGTATTTTCCTAGAAGTGTTTATTTTTGTACCTTCTTATTTTGCTATTTTGTTCTTTATTTTTCCCTACCTACATTTTTAGCTGGGGCAGTCACATCAGATAGATGCAATGAACTTCAGGTGAAGCAGAGCCAAGAGGGATAATAGCTTGAGTACAGGTTTCTAGGAAAGGGTGTCTATCTAGGTACGTATATGGCCATAGTAGCTGAGCACCTCACATTTATTAATGGATTTTATCCTTGTTCTTTAGGCGGGGATCTATGGCACAGGGTAGAATAAATGACTTGCCCAAGATCACACAGAAAGTCTGTGGCTGAGCAAGGAACTGAGCTCAGCTCCCCTGAGTCCAAATCCAAGTCCAGTGCCTTATTCACTAGACCAGTGGTTCTCAACCTGCAAGCTGTCTGCAGCCCAATCAGCACATAGCTGCAACCCATGCGACATCCTCAGGGCCATACAGGTAGTATATATATTGTGCGGATGCAGCACACATAACACATAAAGAGTTGCATATGTGGCCCACAATGGTAAAATGGTTGAGGACCGCTGCACTAGACAATCCTTCCTTCCAGAAAACTGCACTCTTCTGTTCCCAGTAGTGGTACAGAAGAGCTATGGAGGCTAGTTTGTGTATGAACAGAGTGAATACCCTGAAAAGCACAAGGACCGCCAGTATTAAAGACACTGTTATGACTGAAATTTCTGGCACTCACAAGTGAAGGAAATTCCAAAAGTTAAGGCAGCTCCCAGATTCACCTGACAACATGATACATTCCCCTAATACACTGAAGAGCAGAATGTAAATCCGTGAATGAAATCACTGTGACTGACATGCTGTAAATGCAAGGAAAGGAATGGCAAAGAAAACAAAGAACTCTTCAGGGTGACAGTATTCAAGGTGATGGGTAGTTTCTAGATTCATAGATTTTAAGACCAGAACGGACCATTATATCATCTGTTCTTTCCTTCTGTACAACACAGTCCATCGAATCTCACCCAGTTGCACCAGCACTGGTCCTACTAACTGGTGTTTGACCAAAGCATATCAAACAACCAAAGGCCTGGAAAAAGCCTCACTACAAAATAAAAAGGAGATAGCAGCATGATCCTTGAGTGTTGTGTAATGTGGTGGTTTCTCATACAAAGGAGCTTTTTCTGGTTCCCAGGTATAGACCGTTTCCTGTGTTGTTCAGTGTAGTCCCTCTTTACTGGCAGTCATGTGCTCCAAAACTCAGAGTTGATTTATCTGCTAGAGTCTTCTATTAGTTCTCCAAAGAGAAATGAAAACAGTGACAATGTGAAATAATCCTTCCCTGAAGACTGCTAGCCTCCAGTTTTCTGAATAGATAATTCTAACAATGTTTTATCATGATGGTACTTTGAATAGATGCGTGTGTATCTCAACATTGCTAACACCATCTTTTCATTATTGTAATCAGTCATTGGCTATAATAGAGAGATTAACATTGCATGTTCAGACAGAAGGACTATAATTTTCCCATGTTTCAGTTTGATGCTTTTATCAGATCTTTATAGTATAACAAAATAAGATTCAATAGGACACACAGTATTTGCTTCTACAGCCCTAGTATATCTACAGACCTCAGACCTTACAAGTGCAACATTATTACGAAAGGAAACATAATTTTAGTTAACTCTAATTTATTCGTTATTTTTCTCTCCCTCCAAACCCTGAACAACCTCTCTGCCATTAATCTCTCTATGCAATGCCTTATTCTGCCATGTCATAGACATATTTGTGTTTCCCCCTTTCCTAATGAATGGAGCTTTACAGCTGTTTGGAACAACTGTATGGAGAGAACAGATCATGTGCCAAGAAATTAAGACACACAGTGCAGTTGAAGAGGTTACCTATAAGGGAGACACATTTAGAGGCCAAGACACAACTCTAAACTGTGATTGATGATTGCATCTTCCTTTGGGCTGAACCTTAGTCTCTTCCTCTTTCCTCCCTTCTGGACCTATGCTCAGTGAGCACTTACAGTGCCAGCAGCACTCCTGAACATTTGCATACTACTGCCAGCAGGATTTGGAGTGTGGACATTGGATGTGGTGCCAGAACCTGCTTGCACTACTCACTTCTTCCTAGTCTATGTAACAACCCTGTGGGATTCCCTCCCATTTCCCAAATCCTTCAAAAACATTGCAGATCCTTTCATCATAGACATCAAAAAGAATTCTAGAAGAAACAAATGCAAAGTTTTAAACATAAATCTCACCATATCCGGGACTCTATATCAAACAGTGGCAGAGTGGAGGCGGAGGGATGGATTCTCAGATTTCCTCAGGCGTCATGGTGGCCCCCTAAGAATTACTGAGAGTCAGTTCCTCCTCCTTCTTCCGCTGATGAAATGTAGATCCCTAGCCCTTTGAAGAATCTACATCAGAGTTGTGACAAGCTTTTAAAGTTGCTTGGAAGTCACCATGGACACAGCTGGCAACTTTCACATGGTAAATAAGCACCCCAACTTTCACAATAAGCCAAAAATCAAGCTAATCCCATTTCAAAACAAGCCAATCCCTAAGAACCCCCACGCTGTATGTGACTAGATCCTCCCAGCATGCAGTCTGGGACTGTGGTGGGCCCACTGTGCACCCCTGACTCTCTCCCACCCCTTTGCCCCTGCTTGCTAGGAGACAATAAAAAAAAAGAAGCAACAAGTTACAACAAGCAACAAGCTACAAGCCAAACAAGCAACAAGCTACAAGCCAAAAACTAGCCAACAAGCAACTTATAAGCCAAATAAGCCAAAAACAAGCCCAATTTCTGTGTTTTTTCCTGCGGATTTGGCACGTCTGACCATGGAGTGAGTGGGAAGGAATCACAGCAATGCAACAAAACAAAATAAACAAAACATCCTTGTAAACAATGTGATGAAAATCCTCAGGTTACCATGACACCCATTAGCAACTATATCTCTGTCACTTTCTCCATAGGACACACTTTCCATTACGACTAGCTTCTCCATTTATTTAGTTATTGTCATAAACGTCATTATAGCCCATCCTCATAGACCCATTTTACACATTCTTCCTTGTTCCTTCCAGCCCAATTACTTAGTACATAATTTTTACCTGACCCACTTAGAACTTGTATGCAGTATAGTTGTAGCTGTGTCAGTCCCTGGATATTAGAGAGACAAGGTGGGTGAGGCAGTATCTTTTATTGGACCAATTGCTATCTCTCTCACCAACAGAAGTTGGTCCAATAAAAGATATTACCTCCCCTACCTTGATGTGATTATTGTACTCAAGATGTTTTAAATATTTTAAATATATTGTCAGATTCAGAAATGGTGCAATAGGTAGCCACACCATACAGAGATGTTTTACTGTGATTACCAGAGTTGCTTGAGATCTTGCAACTTTGTCCCTTTTTCTATTTTTTCTGCTTCATCCAAGTCTTTCTCCTTCTCACCTGTCCCACTTACACTCTCTCTCCTCCCGGTTCTTTTCATCATCTACTTTTTATCGCACATACAAATGCTAAGTGCATTGCTAAGTTCAATATTTGCAGCAGAAATTCCAACCCACTTTTATGCAGTGCAGAAAAATACTTCATGCTGGGGTCAAAGATTTAGAAGAAAGACTGGAGAAGAATTGTGAAGAGGAATGAATGAGAGGCAGAGAAATCATAAACAACATACACAAGATCGTAAAAGACTTCTGGGACTTGTGAAGAGATGATGAACTTCACAACAATACACTATTCAAGATGTGCTGAGAGGGAGAGGGAAAGAGAGCAAAGCAAAACAAAGCAGAAAATGCATTTGGATTAAAAAACAAGGTTTGTCTTCTCCTTTGCCCAGCCACCAATAAAACTGGTGGCGTTAATTTTCTATATTAAGATCAGAATTCAATTAAACTTCTGCTGAGACCACAGTTCTCTCTCCTTCAAAATTCAGACTATGTGGCCCTCCCTATACTGATATTTTTTTTTTAGAACATAGGGACAGCCATACTGGGTCAGACCAATGGTCCATCTAGCCCAGTATCCTGTCTTCCAACAGTGGCCAGTGCCAGATGCTTCAGAGGGAATGAACAGAAAAGGGCAAACATTGAATGATCCATCCCCTGTCATCCAGCCCCAGCATCTGGCAATCAGAGTATGAGGTTGCCTCTCTCACCATCTTAGCTAATAAACATTGAATGGACCTGTCCTCCATGAACTTATCGAATTCTTTTCTGAAGCCAGTTATACTTTTGGCCTTCACAACATCCTCTGCCAACAACTTCTATGGGCTGACTGTGCATTGTGTGAAGAAATACTTCCTTTTGTTTGTTTTAAACCTGCTGCCTATTAATTTCATTGGGTGACCCTTGGATCTTGTGTTATGTAAAGGGGTGAATAAATCTTTCTTTTTCACTTTCTCCACACCATTCATGATTTTATAGACCTCTATCATATCCTCCCTTAGTCATCTCTTTTCTAAGATGAACAGTCCTCGTCTTTTTAATCTCTCCCCATATGGAAGCTGTTCTGTATCCCTAATCATTTTTGTTGCCCTTCTCGGTACCTTTTCCAATTCTAATATACCTTTTTTTCAGAAGTGGGGAGCAGAACTGCACACAGTATTCAAGGTGTGGGTGTACCATGGATTTATATAGTGGCATTATGATATATACTGTCTTAATATCTATCTTTTTCCTAGTGATTGCTAATATTCTGTTAGCTTTGTTTACTTTTTTCTCTTGTTATATTATTGTATGCAATACCTCGTCAGAGATTATATCCATAGAACAATATATCGTATACATTTTTTCTAAAGTAAATTTTGGAATATAGAGGCTTATCTGTAAAGGGCTTTAATTTATGTCTTTCATCATTATATGACAAACTTTGTATGTAAGGCATCCAGCAAAATATAGGGGCATGTAGAGAAGGCAGATGAAAAAGTAACCTTTTTTCATTTGCGGACCCTTAAAAAATTTTGAATGGAGGTGCAGACCGTTTTGTAAATCTTAGACATAGTCTGCGGACTCCCAGGTTGAAAAACACTGTTCTAGACTTTCCATATCATTTATCAAATATAAAGTTGTTTGAAGCCTAGGGAGTTAAGAAATTATTTATATTAATTGTAGGTTGTACTGTATAATAATATCATTAATGCGTTGCTGCTGTTAGGGTGAAACTACCGGGGCCATGGAGAAGCTTGAGAAGGCCCATGATGCAGCAGAACACTCATGGTTTCACTATACAAGAAGTCAGGATGTGGAGGAGCTAGGCAAGGCCTACCCATCCCCTTCTCGGTTGTGGAACTGAGCTCTGCTGTGGTCCACTCCATGGGAGTGTAAAAAAGGACAGGGGTGTGGTGGAGTGCCCAGTGGCCCCATAATTGATAGGCCCCCAACAAGAGAAAGGACAATCTTGTAGTTAGGCATGGGATTGGGAGTTGGGACATCTTAGTTCTATCCCTGATCCTGCCACAAATATCTTGTGTGACTTCAGGCAGCAAGCATTCATCAATGATAATGAATTAGCATAGAAATTTTGATAGATAATCACTCAGGTCAAACTTTTCAAACTTGGGTGTCTATGTCAGGTCAAGGGACCTATTTTATAGTCAACCCACAGAGATGTAATAAAACCTGAGCAGTTCTGGAGGGCTCTGTGGGGTAATATATTTACTTTGACAGGAGAGAAGATTTGGTAGGCCTGCAGAAAAAATCATTGTTTGTCCTCTACTGTTGATGAAGTGGCCTTAGCCATAACTTTGTCCTTACAGGTCACCATAGTTTTCAGATGACCTAAAACAACTGAAGCAAGAAACAAAATGACTAGAGAGCTAGTCTCTGAAGTCTCAGCCTGAATCAAATCAACTGAGTCATAAACATTTTTTGTAATCTTATGTCATAACTGTGCAGGAGGCAAACAGATTCTTTGCATCATACTATCTGCAAAGTGAGTATCAGTCAGCAGATTTTGTTAATCCAAGGTGTTTTTGCTCAGTGGCTGATATGACACCCTCCCACTATGAGGAAATTTCATGTTACTATTTCTCCGGTTAAGTTTAGGTCAGTGGTGCTCACAAAAGTACTACAGATTTTGAGAATAATTTGTACTACAAACTGTGCCTTAGCCCTTAGTTCTTCCTGGATGTTGAAGGCTAGTGAGGAAAAACAGGAATCATTGTTTACAGAGATTGCTAGCATGTCCCTTAAACATGGCAGGGTGCTTATCTGTGTATAGATCTACATATGCCACAGAGGTTTCAGTAGATGATCAGCTCCTGAGGATGGATAAAAATCAGGTGTCCATGCTTATATTGTTAGATCTAGCAGCCATCTTGCATGCGGTTGGTCATAAAATGTTGTTAACTTACCACAGACCCTGGAGGGAATAGCTAGAGTTGGTCTTAGGTGACTTTGTTCCTATCTCAAAGCTCTCAGTGTAGTTTGGGGGAATTGTTCTTCAGCCCCACGCACTCGCTCAGAGACTTCTGCAGGATTCTCACTTTTGTTCAGTATGTCCATTGGGCCACTAAAGTAGCAGGGAGGTGCTGAGATGCAGTAAATATTTTCTGTTTGCTGAGGAGACCCAGCTCTATAACTCCATTTCATCTGACCCCCACCAACACATCATATGCCTTACACAGTATTGATAAAAATTGGGCCCCAAATGAGGGCAAACTGGCAAACTCAATCCGGATCAGATGAAAATGATGTTGATAGGATTGGGGAAGCAACTGGAAAATATTACGAGGACTATATCTCCCTGTGTAATTGGGGAAGTGTGCTCACCATGTGTGGTTCATGCTGAGAATCTGGGGGTACTGTTGAATCTCCAACTGCTGTTAGATGACCATATAAGTGGCAAGATTGGCTTTTACTGTCTGAATCTGGCCAAGACACTGAAAACATTTCTTTGGGATGCGGCCCTTGCTACTTTGAGATTCTTGCCTCCCTGTGAGCCTTGTACAACTGAATTTATGGCACCTGCCTTTACAGGCAGAAAATACAGTGATTCCCTGTCTCCCCCACCCTCTGCATAAGCATAATTAGATGACATCACACTAACATATATTCTTTATATACACATTCATATTCAGATACATGTGTATTCGAGAACTATAAATCCTCATTACAAGAATAATTTAAAATCTGATACATTTGCATTATAGAATTAAAAAACTTAGGTTGCACAGTAGTTCAGCAACCTGGCCACGCTAAATTATAAAATCTGTCTGCTGTCTGAGTTCTGCTAATTTAGTCCATGTCTCATAAGTGTAATGCAAATTGGATTCTTCACCAATAAATAATTTTAAGATGTCAAAATCAATCACCATGGTACCATGATGCCTGATCTGTAATCAATCTCATTCTACTTTCTCTTTAGGCATATATGTGTGAGAAATTTAAGAGGTAATCAATCACAGCTTCTCTTACTTATGAATAAACTGAGACACCTCCTGACTAGAACATTTCAAATGATCTTGCAAAGCTGAAAATCAGAAGTGAAGTCTGTGGATGTGTGGATGTTTATATATACACAGAGAGGTGAATTAAGATTTATTGGGACCCTGGGCACAAAGAACATTTGGGCCTCCCACACCACAGCAGCCATGCCCACCCACTTTTCAACACGGGCATAGTAGCCTCGGGCAGGAACAGAGTGGCAGCGGCAGAGGCTGCACTTTGCAGCAGCGGGAGCTCCTAAGGTGATCAGCTCTCCCACTGCAAAGTGCAGCCCTTGCTAGTGGTGCCAGCCTCTTCCTGGTGGGGGGCTGCTCTGTGCCCCCTGCTCCTCCTCTTCCCCCCAAAGCCCTGCCTCCTGGCCAGGCCGGAAGCTAGAGCCAGGCTATGGTAAGAGCCACTCATGGAGCCCGGCCACTGTGGGGAGCCCCGGACCCTCCACCTATCCTGGGTGATGCACCCGGGGGGGTGGGGATACTGGCCAAGGGCTGCTCTTGGACTCCCTGACTCCCCACCTGGGGCTCCCTGGGCGGCTTTTACCATGGCCCTTCCTGCCTTGCCAGGGGACGGAGCCTCAGGGGAAGAGGAAGAGCAGGGGATGAGACCACAGTTCCTGCATTGGTGTCCCCCACCCCACTTCTACACAGGTTCCAGCGCTGAATTGGCCGGGGTCCCTGGGCATGGGCCTACTGGGCCCAGGCATTAATCCACCATTGTATACATACACATTATTAGTCTGTATAAGCTGGTATTGCTAATAGCTGGTACACCTCTACCCCGATATAACACTGTCCTCGGGAGCCAAAAAACTCTGTGTAGTTTTTCAGACACAATTGCTTCACAGTTTTCCATTTGAGCTGGGATTCATGCCATGACAGGTTTCTTTAATCCAACTCCTAAATGTGAGACTAGAAGAATGCCTGATTAATAATACTGAAGTCTTCTTCCCTTATTATAATTTGCATGAGAAATACTGAACATTTGGAAGACCTTTGATCCCATTATCTCTGGATTTGTGAGACAAAATTTCTATATCTGTTGTTTGAAATTATAGGGCCTAATATTGTAATCTCTCATGCTCATTTGCAAACAAATTGATAGTATGATGTAAAACTTACTAATATCCTGTAATTCTTTTTTACAGTCATATAAGATGTTACAACTGCATGTGCCCAGTGGCTAGGGACCAAATCCTGCAGTCCCTTTAATTGATACTGGCCAGTGGTGCAGGTATCTCAAGTATTAAAAAGAACCTGGTGACAGAATTGTACTAAAAAATTATAACTTTTTTCAAGAGAAGAAAACTTTTGAAAGGCTGATTTTAAGTCCTAATTAAGACACTAATAATTCATATGATTATCTTGGCCTCAGAGTAATAATAATAATGCTTTAGCACTTTTGAGACCTAGTTTTCAAAGTGTTTGACAAAGGTAGGTAGGTTATTTCCCCTTTCACAGATGGGCAAACTGAAGAGCCAATGGGAAAAAAATCACATTGACTACAATGGGAGCAGTATGGAGCCCCAACATGACTCATTTAAGATAATATCATGAGTTATTGACAGAATTACAAATAGAGTCATGTGTCCCCTGACTCCTATTCTTGTGCTCTATGCACTGAATTGCACTTCTGTCCCCATCATTTTATGCCCTCTCTCTCTCTCGTGTTAAAGTTGGGCACTTTTGCTAGAGGCCCCACTTTTGTCAATTAGCCCTGAGATGGGCTTCTCACTTTCTGAAAAGTCCATAGTGCAATTTTTGTGTGTAAGGTTCGAAAGGACAGGAAAATATTGAGCAATCAGCTCATTGTATGACTGGGAAGAAAAAAGTGAGCTTGCCCTTTTAGTCAATGTTCACTCTCATCCAGAATACTAGATAAGACGGTGATAAAATGCTTGAAGTCATTGATACCTATAAAAAAGAGAAAGGGCTGGACTATATCCGTTTTAATTTTGTGGTCTCTCTCTTTCCTTCTCTTTAAAAGAAAATCTTTCTTGTCTAGAAGATCATAGGGCACACTGTCATTGTTGTGGCCATTTTGATGACAATTTAATATTGCTGGAAAACTAGGACTTGATAATGTCAGTTAATCATGGCTAAAATATTGAAGCTTGAGTGCGTAGAATTGTCTTCAGTGGGCGCTGTGGATAGTCAGCACCTCTGCAAATCAGGATCTTTACTGTGGTGCCTACGTATGGATCTAGGTGTTACATTTTAGGTACTCAAGATTGTACATTTTGGCCCATATGTCCACAGATGCCCACTGAAGACTGACATGGGATAACCACACAGCAAAATCAGTAAGGGCTGGATCTTCAAAGCTCATGTGCAAAATGGGACGTTGCACAAAAGCACAGCAAGGAAAAGAGATGGCTGAATTCCCCAATGTTGCTCAACAATGCCATTTCCACCAATGTGTCTATAGGTGTAACGAGTATGAAAGGGACTCATGTTGGGACAGATCTTTATGGAAGAAAAGGAGTCAGAAGAGTGATGATCACTTTATGGTTAACCTTTTCTTTACCAGTCTAACCTGAAACCAGCGGTGTCTTTCACCTAGCAACTGGATGGCAGTGCCACAGGATTAACCAACTAAATGGCAATGGGCCATTCTGGAAGGGAGGCTTAACATTGTGTTGGAAGGGCCATTTCAGTAACAGCATTCTGAAACAATAGGAATAATGGAGTCAGAAAACAAATTGCCATTTCCTGGAAAATGTCTTCCTTTCTAAAAATATTTATAGTTACTGCCAAGCCTTGAATTAAGTGGTTTATCTAGACAGCATTACTGCACATTCTGACAATACAGGTGCTGGTGTACAACTAAGGTTAAATGAACATCATCATGCATATAAGTAACCTTAAATAAGACAGACCAGCTATGTGAACTGCAAGGGAAGCTAAATGGTTATCTGAATTGAATGTCATAAGTCACACAAAACTGTCATATGGAAAAGGATAAAGGTCCAAATTCTCTGCTGGAGTAGATTGGCACCACTCCAGTAAAGTCATTTGTACCATCAGAGGGTTTGACCCCAAATCTTTATCATTCAGCTGCCTTATATTAGAAGATTTGGTAGTGGGATGTATCGATGTCTAGACATAAATGTTCTGGAGTTTAATGTAATTGTGTCTCAGAACTCATTTCTGTTTACATGCTAAACTGCCGTGAGCAGGACAAGACCATCTAAAGAAATAATATTACAGGGAGAATATATAGTTTAAACATAAAGGTAAGATAATGTATTTTCATAACATGCACAAAAATAAGCAATGTTTCAATTAGGAGAGAGAGAGAGAGATGGTAAGAGCTGCAGTGAAAGCTCCCAGCAAAAGCAAATTTTTTTCTGTAGGGATTGATGTTTCTCATCAGTGCAATTTTATTGTTGGTATAATCATCTCTTACCATAAATCACACCCAACACGGTAAAGTGCAAATTACTGTCAAAAACCACATCTTTTATAACCACAAGAGAAAAAGAAAAGAGGGAGAGGGAGAATCTGGAAAATGAAGAACCGTAGCCCAAAGAAGCTTCTGTTGTACTGCTTTCACCTGCCAGCAAATCTTTCAGTGGGTACCACATCTGACATCCTTTTCAGAAGTTAATGCAATCTATTATCAGATCCGTGTCCATTCAAGAAAGAGAAACAAAAAACAAAGCAAACATTTTTTTTTCAAGAGATGTGTTATACAAAAATGCATCTGGTGTTGTAAAGATGTAAAAGGACCTGATCCAAATATCACTGGAGTCAATGGAAAGGTTCCCATTGATTTCAGAGGGCTTTTGGATCCGGCCCTTAATGCAAACTAAACCTTCATCCTTTCCATTCCATGTCTGGTTTTCCAAAGTACCAATAGAAAGAGATCCTGCAACTGTATTGAGCGTTTGAGGACAATGTAATAACCCCCTGATAAATTAATGCGTATTGAGCTATCCAAGCTGACAAGAAGCCAGGATTCATTCCTTTGAATTTGCATTAGGTGATCAATACTGAAAGAATGTTCTACAGAGGAGTCCCACTGTTGTGTAATAGCTTCCTAATTAATTGTAGCTTTCATTAAGGAATGCCGGGGCATGGGCGTTATTTTCAAGTGTTCAAAGTGATTCTTCGGTTCTCTTGTAGCAATATTTGGGGGTCCCTTCAGATCATCTTCAGTGCACCTGCCCTGACGTCTGAAATATTATCATGAAGTTGCTTTGAGTGCCTGGAATGCGTCACTTGCTCTGCTTTGATGACTAATCTTTGGTGTCAGGGGACAGTGGATCAAAATCCCTCTCTGGGCGGATGGCAGGAGTTGCGGGTTGGAAATGGGCTCCTTCTGCGCAGACTTCCCTAACATTGCGTCATTTGCAACCCTAAAGGAATATACTGTAGTTTGTGGTGGACACGGACACCCAAGGGGGTCACCTCCAAGGAAAGGCTCCTTCCGAGGGTCAGAGGGGAAGAAGAAGGAAGGGATACTCAGGGTAATTGACTACTGATCGCAAAGTACAGCTGGGGGCCTGTCACGTGTTTCACATAACTACAAGGAAGTAATTAGATTTAGGCAAATGAAGCTCCCTTGGCCCTCCCCATCTCCAGGTATATAAACTGGAGAGCTCTCGAGCGTGCATTTAGACACACTGCGAGAGAGCAGCGGAGAGCATCGCGCTTTCCCATTGCAGTAAGTGCGCTCAGCCCCAGGACTCGCCCATTGCTTTGCTCCTTAGTTCTTGTCTATGCTGAGATGCGCGATTCCTCTTGGGACGGATGCTGAGGGGGGGCGGAGTTGTATGCAGTACTCATGCCTTTCTTTTCTTTGTTACAGCAGACAGCAACTTCGAGCAACTGGCCGGAGGGCTCGGGACACTTGTCCGCCACCCACCCACCGCACTAGGGGTACTGCCTAGCAGGAGGAGAGGCGAATATGAAAATCCTCGTCGCTTTTGCAGTGCTTTTCCTAATTTCAGCGCAAGTGTTTGCAGAAGAAATCGGAGCCAATGATGATCTGAATTACTGGTCTGACTGGTCCGACAGTGACCAACTCAAGGTGAGCTAGGGAGCCTGGAGATGCTCAGCTCATGCACGTAAGTAGGGGGGCAGCTTTTATAAGTAAATGCATGAGCTTTGGGCGCCCGTCAGGTGAGAGAATTCTGAGCTTTGTCTTGCAGTGTATCTTATTGTTACATTTCCTAATTTATATACGATACAACCTATTTCCATTTAAGACCGAGCGGTGACTACTGCGAATGAATTGCTAGGTAACTGCCAGCATTTAGCCCTTTAATAGGTGGGTCAAGTGGTTTAAACGGTTACTTTGTTTGGGTGGCTCCCAAATCCGCGTCCGCTCCAGATAACAGCGTGTCGATTTCACACCAAGTTTAACAGAGGTTCCACCTCTCCCATAGCGCGGGCAACTTGCGACTTGTTGCTTTAAGGAAGAAGAAGTGAAGGGAGTAACCGCGGAGAAAGATGTTACGCAGTAAAACAGGTCGCTCCCAAGAAAGTTTGCTTGCGTCTAGGAAGACGTAGCGGGTGGATGGGGAGCTCGGAGCAGGGAGGGAGCCGCAGTGAGAAGGGGATGAGGGAGCGTGTGCTGGGGGAACTTTACTCCCAGGGCTCTCCGAGTCGGGTGCAGCTGTATGGAGCGGGCTTGGCGGCGAGGCGTGAGACACCGCTGGGCAATGCCGGCGTAACGTACTCTTGCCTATACGCGCAATAACATGACGGAGCCGCTTTAGCCGACCCGCTTTCCCCGGGATGTAGGCGTGGGTTCGTTTGGGGTCGGTTTACTTAACAATAACCCGAGTAGCGAACTCGGGCACCACGTGCAGGACGTCCTGCCCGCTCCCCCGCCAGCCCCACCCAGCGGGGGCGCCACAGCCCAGCGAGCCGGGGCGGGCGAAAGGAGAGTGAAAATGCCCATCCCCCTGCGCTGTGTCTCTTTCCTCTAGGGCGTGGCCGGGGGTGCGCCGCGGTTAGTGCCGCTAGATTTCCCCCCGCTCTCCGTGTGTCTCTTGGCCCGTCTCCGGTCCTCTGCAGATACCTGTTGCTAGACGGCTGCCGGGTAGTCACGGGCTTACTGCAAAGCATATGGCCTGCAGACAGTCCATACACGCAGGCACGTGGCTGGCGGGTGGTGGTTCCCCTGGGAAGGGCCAGCCCGGCGTAAGGTGACCAACCCTGATCGGACCTGCACGCACAAAAGAGTTTTCCTCCAGGCTAGACATTAGAATCCAAACGGATCGAAATCCCCCCTTTGGAAAGAAAGCAGCAGCTCCCTCCGGCTCGATGGCAGCTTCCCGGTTCCGATTGCTCTTGCCGCTTCTTCTCAAGCAGTCTCAGTGCAGAGTCTACAGGCAGGCATGCCCGGTGCAGCAGGGACAGGCAGCCAGAAGTTTGCAATGGGGCAGGCTGCTGGGGCGTAGTTTAATTTGTTGGATGCAATTCCAGGGAGACTCCGGGTTTTTTCCTTCCCGGATCTCCAGGGCTGTGCTGAGTAAAATGCTGACACTCTCCTCTACATTTCAGGAGGAGCTGCCCTTACCCTTGGAACACTTTCTGCAGAGAATTGCCAGGAGACCCAGACCACAGCAGTTCTACGGGTTAATGGGCAAACGAGATGCTGGTGAGATTGCATTCTGCTTCTGTGCTGGAGGAATGATTTACAAATATCAGAGCCTAGGGGTCCTTTAGCCTCCTGCCTTTTAAACTAATTCACAGTTCACAATTCTCTCTTTGCAGTTGAGGAGACACTATAGGCATTTTGGTTCATGTAGTGACTTTGAACTAGGGTGACCAGATGTCTCGATTTTATAGGGACAGTCCTGATAATTTGGGGCTTTTTCTTATATTGGTACCTATTACCCCCCACCCCCATCCCGATTTTTCACACTTTCTATCTGTCACCCTACTTTGAACTGGACTGCGCCCTGTTTATGACAACTCATTTTGAAGAAGAGGTAATGTGGATAAAATGGGAATTTCACTCATGACAGGGGGAAAAAATTGAAACAGACTTACACTCACCCATGGTAAATATACACAAAAATGTAAATCTGACCCTAAATGCTTTAAGAGAAAGCAAACACAAAGATGTGGAAACCTATTTCATTTTGCTCCTCAGGGTACAATCAGAATAAATTATTTTCAGGACCATCTCAAAGATACATCATTGTAGACCTCTTTTCAGCATAACTATCCGTGCCTTTATAAAACTTTATAATTTGTTTTTGAAATATAAATTAAATTCACTCCAGCTACTGAAAGTGTTTTCTGTTTAATAGAAAATTAATCCATAATTTGGAAAAACAGTGGACATATGATTTGGTCTTTATAGTAAACAATTCTTAAGTGCGCACACATTTTGTAAAAACAATTAAGAAAATAAATGATATCTTGCGGGCTGGTATGTATGCCTTTAATTAAATTATTGTCATGATTTCTAGTTCAAAAGGTTTACTAGATTAAGAACAGGGGAAAATACCTATTTTGAGTCTTAATGAAAGTTAACTAATTGTGTCTTGTTTTATAGAAGATATTATATTTTATTGATTAATATAATATATAGCTCGATTGATATGGCGGTAAATTATTGCACTAATTCTCCAAGACTGGGAATATACAGATTGTTTCTATTCCTTCATAGACCTCACATAGAGATCACTTCTATTTCATCACTATTAAAACTACTTTTTTTCCTTCCTCTAGGTTATGGCCAAATCTCTCATAAAAGTAAGTTCGTTTGTTTGTTTGTTTTGTTTTTTTGTTTGTTTGTTTTCTAAATTATTATCTAAACAAAATGAGAAAATGAATTGTTCTAATTTTGAGGTTTCTAGTGTGTCACTGTAGCCTAGAATGTTAGTGTACTTACTAAAGACTGAAAGCAAGAGTGGAGGAGAAATATTTCTAGCTCTGGGTTTACAAAATAATATAGCTAGAGATAGGCTTGATCATGGTTATCTACTCTGAACAGCCCCTCTTTGGGGCTTTCTCAGTCAGTATGGGATTACTCCCAAAGTCAAGACACATGAATTTAGGTGGCAGAAGCAAGCAAACCAGAACTTCAAATCCCTGGTTTGATTCCAGATCCAAAGTTTACACTTGAGATATATCAATGTTCTAAGTTAAGTTATATCTAACTGACGAATGAGTTGTCACATAAGCAAGTGCACCTGCCAACATGAATCAGTGTGGACTTCTTTATTCCTGTACGTCACCCAGGAGAAATCGTATCATTCACACTGAGATGTATTTTTTCCCCCTCTGGAACTGTCAGAAGATCCTAAAATGAAATCGAAAAGCATGGCTTTTAATAAAGATTGATGATATACATTTTGTGAGACCTTAGCTATCCAAGAAGGTTAATAAGCATGCCAGAGTTCTGTGCTAACGGCTAGACTTTATCACTGGGATTACTTATCCGAATGACAATCTTAAAAACTCTCATCCAAAGCTCAAGCCAGATAACCAGTAGCTACATCTGGTTAAGTCAAAGTTATAGCCTTCAAATGTCTCCTCTCTGAAGATCAGAGAGATTGACCTCTGAGAGGTTTTATGGTAATTTATCCTGTATTATGAACACACAATCAAGGAAAACTCTTTCCAAAGAGGAATTTGCACACTCTGTTCACATCAGAATAGTAAAATAGAAGTAGATACTTTTCAAAATGTTTCTCTGGTTATTTGAAATCAGGCTAGCTACTGCTACATGTGCAGCATACATTTTGGGCTAAATCCTGCAACTCTAAACAAGCCTCAGTCAGTGCTTCCAGGGTCACAAATGGAATAAGGACTGCAAAATATGGCCTCACAAGAAGTTAAAAATCCCGTATAGGCCAGGTTGTGGAGCCCTAACACATACTGGTAGGTAATCAGCATTTACTTCCGTGTAGTCCTTTGACTAACCAGCATGACTAAGGACTCCATAATTTGGCCTATAGAGTCCTCTGTTCCATATGACAGTAGGAAACATTTATGTGAAATAATTCATGGAACAGATGAATCCAACAGACCCAAGATATAGGAAGGGGAAGTCTGTCAAGCTATAGGGCCTGATCATGCTTCTATTGAAGTCACTGGAAGTTCTACCACTGACTACAATGAGGTCAAAATTGGCATCAATTATCTGGTCATTGTCTGTTTAGCCACAATGGAAAGGCACCTACTAGCCTGACCGGACTTTGAATCAGACCCTATGAGATAGGTGAGGGTGATGTGCATTCTCCATTTATACTAACATTTCAAGTGGTATCAACTTTAGTAAGTAGGAAGAATATTTGTGGAGTCTACATCTTCCTTGTATTTCTCATGAAAACAAATTACCTCAGAAAAACTGCATATTGAAAATGTATTAAAACACCCCCAAATATATTTTTTCAGGGCATAAAACAGACTCCTTTGTTGGACTTATGGGCAAAAGATCTTTAAATTCTGGTATGTATAAGCAATGGCTAAGACTAAAACTACCTCTTAATTCTACTATTACCTTTTCATTCTGTCCAATAAATTGAAGCAGTCTTGACATGAGACTTCATAAATGACAGATGAGTTCTTATGACGGGGGGGAAAAAAGTTGCTTAATCAAAATATTTTAATCTGAAGGTCATTTCAGTGAGGGAGGATGGGCAATAGGTTGAGCCAGGCACAGTGCAGCTGGTGCCATATACATTTTCCTAAAGAATTCTGCTTATGCCCCTCAATCCTGACCTGTAGCCTCCATGTTATTCCAGTTCTCCACTTCTTCTGAGCAGAGACCGAAAACCACACTAAATTCTGGTGACATGAGAAAATGTTCAAGGATAAAAGTATCCAATCCATTTTAACTGGTGGATTTGAACCTAGATCACCTCAGGTAGAAGGTGCACTACCTCCTGCACCAACTGACTTTTGGAGGTTCAAAGGGAAACTGTTTTTATCTTGTACACTACTGACTGTGAGCTTAAAGTCCTCCCATCAAAAGTGGCCCCATCTTTTGCCACAAGGTATAAAGGTTTTATTTGTTAAACATCCGCAACTTTTGTGAACTTTTTAATTTTACATTCAAATAATGACTCAATAAACAAAGTTAAGCAGCACTTTAAACTACTAAAGTTTTGCAGACAAGTGCTCACCACGACTTTCCCTCCCCTTTCCCCATATCTGCATTTCCCCTAATCTTGCCCACCTTTGTTAATATTGCATATGGATAACTCCAGTCTTCCATTAGCTGTAACTTGTCTTATCCACAAAGCATTAGTTAGCTATCCAGAAAAGGAATTTTTATTTTTATTTTTGAAGTGATCTAATGCCTGTTTAAAGCTACTGAAATAATTCTCACTGTTCTGTTAAATGGATTTTAAGTTAAATGGCCAGACAGCATTTTGATATTACACAAGTGCACATTGTAAACTATTTTCTGTAATTACAGTTGTCAGTGATTTTATTTTTAACTAGACTGTAGTCAAAGAAATAATATAGGTCTCTATATCCTAACTAGTCTTGCAAATTTCCCTGAATCAGGAGCAATCTAGTATAGCTCTTCTCACTGTGAGGGTAATAATGATTAAATGTACATATATTTGTAAATACACATTTGCTATTATAGCAGCAAATGGCATCAAGTGATAAATCTGATTCAGTTTACTTTGGGATTAAATTTACTTTATTATTTTAAGTATGAAAATCTGAGATGCAGTGAGTATAAAATGTTCTTTGATTACTTTCAAATTTGCTGGCATAGTTGGAATACAACTATGGTTAGTTAACTATAACCAGGATGAATAATGAAGTTGTAGACAGTCAGGATTTCTAATAGTAACGGACCAGCCTGATAGGTAAACCAGTTTTAGAATTTAGCATTCATACTCCTCTGCCTAGTTGGGAGATGAGGGTGGAATAGTATAGGTTTGATTCCACTCCTATTAAAAGTATGCAACAACCACAACTGCAACATTGTTTACCCCTATACAGACTGGGAAAAGCTTCCTGGGGAAGCTTTTCTTCATTTAAGAGTAAAGTTACGTGTTGGAAATGGGCTGGGTTTCTCCCCTCGATGCCTAATACAATTTATCCAGAAAATTACTAAGTCTTCTGGTGGATGGAAATTGAAATTAGAGGTCCCATGGTACCATAATCCTGGTGATTTGCCCAACATTTCCTGTCTCAGTAAAGCAGGTTCCAATATGTAATGCCCTGATCTGCAACAAGTTCATGCAGGCAGAGCCATGCACCCACTCATTGCAATCAATGGCCTGCAAATAGCCATAATAACTAAATAACCATAAATGCAGGGGTAATCTATACTGATAAGAGGTACAGGAATTACAGGTACTGGGGGCATGGCAGCATCCCCAGCTTGAAGTGCTTTCCATCATATACAGGGTTTACAGTTTTGGTCAATGGTTTTCAGCTGCCCACTATAACAATTGTTCCCAGACTACTGTAGATCATGATTTGGGTATAGTCCATAATACTTGTTCAGTGAATTCAATAGTAATACCTTACTTTCTGCTAAAGAAAGTAAGATATTATCAAAACTTAAGCAGAATGTATTGTTTTAGTGTTTAATCAGACAAACCCTGAAAGCTGTTTATCTTTAATTTGGGCCCTTGCTTGTTTTTTCCTTAAGCCCTATGGAGCAGAGTCGTAATTCAAGCCTTGCAAGATCAGCAGCGCTATATCCCTCAAAATTAGCAGGGCATTTGCATGTAATAGTTATGCATCTTCATGCTTTACTGAGCATGGCCAGGAATATTCTTGATGTCAGAAGGGGGCGGGGGGGGGGGGGGGGGAAGGTCTCCCTCATGATCCGTGCCACAGGCTTCTGGCTTAGAGGCAGATATGATTATGCTTAAAAAGGGGAAAAAGCAATGAATCCACTAAAACAGACTTTTGGAAGATGCAGAGGGTGTGGTTCAATGTCTGCTTGAAGAATTCCTCTAGAACAGTGCTTCTCAACCTTATTTGACCAGGCCCCCCTTCTTTGTGTCTGCAGCTGTTTACTTACACACATGCACACCAGAAGTACACATACCGCCACCCAGCTCTAAAGGCAGTATCACTTTTCACAGCAGACTTAATGCCCCATTGTCACTTACTTCTGAGCTGCTGCTGACAGCCGGAGCCCCACCACCTCCAGGTGAGGGATCCGGGGGCAGGAGAGCCTGAGCATGAGCTGCCTCCCTGTGAGGGATTGCTGGGAAGGGAGGAGAGCCCAAGCAGCAGGGCTCTGGCTGTCCCTTGTAGTCCCACCTCCTATGTGTGCATGGCCCTTCTGCACAAGCCCCAGCCACCCAGGGCTGACAGCCAAAGCTCTAACACACACACACATGCACACACACACCTCGTGCCTCCCTTGGGAGGCCCACTCCATAGTTTGAGAACTGCTGCTCTAGAACAGAGGCAGACTGCACAGCTGAGACCTCCCACCTTCTGTGGGGCACTATGTGAAGAAATTAATGCCATTGGCAAGACAGGAAAGGAATCCTAAAAGACCCTGTTGGTTTGTGCTTTCGTTTAAAAAAACAGAACTAGTATGGGAGGTGCAAAAGGCTAGATCAGGACCCTCCTCACACACAACTCTACCCTTATGGGGGAAGGGGAGGTCGGCTGCCTTCATAGCGGCATCCACCTCTCCCACTGCAAACGGTTTGTTAATAAATGTGAGGCAGGAGAGAGCTGGGGCAGGCAGTGGGTGGGAGGTCTCTTAGGAGAAAGAACATTGTTCCTTCAGCTGGCCTTCTGGAGAGTATCAGGGAGAGGTGTACCTGGGGGTATTTAACATTTTCCACCTGTCCCGTTGAGAAGGTCCTCCTTTTAGAGGGATCCTGGGGACAGCTGTGATCAGTGGAATTCCTGGTAGCAAGGCACCATTAGAGCCATCCGGCAAGAAAGCCACGGTAGCCATACAGAGCTAGCACAGAGGTTCGAGGCCTCCATGCAGATGGATGTGACCTATTAGAGATCCCAGGAGATCTGCAGTGGGTTGTGGGTGGGCCCCATAGCTCACCCCTAGTCTGGAAGTGACCTCTGGTCTCTCACCTGGGATTGAGACTACCGGGGAGCTAGCATACACACACAGAGCTTCCAGGAGCAAACTGCATTGAGGAAACAAAGCATATAGGCCCAATCTTGAAAGGAGCTGAAAGCCCTCAACTTTTATTGGAGTCATTGGGAGTTGAGTACTGACAATCTCTTTGGCTCAGGCCCTTAATATATTGCTCAGAACTGAATGGCGCAACACAATGAAATGTGGTGATACATAAAACTTGCAATGTTTTATATGACTCCTGGTGCTTATTATATTTATACAACACTTTACACTTATTTTTTCAGGGTCCTCTGAAAAGAACACAGCACAGAATTACGAACGAAGGCGTAAATAAGACATTCCCATGTATTTATTAAACTTCATTTGTTTAAATGGCCAATGCAGTGTAATATAAACTATCCACTGTAAGGAATAATTATTTATTTAATAATTGTTGGGTTTTTTGAGTTGTAAATTCAATAAAATGATTATTTTTCATAGTGTGGCAGTGATACATGTTGTATAAGTGTGTTGTAGGTCTAAAACGAAGACTCCCCATGGAACCGAAATCAGTGACATTTCACAACAAAGCACATTATTTGAAATGACCTATAAAGATAAATAACCAAAAAAGGAAATAAAATTTTGTTAATTTAAAGCAATCATATCAGCTTCACTACCAGTGCAGAACAGAACTGATGTACAGTCTAGTGCCTCAATTTCTTTTCATGGTTTAAAATGTACTGTAATTTTCGTATCAAAAATATATTTGTATCATTGCAGCATGTTTTATGTTTCGTGACTGTGTGTGTATATATATCTATTTAAACAAAAGAGGTTTGAATGTGAATCCAAGGTCTTCAGTTCATAGTCTGAAATTTTATGATAGTAACATTTTAAATAAAAAATACTTTTGGGATTTTGCAACATACCTTCCTTGGGTAGAGTGATGGAATTATTTCAAACCCAGAATCATCTGAAATAAGATGCAAACTGAAGAAAAGATATTGGGCTCTAGGAGCAGAAAAAAGCCAGTTATAATTACTGTACTTCATTTTGCAGGGCAAAATATAAGCTTTCTAATACTTGGGGTGGCGGGGGGGTTTAAAACTTTGAGGATTCTTTCTAATTCTGTTTTTAGCAGTAGGGCCAGCCAGCTGCCCCTGAGTTAATCTATTATGGGCTCAGTCATACAAGGTGCTGAGACCCTTCCAGGGCCGGCTCTGGCTTTATTGCCGCCCCAAGCAAAACAAAAACAAACAAACAAAAACACCACAACCCATGGGCGGCAAAAAACGGCAAAGCAAAACAAAAACAAAAACAAAAAAAACCCCTGCAGTGCGGCCAGAGCCAGGGTGCAGCGGGACTCCCTGCGCTGCAGATGTGGGGGGGGAGGAGAGAGAGAAGAGGGGCGGCCAGGGATTCAGCGGGGCGCTGCCACTCGGCCCCTCCAGCCGCGCCGCCTGCCGGCAGGGCTCTGCGCCGCTCCTGTGGGCTGGGAGGGAAGGACGCAGGCTGCCCTGCCGGGCTTGCTGCAGGGTGCTCCCGTCCTCCGCGCCGCCGCCCCCACCGCCCCCTACAGGGCAGCCGGAGCGGAACACACACTAAAAAAAAAAAGCGGCCATGCAGCTGGCCCTAGGATTGGGTGGAATGCCGCCTTGAACAATCTGCCGCCCCAAGCACCAGCTTGCTCGGCTGGTGCCTGGAGCCGGCCCTGGACCCTTCAATTTCTATTGAAGTAAAGCTCAGTACTGTGTAGGATTGGGCCCTATGACCAAACTCCCCTGGATTCTGCAACTATGGGGCCACAGAATTGTTCTGTCCCGAGGGCCTAATCAAATCAGAAACTGTAAAATTGTGAATTATACAGAGGAAAAATGGCTATTTGACTCTGAAGTGTTCCTCTTCTACATAGCACTCACCTTCCTCTCCACAAAAGCAAATGCTGAAAAGCCACTCACATCAGGGAAAACAATACACAGCATTTTAGTTAGTGTTCTACATGTTCAAAGTATTGTACAGCCAATAACTAATGCCACCTTCTAGACCTGGTCAATAATTTTCTAACTAAAGGTTTTTGTGTTGGAACATTATTGAAATGGAAACATTGCACAGGAATGTGTCAATTTTGACAAAATTTGAGTTTGAAAAAAATTGAAACAAAGCATTTTTGATTTTTTACTTTGAAAAGAAACTTCACCTTCTGAAATATTTTGTTCTTTTTCTATTAAAATAGAATATTAAAATGGAAGAAAAATGTTAAGTCAAAATCAAAATGAAACATTTCAATTCTGTCGATTCAATGTTTCTATTGATCTGAAACAAACTCTCTTTTTTAAAGTTTAATTTATTAGGAAATTTTTAAAAATTGACATTTTTTTCTGATGCCGAATGAAGACAAATTTTGAAATAATGGAATTTAGGATAGATGGAAATGCCATTTCCTGATGACCCCGTCACTAGAGAGGTGGGTAAGTAATATCTGCCCCATTTTACACATAGCAATTTGCCCCAGGCGCCACAGTGAGTCAGTGGGAGCAGTAGGAGATCCTGATTCCCAAACCTGTGCATATTCCTCTAGCCCAACGTGCTTCTATCACATAGCCTGGAATCTTGATATGCCATTCAAACATAGTGCTGTTGTAACAAACACTGTCTCCTGGATTTTTGTTTACTCAAGCAGGTATATAAAATGATCATTTTGCTTCTCTACCACCACCATCATCTAACTTATTCATTAGTAGTAGTAAGTGAAACAATGGGACTATACATTATCTGAAGCTTAATCTAAAGGAGAAGGGAGTTTTAAGTTTAAACCACATACTACCTGCTAGGCTCAACTGCCTATTGTCTTCACTCACCTTTACTGGGCAGCTTTCCATGTTGCTTTTAAACATAATTTGACTTTGGACAGAACTACTTATTGCTGCTGTCACTCTGTATGATGTCAGCTAGTGAGAGCAACTAGAGAGCTGTGCCTGTATTGCAGCGTGCCTTGCTTTATAATTAATTTCCTGCTTTCTGCAAGACTCATTGTAATATACATAAAGCTACACAACTGTTTTGGGGGTGACAGGCTGCCATCGCCCAGGTAGAATTGGATAGTCAATAAAGCTTCAGCAAAGGCGTTACCCAATAAAATGGAAACAAGCTAAGGAAACTAAAGAAAACTGTACAGGAAGGCAGCACTAAAAGAAGTCACTGAGTGAGAGTCAAAGTCATCCCCATTTTATCTTCTCATTCAACTTTGTGCAGTAAAATAAAAAGAAGAATTAGGAAGTTCACCCTTGTAAAAAGACAAGTTGAGATTGGAACAAGAACAGAAATTGAGGCCTCATCATAGCATGTACAACTCACAATTTCTAAATATTCGGAGTATTGAAGTCAAACTCTTAGGATTAGAGTGTCCCTGCCCTAGCATGGATAGATGTGGGGAATGCAAGAGTCTTTCTTCTCATCTTGAGCACCCTACACAAGGATCAGGAACAATCAGTCCCTGTAATTGGGGAACTGCAGGGACTGGTCCTTCTTTGCACTCCTCAGGCAAAAATCACTCTAAGGGGTCATAGCCACCGAAAGATACACTTTGCACATTCTCCCTGCACACTGGGGAATTGGGAGCGGGAGTCGCTCTCTTGAGCAGGAGTGGCTCTGCAGAGCCCCCCTACCCAAGACTGTGGCTAACTGCCACACTTGAGCCTTTTCTGTTTACCTGTTGAGTTTGTGTTTAATACCAGGTCTAATAAAAGGAGGAAAACAACACGGAAATGCCTGAGAGCTGAGGCAATTTAAAACATTTTAATTACAAGAGTGATTTAAAAAAAAGCGCTTGTTATTCAGAATACACATTGAATGGCTCAATCTGAGCTGTTGAGGGCTATTGTACATTTGCATGCTCTATTTAAATCCTTTTTAAAAACATTTGTTTATACACTTGGTGTAGCATAAAGAAATATTGTGTAAATCCTAAACATCTTAAAGACCAAATTTTGTCTTGATGGGCTTTAATAGCTCCCTTAACAGCAATATTGGCCATTGAGTTAACGAGCACTAGCACACATTTTAAGCTGAGCATTACTGACAATAGGTCATAGCAGCTCCTTCATAATTGTATTTCTCTGTTATGTATGTGCAGATATTAGAAATGCATTGTTTGGATAAAGCTATCCATTTGGTTATTAATGAATCACTCATACTCTTATTCAAAATAGGTGCTACTGGAGTAGAGATTGCTAGGGTAGGATCTTGCTCCTGTCAGCAGCAGCACTGATGTCCTTGAACCAGTCTACTTCTTCTAACAATATTGAGCAAACCTCCTCAAACTGTTTCCAAAATGTTTTTGAAAAGAGTGAACTGATGTGTTTGTCCAGAGAGTCTTACAAAACTATTCATTATGACATTCAATAAATATTATCATTTATGCATAACAAATTTGGCTAATGTATTTCTATTTGATAAGAAGATTAAAGGAGTACAGGCTCCGAAACTTTTTTTAACAGATACTAGGTTACAGGTTCAAAATCAGGAATCCAGAGAGGGACACCGAGAAGAGAACCCTGGACAGTGCCCACTACTCCTCGAAGGCATCCAGGGAGCCAGTGGACATGGCCCAGAGGAACTGTGCCCAGAAACGTGACTGCAGAAGGGATTGGAAATAGGCCCTGTAACCACAGAGCACTCTCCATCCAGCTTCCTCCTCCTGGTATGCTGGAAGGCTCCCTGGGCCATTGCCAGGAAGAAGTTGACAAGGAGGCTTCATGACTTTGTAGGGTCACAGATGAGGTATGCATAAATGAGGAGGTGAGGGGAAAAATGCAGTCAGAACTGGAGGAGTTTTGGAGGAGCCGGAAGAGGGGCTGCAACCTCATGCACTCAATATTAAATGTGTACCATGGTCTCCCTCTCCCAGCAGAAGGTGCAGGTGTCAGGAGAGATCTTGTACCACGCCAGGTACATGCTGATGCTCACAGCCCCATTCTCTTAGAGTGGCAGCTGAGTGAGTAGCCCTGGTTTTGCTGCAGGTTTGCCTCACAAGACCTTAGGAATATAATTTTCAGTGTATATATATAATTTCTTACACAATATCTCACTATACATTTTGCAGTAATTATGTTGACCAGTGTGACATGGGCATTCATTAGAGACCTTACATGACATTCTTGGGGTGAACCCAGGGGATCCCTGTACCTCCGTCTAACCCTGGGTCCTCTACAAGTTGGCATCCAAAGGTCCTTGGGTCACTGTACCATACATCTACGTACAACAAGATAGTTCCTGCCTTTGTTACCTAGTGGTCAGGGCTTATGCCATTTGACCTGCAGAGGGTGTTTTGGTAGGGAAGCCTGGGCCCACCCACTCCACCAGGCTCCAGCCCAGGGCCCTGTGAGGGCGACAAAAACACAATCTTCTAAGTTAAATAAAAGCAGAAAAAATAAAAACATAAACATAACTATCAGACATTGTTTATAAATCATAACTCTCTGAAAAAAGGGCATAATCCTAATTAAAATAAAATTCTGTGCAAGTCGTCTTTAAGTCTTATTTCTTTTTTACCTGAGAAATATCTGCAATGCTATGACTGATTTTTCCTGGTTTTGTTGGGCCTGTTGTCAGTCTCAGATTTAGAGCATGTTCATTGTGGGCTCTAATATCTGAAGGGTTGAATTTTTAACAAAAATAGCCCTTATCCAAAATGTTATTTAGCAATTAAAGTTTTGTGATGGGAGGTGAATAAATTCAGGGAAGGGTTGATGAGCTGCTGTGGGCTCAATCTGTCCTGCTGCCCTTGCCCTGCAAGAGCCATCATGCTTCAAAGGGGTGTTCAAAAGGAGAGAGCCAGTTCAATTGAGGGGAGGCTGGAAAGGTGAGCTGAAGGGCAGGCAGGCTGATTTAGAGGGAGGGAGGGAGGGAGAGAGAGAGGGAAGGAAGGTGAGATGGACAGACCTGAACCAGACCCAGACCCAACCCCAACCAGAGACTGTTAGATGCTAGAGCCTCCCGGAAGGAACGTAGGCCTGGTGTGGGCCTGTTGCATTCGCTTTGTTGCCTGGGAGTGTGTTCCCTTTTTGACCTGAGGTATTGTGTTTACTGTTCTACTTGAGACTTACGCGTTATCTGAATGGGACTACTGCAGTCGATTGTGCTGGGTCCTGAAAAGGAATGACTGCCCTCAATAAACCTTTGTTGGCTTGCTCCCTCCTGGAGTCCATGAATTGATTTCTTTCCTGAACCCTGAAGTAACATAGTCACATAATTAAATAAGATTTAAGGGGACCAGATTTTACTTTGGTGCCCAGTGATTCCCATTTAGACTCCTGAATAAGTGACCATTGGGAACAATGGGAACTGGTGGGTACTTGTCACTTTTGAAAAGCTGGTAGCTTCATTTAGGTGCCTTAATGGGAGCTAAACTCTTCTACCAAAAATCATCTCCAACCATAGGTGCTGAGCGTTTCTGAAAATCTGACCCCTGGAAAAAGTCTGCCTAAAAAGCCCTTCCCCTCTCAACTGCTTAGCTTTCATACTCTTGTGATATAACAGTTTCACTGGTTTGCAAGTCACTGTTTAGTCTTCCAGCTTAGACAAGATCTGAACTTCTAATGTAAAAAACAAGCAGAACAAAAACTTTAAAAAATATTCCATCCATACCCTCTTTGTACACCACAGAGAAACAAGAAAAGATCATAAGCCCCATTTTTTTTTCTTTGTAGGCCACCTTTAATATTTTGACCACTTCATAGAATTGTAGGACTGGAAGGGACTTCAAGGTCATCTAGACAGTGATGAGCTGCCCTAATCTTAGGAACCAGTTCCCTACCGGGTCTTCAGCAGCACGGCGGCAGTGGGTCCTTCAGTGCCGGAGCGAGTGAAGGACCCGCCGCCGAAGTGAATACAAGCCCCACCCGCCTCCCAAAACAGCCTATCCCCCCACCATCCAACCCCCATCCATGTCCTGCCCCCGACTGCTCCCCTCAGAACCCGCAACCCATCAACCCCCCCGCTCCTTGTCCCCTGACCACTCCTTCCTGAGACCCCCCCCACCCTAACTGCCCTCCAGAACCTCACCCCCTACCCAACTCGCCCTGCTCCCTTCCCCTGACTGCCCCGACCCCATCCACCACCACCCCGACAGATCCCCGGAACTCCCACGCCTACCCAACCCTCCCCCGTTCCCTGTCCCCTGACTTCCCCCCCAGAGCCTCTGCCCTCTCTAACCTTCCCATCCCCAGGACTCCCTGTCCCTTATCCAACCCCCCTGCCCCCGGCCCTGGCCTCTTACCATGCCGCTTACCCCCGCCTCCCCCCTCTCCCAGAACCTCATTGCACAGCATCCAGGAGCGGCCCTGGACAGCACTGCAGCGGCGTGGTGGCTCCACCTGAGCTCCCGCCGCTCGGCCCAGAGCTCGCAGCCCTGCCCCGCCCTTACCACGCGGTTCTGAGCGGGGTAAGCGGCATGGTAAGAGGCCGGGGCCGGGGGGGTTGGATAAGGGGCAGGGAGTCCTGGGGACAGGGAGTGGGGGTTGGATGGGGCAGAGGTTCTGGGGGGCAGTCAGGGGACGGGGAATGGGGGGGTTGGTAGGAGGGAAGGTGGAGGTGGAAGCGAGGCCGGGGGAGCCTCAGATTCTCGTGGGGGCCCCTGCGGGGCCCTGGGCAAATTGCCCCACTTGCCCCCCCCCCAGGCGGCCCTGGAGCTCACAGCCCCCCTTACCTTGCCAGCGGCTGCTCAATGCGGCAGGTCTGGGGAGCTGAGCTGCCGGCAGCTCGGCACGCTGCGGCTCTGGGGGAGGAGTGGAAAGCGGGGGAGGGGCCAGGGGAGGTCCCAGCTGGGAGCTTAGGTCGGGGACAGGATGGTCCCGCGGACCAGCGTTGTTTGCTCACGCACCCGGCCCTTTAACAGCCAGTTCTCCACCGGCGTCTAATTTTAGCAACCGGTTCTTGCGAACCGGCCCCAGTTCACCACTGCATCTAGACCAGTCTCCTGCACTCAAGGCAGGACCATGTAATAATTAGGCCATCCCTGACACGTGTTTGTCTAACGTGTTCTTAAAAACCTCCAAAGACAGAAATTCCCTGGGCAATTTGTTCCAGTGCTTAACTACTCTGACAGTTAGGAAGTTTTTCCCATTGTCCAACCTAAGCCTCCCTTGCTGCAATTTAAGCCCATTGCTTCTTGTCCTAGCTTCAGAAGTTAAGGAGAATAATTTTTCACCCTCCTCCTTGTAAGAACCTTTTATGTACCTGAAAACTGTTATCATGTCCCCCCTCAGTCTTCTCTTCTCCAGATTAAAGCCCATTTTTTTCAATCTTTCCTCATACGTCATGTTTTCTAGACCTTTAATCTATGGACTTTCTCCAATTTGTCCACATCGTTCCTGATATGTGGCGCCCAGAACTGGACACAATGCTTCAGCTGAGGTCTTATCAGTGTGGAGTAGAGCAGAAGAATTATTTCTCGTGTCTTGCTTACAACACTCCTGCTAATACATCCCAGAATGTTTGCTTCTTTTTTTTTTTTTTTTTTTTTTTTTTTTTTTTTTT
>NW_020664435.1:27678230-27751923 GCF_002925995.2 Terrapene triunguis | reverse complement strand
GTTTGCTTCTTTTTTTTTTTTTTTTTTTTTGCAAGTGTTACACTGTTGACTCATATTTAGCTTGTGATCCACTATAAGCCCCAGATCCCTTTCTGCAGTACTCCTTCCTAGGCAGTCATTTCCCATTTTGTATGTGTGCAACTGATTGTTCCTTTCCAAGTGCAGTACTTTGCATTTTGTACTTATTGAATTTCATTCTATTTACTTCAGACCATTTCTCCAGTTTGTCCAGATCATTTTGAATTTTAATCCTATCCTCCAAAGCATTTGCAACCCCTCCCAGCTTGGTATCATCTGCAAACTTTATAAGTGTACTCTCTATGCCATTATCTAAATCATTGATGAAGATATTGAAGAGAACCAGACTCAGGACTGATCCTTGAAGGACCCCACTCCATATGCCCTTCCAGCTAACTACTCTCTGGGAACACTTTTCCAACCAATTATGCACCCACCTTATAGTAGCTCAATCTAGGCTGTATTTCATGTTTGCTACCCATTAAGTACCATACTTTTGATTTAAAGTGTCTATTCTTAGTGTCTTCACTTGAACTTGAGAAACTGGGGAAGATGCAAGCAGCGTCTCACTTACCTGTCATTTCAAATGTTTTCAGTAGAAAAGTTCATTTTATTATCAATTTGTGTATCTAGACCCAAGGCACAAAACTGCTTCAGCTAGAGAGGAGGCAACTTACTCTGATGAAAATGGAAAGGGAAGTCTTTTAAGCTTTATACAGACGGTTCTTCATTTGCAATAGCAGGATGAGTTTGGGCTGAAGCACCTTTTATCTCAAACTCTCAGTTACTGGCAGAGCAGTTGGAAAGATAACTCAATTTACCAAATAAAGTTTTCTTAAAACATAAAAATACCGGGTTTCTGGTATTCTTCCAAAAGACATGAAACTACCCTTTGATTAACATAGTGGAAGCCTCTGTACTGGATCTCTGCCAACCAAATCTGGTCATTTCAAATTACAAAATAGGCAGAAAAGCTTTGAGTGGTGCTTGCTTGCTTTAGAAAGAGGATAGTAAAGAAATGGCTCTTATTGTTTACCTCCTTCCAGTCCCCTGCCAAGCAAAACAAATTTGTTATATTGTTTTTATATTCCTAAGGGTTCCAAGTTGACACCTGACTCATAATTGGGATTGGCAACACTGTTAAATGTCTATTCTCATTAGAGGTCCATCACAGAAATTCAGGGCATAAGTAAGTCCTGTGACCCACAGAGAATCAGTTTCTTTTAACAGTGAACTTTATTAGAATAAAGAAACAGTATTATCCCTAAAAATTCTACCCCTCTGCTTCACTGCAGCATTTCTGCCTTGAACTTTCCACAGCCTTCCTTCATGCCTGGCCCTCTGTGTGTTAGAATGTAGCATAAAGCAACAAGGTTTCTTTTTCTCTAGATGATTAGTTCATAGAATCATAGAACTGGAAGGGACCTCAAGAGGTCATCTAGTCCAGTCCCCTGCACTCAAGGCAGGACTAAGTGTTATCTAAACCATCCCTGACAGGTGTTTGTCCAACCTGCTCTTAAAAATACACAATGATGGAGATTCCACAACAGATTCTACGCAATTTATTCCAGTGCTTAACCACCCTGACAGTTAGGAATTTTTTCCTAATGTCCAACCTAAACTGTTCTTGCTGCAATTTAAGCCTATTGCTTCTAGTCCTATCCTCAGAGGTTAAGGAGAACAATTTTTCACCCTCCTCCTTGTAAAAACCATTTGTAACTTATCATGTCCCCTCTCAGTCTTCTCTTCTCCAGACTAACCAAACCCAATTTTTTCAATCTTCCCTTATAGGTCACGTTTTCGAGACCTTTAATCATTTTTGTTGCTTTTCTCTGGACTTTCTCTAATTTGTCCACATCTTTCCTGAAATGTGGCATCCAGAACTGGACACAATATTCGAGTTGAGACCTAATCAGCGCGGAGTAGAGTGGAAGAATTACTTCTCATGTCTTGCTTACAATACTCCTGCTAATTCATCCCAGAATATTTGCTTTTTTTGCAACAGTGTTACACTGTTGGCTCATATTTAGCTTGTGATCCACTATGACCCCGAGATCCCTTTCCGCAGTACTCCTTCCTAGGCAGTCATTTCCCATTTTGTATGTGTGCAGCTGATTGTTCCTTCCTAAGTGGAGTACTTTGCATTTGTCCTTATTGAATTTCATCCTATTTACTTCAGACCATTTCTCCAGATCATTTTGAATTTTAATCCTATCCTCCAAAGCATTTGAAACCCCTCCCAGCTTGGTATCGTCCGCAGACTTTATAAGTGTACTCTCTGTGCGATTCTCTAAATCATTTATGAAGATATTGAAGAGAACCAGACTCAGGACTGATCCCTGAAGGACCGCACTCCATATGCCCTATCTGTTTGACTGTGAACCACTGATAACTACTCTCTGGGAACAGTTTTCCAACCAATTATGTACCCACCTTATAGCAGCTCTATCTAGGTTGTATTTCCCTAGTTTGTTTATGAGAAGGTCTTCTAGTTGTGTCTTCTCAAAAATAATGGACTAGTATAATTTTATTGTATATTGTCATTCCACATTTTCCCATTGTCTATGCTGCTTCTTCAGTAGTTGTAACAGTTCAGGACTTGTCCAGACACTTGCTATTGGTTGTAGACCCAGGTACATGCAGGAAATAATTGGATTTTCATTGTATGTCTGGAAGGAGGGTTTTGTGTGTATAAATCACTCTTGTACTGCTTTACCTTGTCTAAATTGTGCCTGAAAAGGAGTATGATTTTTCCATCATGTAGATATGTGCTAGTACATGTAACATGATATAGCACACTGTAAATGTTATGATTTCATATATGTCAATTCTTTATTTATTTGGATTAGTACAATAAGTAGTAGAACTGGTAGAAAAGATGGGATAGTTTTTTGGGGGGAAACTGACTCTTCTTTCCACTGAAATTTGAAATTTCAGAGATCTGAGGCATCTAGATATTCAGAGCTGCCTTGCCATAAGCTGCTGAAGAATCTTAACCAAAAATGGAAGAATATTTAAAGAACACTAGTTGGCCAGAACTTCAGTGTTGAGATGTTTTCTTGAACAGAGGCTGTGTGAGCACTGTCTTAGGGAAAGCAGCAGCCTGCCCTCTGCAAGGGGGGGCATTGACAATACCCACTAGTAACAGGCCCCAGCTCTTGTCAACTGGGCTTCACCAGCCAAGAAGAGCACAACGCATTCAAAGCATGTCATAATTCAGAGATCAAAATATCAATGTATTTTACAGCACTGTATTTTACAACACCGTATCCTGTATCCTCAGAGGATCATTCATGTCACCACTATAAGCACATCCCTTTAATCCAGTTGAAGCAGCTTCCAACCATTGTTGAATTTAAGGAAATTTCCTGCACTTTTCTAAGGCTTAATATTTTATCAAAGCCCAACCATGCTGGTAGTCATATAGATACTCTATATATTGTCCCAGCAGGACTCCACAGAAGGAAAAGGAAAGAGACAAAACAAAGGAGGCCACTGGAAAGGTCTGTAACATTGTTCTTGTTAATTTATGTGGCGCGGAAACCCTAATGTTCGAATCAAAACACCTTTGTTTCTGATCCACGTGGTTTTATACTCTTTCCAGGAGCCTCCTGCACTCTGTTTGTTTGTTTTTTAATTTTGGTTTCATTCTATCTAGGCCTGGAGGAATCCAATAAAAAAGCATTTCTAAGACTATGGCTATGTCTACATTTAGACCAGAGTACAGGCACTACATGTGTAGCTACACACCTCAGTGAAAGGCAGGCTGTATCCACACCTGTCACTGTGGTGTATAGCTATATGGGGCAATGAAAGGCTCCAGTCATGGGGAGGCAGCGGGGAAAGGCTCCTCCAGCAGGACATTACACTGCTAAAACTAGCAAGCATAGACATGGGAAGCACTGCTTGGGCACGTACAGAGCCCATGTAGGATATATGCCCTGGGGGTCCAGGTGTGTATGACATTCTACTCACCTAAGCCATGCCTCAGTGCTATTTATACCTGTGCTAGGGAGCATGCAGTGTCTGCACTCTACACACAACCGTAAGGGTAGACATACCTTATGAGTAGCAATAGGACTTTAATAAAAGGGAACCCTTTGTATAGCACGTTTCCTGGATTTTCTGAGTGCTCTAAGCCCTCCATTTCTGTCTGTTAAAATAATTTATCACAACAGAGAATTAATCTGAGCATGGTTAGTTACTGTTGATCCCTTTATTCCCTCTTCTGCGGTTTGAAGCATAAAAGCTTATAGCCCACCATATTTTCCTAAGTTTTGTATTGTATACATGGCCACCTACCTTGGTTAATATATAGTATGACTGGCAATAGTGATCACTATCCTCTGCAATATTTCTATCCTGTAGGTTTGGGAATTGCCTACTGCAAAATCTTACATCACACCTGGTGAGTCTTTTATTGAACCTTGATAGCTGCGGAGAACCTTTTTGCTCTTGAAAAAAGAGCTTGTGACACTCAGAGACTTGAAGAAATAAATCCTTATTTTAAAAATTTCTTCAATGATGCTCTGTCTTTAAAATATTTAACTTTCACAAAAAATAGTTCTCATTCATTTTGAAGTGTACTATACAGCTGCTTCATCACTCTGCATTGTTTTTAAAGCTCTTGATTTCTCATCTTCCATATGTTGTAGCTCTCTTAATTCAGAGCTCCGTCCTCCTGTTAATGTCAATAACATGATTTCATTTTTTTATATATATAAAGAAACAGGTTTGCCAACGGCTGCTTTTTAAAAGTTTTGTACCATGCTGACACTAGACCTTCTGCTGTGCAAATTGTCATCTAAAGACGCAGCATCTCCATTAGCTACTGACAGAAAGCATTGCCTCCAACTGTGCTGATTCACATAGCTAGGCACCTGCAAAATGATGATGGCAGTAGAAAACTTAAATGACAAGATTTTCAAAGCATTGCACCTGATCTGTGTGTGTGGAAAACAGAGAAATGGTGTGTGCAAGTGTACACAACGGCTGGAATGCATGGAAATAAATGTGCATAACATTTTTCAAATCAAGGGCAAGTATACACATGACATGTCTATGCAACATGTTCTTCACTGTTAAAAATGGGAGGGGAGAGTCAACGGTGTCAATGTTCAAGAGTATTTTTAACTTACAAAAGTTACATGTGCATTTTCCATTCCCACCACAGAACTTTAGACACATCCAACTCTTGACAGAAAAAAGTTAGATTTCATAAAAGTATTTACATTTATAGATTCCAAGGTCAGAAGGGACCACTAGGATCATCTAGACTGACCTCCAGTGCTGCAGGAATGTCTCTAATCACTCATTTTAGATGCTAAAATGTCTCTGGAAGAAGAAGCATTCAAACAAGGATCAAGAAGAATTATGCTATAGGGGGCAAATTGAGTCATAAGAATTCACGGGAAATATCTTTTTGGACCTCACAAAGGAACAAGTGTAATTTTTTTTTAATTATTTAGTATTTCTGAAAGGGAATTTGAAAAATCAAACACACACAAGCCTTGTTTTAGCTGGAATGGTAAAAATTACATCGGGGTAAATTTCAGTAATAGGCTATGTGAATAAAACATTAACACCGAGGTGATTTTCTACAGGGAACTAGAATTTGTGTTCCAATCTCTTTCAAGACGAAGCAGTAAACCATTATTATTTTTTTAATATGACAGGATAATTTTCTTATTGACCAGCTGCTCAGTCTTGAGCCTATCAAATTTGAGATGCAAAAATCATGCCAAGTTATTGAAATAATTAAATTTCTTAACAAGGAAAAGGAGCTGTGATATCACATATCATTCTGTAAAGGTTTGAGCAAGATTCCTATAATCTAACCAGCCACTCCCCCCAAGAGTTACTTAGGGCATAAGGGTAGACAAACGGAAAACAAGGCCAAAAAAATGCATAGATCATAAAAAGCATTTACATTGCTTTTATATGTATGTAACCCTTCTGCCAGGTGGAGCCAGCAGCAACAAGGGCCGGGTTCAGTATCTAGGGGTTCCTTTTCAACAATACAACACAAAACCGACTCGAGCCCCCACCCAGTGACCTGGGACAATTACACACCACCCCAGTGCACCTCTGAGAGGCAATACTTCCCCACTCGCAAGCACAGAATCTGAGTGTAGCAAAAACTTTTAATAAAAGGAGGGAAGTAACTCAGCATTAATTTGGGAAAACACCACAACCAGGATTCATAAACACAAACCATGAGCAAAAGACCCAACCCCAAGTAAGTTGGACAGTGTCCTTTTCCCCTCAGGGTCTTAAGTCCAGCAACCCAAAAGTCCCTTTAACGTGCCCATCCCCTCTCTGTACCCCACTCACAGTTGCTGTCCTTGGCCAGTGCAGCCCCAGAGTTCACAGGTTCATCTGCAGAGTTCACCTCCCACCCTGTGCAGAAGGCAGATGGGGGGGTAAGGAGGCACCTTACACGCTGCACTGCTCAGGCACTCACTCATTGCCCCAACAGCCAATTGCCACACCTCTGCAGGATGCTGCTGTGGTCCTCTCCACCAGCTTCTCTGCTGCCTGCTCACCAAGATGTCTTCAGTCCCCCCCAGTAACACAGCTCTCTGCAATTTCAGCTGTTAGCAGGGGAGCCTCACTGCTGGTGCACACTAGGCAATCTCTTGCAATAGAGACACTGTCACAAAGTAGGTCTAATATTTAGACCTAGGTATCAGTGATTTCAGCTCTGCATCATGTAACAAAACTCTCAAATGAGCCTACATTAGCTCTTTTATTATACCACACAGAGAGAGGTCATATGGTGTCTAAGACCCTTAAACAGGGCCCACACCACCAAGCACACATACCTATCTTCACCTTCTCTCAACTAATTGGGCTTTGGAACCCATGTCCCCTGCCTAGCGAGTGCTGTTCAGTTGAGGATGAGTCCCTCCATTGGGATATGCCAGGTATAGTTCTGCTGCCCTCGGTTCACACAACAAGGATAACAACCCTTTATTACTCCTGCCCCAATAACAAGGAGACTGGGGATCGAACACCAGCCACAAATGATCATTTGGGCAAGCAATCCCATCATGCTGAGCACCTAGGCAGGGTGGGTGTGTCCATGCAAACGAGATCAGCTTCTGAAGTCTTTTTCCACAGCTCACCACTAGATGTCAGGGGAGAGCTCATCCAGACTCTGCTTACATGTACGTATCACATTACTTTATATATTGAGTGTGATTTACCTTGCATAGAGACTCAACACTATGCATGAAGAGTGTAAAACACTCAGAACGACTTTACTGTTGAATACTCATTATGACTTCCATTTAAGGAGAATGTGGTGGCTGACAAAATACATTGCTAAAACAACACACTAAACTCAAGAAGAGCTAAGCATGTAGTATGGGCATAATTCAAAGCACAGTGAAGTCAATGGCAGTCCTTCAGTAAATTTCAGTGAACTTTGGATCAGGCCTTACATGCAGACATACAAGTTTGGTCAAATACATATAGGCACGTGAACAACCTGCCTCTTACTGTACAACAGGAAGTCTTGTTCTCCTCCTTCTAAACCTGCTTCGCTCCTTTTAGCTGTCCTTCCCTCAATAACCACTCACCCCGGTCTCTGAGATAACCCTTTGATCTTGATCACGCTACAGAATGATCATTAAAAATTAAACTAGAGAAGACCTTAGACCTTCCAAGATGTGGGTCAAACTTAATTGTTTAATCACTTTGCTTTTATGCCACAACTGTTTCCTCCCACCCTCCTGCGTTTATATATTAGCCATTCGGGGTACTATATTCTGGAAGTTGCTGAGCAGCCTCAGATCCAATTGAGCTCAATGAGATTTGAGAGAGCTCTCCATCTTGAAGCAGGAGTTTAGCACCTAGCAGGATTGAGTCCCTAGACCCTGATTCTGCAAACACATATGCACATGAATAACATTAGTCACGTGGATAATCTCAGTGAGTTCAATGAGTAACATTCCTATATATATTTGCAGGATGTATAAGTGGGATTCAAAAAGGTACTTAGGCACCTAACACCCACTTAAATCAACAGAAGAGAAGGAGGAAAGAGAAAAGTGTTGGGGGGGAGGCTGATTTTATTTTTTAGTAAATGAGAGGGTGTGTTGGGACTTAACCCCATCACCTGCAAGGCAAGGGAAAGAACCCCAATTGGTCATGTTCCTCACCTTCAGGGTGATTGCCACCTAGCCAGAGGAGGCGGAGCTAGGCCATATAACTAGATGGTGGGGGGACTGACTGCAGAGGAGACAGTGCTCTCTGGTGGAGAGAAACCCTGGGCTAGGTTTTATCCAGCCAGGAAACAATGGAGGAAGAACATTACAGGAGTAGACTAGCTCCTGAAGTGGAGCTAACAAGGGAACTGCTTTGAAGCCTGGAGGGTTGGGGGTGGAATGACTGTTAGTTTGCAGATTTGATTGGACTTGTATTGGCCTTGTTTGTGCTACCCTGGAAGGGGTTTCAACTTTGATGTGACATGGCCAGAGGGCCAAGCCACAGAACACCCAGAGGGAGAGTCAGGAGAAGGTGCAGGCTGAGAGAGGCCACTAGGGGTCCAAGGGAAATCCTAGTAGGAGTGTACCAGTGACAAGGACCCCTAAAACACTATTGTCAGGCTGTCTGGAGTGGCTCACAAACCTGGGTGCCTACCTCACGGCAGACTGTAAGAACCAGGGCACAAACCCCAACTTGGTTGTATGTTCTATAGTTAGATTTCACCAACCCAGTAACTCATGTGAACTCCTATAGCACTATAACAGTCTTACCATGGAGTCACAGACAGTCCCCTTGGGATTCCAGTTTATCTTGCCACTCAGGCAAGCCTGCATATGTGATAGATGGTCCCTTACACACACACACAAAAATCACAACAATATTCAGATTACTCCCAGTCCCAAAGGACTGGTCACTTACCCCGGTCATTTGCACCCCAGATCTCAAACCAAAGACTACACTTGTAGCCAATTCCCTAATAAACTAAAAGGTTTATTAAGTAGGAAAAAGAAATCAGAATTATTTACAAGGTTAAAGTAGGTAAACATACACACACACACACACACACACGAGACACAGTCTTAGGCTTCAAAAGGTAATAGTAGCTGCTATAATATGCAAGTTATATATGTCCTTTAGGGCTAAACCAGGCCAAGCAGCTTGGGGATCCCTTGCTTATGCTTAGAAATATTGCCCTCTCCAAATTCCAAGTGGCATAGTGATAATTTCTCCTTAACAGAGATTTTTATTCCCTTCCCCAACGATTCAAGCTGTAATGGGCCAACAGCTTGTGCATGTACCCTCTTCAGGAATGTGGGGGAAGCAATCAACAAAGTCTTTTGTCCACTGATGTTCCACCATGGCCTGTCTGGTGTCTATAGATCTTCTTTTGTTGGAGGAGATAACACCTCTTATGGAAAAGTAGTATTTTGCACTTGGTAATGCTTCTCCTCTGACTCTGGGGGTTTCCAGTCTAAGGCTATGTCTACACTGCAGCCTGTGGCAAAACTTATGTCGTTCAGGGGTTTGAATAGGTTACACCAACATAAGCATTTGTGTGCACAGCGCTATGTCAGCGGGAGAGCATCTCCCGCCAACATAGCTTATGCCACTGACGGAGCTCTCGCCCGTCAACATAGAGTGTCTTCACCAGACACACTTCAGCACTGTATGTGTAGACATATCTTTAGGCCAGGTCTACATGAAGAAAATAGCTTGGCATAAGTACGTCGCTCAGGGCTGTGAAAAATCCACGCCCCTGAGCGACGCAGTTAAACTGACCTAACACCCAGATTAGACAGCACTGTGTCAAAGGGACAGCTTCTCCCATCAACATAGCTACTGCCTCATGGGGAGGTGGAGTACCTATGCCAATGGGAGAACCCCTCCTATCAGCATAGGCAACATCTTCACTGAAGTGCTACAGCTGCGTAGCTGCTCTGGTGCTGCTGCAGCGTTAAATGTAGACCTGCCCTTAGCAAACATTTTTATAGTTACAGAGCAAACACTTAAGGAATACCTTATAACATGGGATACAGATACTATAAGATTAATAATGCAGCATCCTACAAGCATGCCATAAAGTCTGAACACTAAACACGTTCTTGTAACTCTAACACCTACTTTAACAATACTACCACACAGGTGAGTCAGAGTGGTTTCCAGCTATGCATTTGTCAATGTTCAGTGAGGCCTGGGAGATTTGGGATGAGCTGGCACCTGGTCTGCCGGCATCACAGCTGTGCCCAGAGATGAGGAGGCACACATGAGGTGAGGGTGTGCCCCTACCGTGGGCTTATAAAGATGGCATAGAAAGGACAAAGTGAAAAAGAAGGCAGAGCTCTGAATTTCTTTAAAACCTGATGCTGGAGAGAGAAGCACAAATGAAAAGAGAGAGAATGGGTGGTGAACTAAAGAGAAGACTCTTCAGCCCAGATCCTCAAAGGTATTTAGATGCCTAATGCCCATGAAACCAACAAGTTAAGCTTCTAACTACATTGAGGATCTAAGCCTTCCTCTCTGCAACTCTTATTTCTCCCATGCCTGCTCACATTCTCTTCCTTTTGTTTTGTCTTTTCCTCTATGGCCAACATGAAAGTGATGGTTACCTCCTGCCTTCGTTCTTTGGTCTACAAGCAGTGGCTTCCCTTCCAGCAAGGGAAGAGAGAGTTGGTGATGGCTTCCCTGTTTTTCAAGAAGGAGAATAGAAATATCCCCCTCTCTCCTCTGCTGAAAGTTTCACGCAGCTCTACAGCTCTTGAAGGCTTTGGCCTAAATCATGCCTACAGAGCACAATGGGGACAGTAAAAGCTGGAAGGGTCAACACAGCATTTTCTACTCATTCTCCCCTGCAGAGAAAGCAGTGGGCATCAAAAATTCATTGTAGAGATAGCTGGAGTTTGGAGTGAGGGTGTGCTTAGCTACTTAACTCTCAGCTTCTCTCAAAGCTGAGCATCTGGAGAGGAGGGTAAAAAAGCAATGAGACTCCTTAGTGCCCCAATCTTGTAAGCATTTGTGTGCATGCTTAACTTTACTATTTGAATAGGCTTATTGAAACAGGACTGTTCATGGTGTGTGTTTTCAAGATCAGGGCCTAGCCCTCCCCCCATCCCTGCTGATCATCACTAATAACCCATGCTGTCATGAGAACCTCTCCTTTGTTAGCTCAAACCCCACCCTCAGGAGGACTTCACATCATGGAGGGGACTCCAGGCAAATATTGCTGGCAGTAATGAGGGATGATACAACAAAAAGTGGATTTTCACTGGGCATGTCCTGTAGGAAATGCAGAGCCCTAGATCAGCTTCCATGAATTTCAGGGTAGTGGAAGTTTTCTGTGCTTCTTAGGCACTTTGGACCTGTATTTGCCAGGATTCATTCTCTCTTGGCATATTCCCATGGAATGATTGAGCCCTGAGTTTAGAAAACAAACAATGCTGCAAGCTTACTCAAGGCACATGTTCAGACCATGGTACTTTCAAATTCCCCAAACAAAATAGTTATTACTGACTTTGCCAGACTTAACAAGTGCTGTGACATGTAACTAAGCCACTCAAAGCACAGAGCATCTAGCATCCTCAGAGGCTTTCTTCTCTTCAATTTGTCTCCAGTGTGGAACGGTTGAGACTTTTGATCCCTGAAAAAAACATGTCAGCATCTCCTAATCTTGCGCCTTGCCATCTATTTTTAACAGATGCTACACTTTTAGCACATATCTCCTAATACATATGAACTTTGCAAAATCTTTTCCATTATTCATCCAGTTTGTTAAACATTATGTCATTGTTTGTATGTATGTAGATAAAAAGCAATAGGGAAGTTTGCTTATTTGAAATTGCACTTTGTTTTCAATTATATAATTCTCCACTTTGGGATAAAATACTATGTATTTAAATAGAAACTGAATGTATTAATATTTCCCTAGTCATTATCATCCAGACTTTTAAAACAAATGCTGGATTTAACGAGCATTTAGAATTTAAACCTATTCCATTAAACAATGATGATGGAGAATAATTAAGAAGTAAAAATTTCCATCTGTCTCTTCAATGCACTTTTATAGCACTTATCACCATGGTATTTAAGGACTGATTCTATTTAATATTAATATAAATGCATTTGGGGTGAAATTCACCTGCCTCGGCAAAAATCCAGCGATCGGGTTTTGTGCATGGATATTAACTGGTAGAATTCTTCCTCTCTGACCAGAGGCAGAATCCCAACTGCTGGGGAGTGGACAGTTGAAAATGCTATCTAGGTACTTATATAGCCTTCATCCTCGTAATATCTGAACACCTCATAGTCAATGAGTTTATGCTCACAACATCCTTGTGAGCCAGGGAAGCATTGTCCCTGTTTTGCAGGGGGGACATGGAATAGATTAACTGATTTCCCCATAGTCACCTATGAAGCTTGTGCTTGAGGCAGGAATTGAATTCAGGTTTCCCAAGCCACAAGCCAGTTCCCAATCCACTAGACCGTCCTCCCCTCCCTAATCACAGGCTTTACTACGTTCTTAAATTGTATTAACTCTGTGTGGGGAATTCTGCTGGAGGCAGGGAGGAAGGATGTGTATCTCCCCCTAAACCTATCCTTGACTTACCTACTCCTTGCCCCTTCCTAGTTCCAGAACTCCATCCCCATACTCTCTGAGGGCCGCAAGCTGGATATGGGAGAGAGCCACTGCCATCGTTGCGTCTGACTCTCCTGTTCCACACAGTGGGAGCATACATAGATGCCTTTATCTGCACCTGGACTGGGGAGACATTGGTGGAGGGTATAATAGGCCTGGGGAGACTAAACCTCCCCCAATAGGATGCAGCACACCTCCCTTTGGAGGCGCGCTGCTGGCCAGCCGCCTGTGAAGCACCACTGCTGAAAGGGCATCCGAGCTGTGGCCCCCAGCCATTTTCTGCCCCAAGGTCCTGCTCCTGCATCCTGCTCTTCCCCTGTGCCCCCATCCATGCTGTTCCTCTTCCCGCCCCCAATCTGCCTCTTCCCCTGAGCCCCCCCCCACCGCCTGCACTTGTCCACCCCCTCTGCTCCTGTCCCCCGACCCCTCTCCGCTGCTTGCACTTCACCCCCTGAGAGGCAGAGAGGCGCAAGTGGCAGGGGGGCACCTCGGGGGAGGTGGCAGAGATGCATGGGCGGGGGGGCCTCTCAGGGGGCTGAGTGGGACCAGGGCCTGGGGCAGAGTGGGGATGGAGATGGACGGGGCCTTGCGGTGTGGAGGCCGAAGGGGATGGGCCTCAGGGTAGAACAGGGGGCAGGGGGCATGGTCCAGGCATTGGTGGGGCCCCTTCACTTCTAGGGAGCTTCCGGTGCTCAGGCCCAGCCTCTCCAAATGCAGAAGTCATGTGCTGCCCATGTGTGAGACATAACTGGGCGCATTAATTTGGTTAATCAATTATATTATTTTTACAAATTTCCAGAAACTCAAGTTTGCTGAAACTATTTTTTTTTAATATAAGTTAATAGAAACATGCCAGTTTTGGTGCTTTCACTGCTCCCCAAAATATGGAATAAAATATATTTTGTAAAATTATTTTATGTACTTAAATAGTTCACAATGTTTACACCAACCTTAAAGTCATTAAGAAAAATGGTAAATATATTGTGTGCAATATATCAATTATAGAACGTTGGCTGCTGCACAGCAAATTTTTGTGCAACATATTTGTATATGTGTGTGTGTGTGTGTACAAATATATAATGATGATCCACGTGGCTGAGCACTATGGTAATATAAAGAATTTTGAGGCTGCACTGACTACAGGATTGAGTTGTTACACCTTAGATCAACTGATCTACTTAATAATAGAATTAATGAGATTAAGCCTGTTCCCACTGAAGTAAATAGGAGTTTTGCTATGGATTTCAGTAGGAGTAGGACTGGACCCAATGTAAATAAATTACAGTGATGGATAATACTCTCTCCTGGTTGGAACTGACTGTATATGCTATGAGAATATCAAACTCAGTACAGGGGTAACTGGGTAAAATTTAATGGCCAGTGTTATACAGGAGATCAGACTAGATGATCTAATGGTTCCTTCTGCTCCTAAACTCTGTGAATCCATGAGATTATTCTAAAAGTGTGAGACACTGATCCTCTGAGAACAATGAAATGATGTTTCTTATACAGTGTAATTGCTGTGGATGGACAGTGGTTCTTTTGTCCGGAAAATGCTTATGCAGTGCATTTGCTCAATTTTATCATTATTGGATTCTTACTAATTTAGAGCCATTTGAGGTTCTGAACTGTTTGGCATCCCCTGACTTGCAGAATTAGACCCTGTGAGAGCAGAAATTCTGTTTTCTTCAGGCAATCAAAGACTATCTCATTATTAAAATAGTCACTAAAAACCCATGCAGTTATTTTGTAAATAAGCAGAGTTCTGAGTGGTTAAAGTTTAGGTTCCACTGTTGCAGTCTGAACCACATCACACACCCTTGTGCCAGTAGGATGCCCCAACTATTTTACTGGGATTCTGTATAGACAGGCCTGGGGCTATAATTTGACTGTTTAAAACATTATAATGAATTGTAGTGCTCCTGGAAGGTGCCCCATTGTCAGCCCAGGAGATGGATGTCCTCTGCTTACCTACAGCCACAATACAAGCTTCCCCAACCCTTTTCTAACAGGAGAGAGTAGTTGCATATTTAAGCCCATTCTTTCCTAGGCCTGTCCTCAGAGATTGCTAGAAAGAGCTCCAATTAATGTCAATTGTGATTACCGGTCTATGTGCTTTTTTTTTTTTTTAAACCTATCATCAGTCAACTGTCATTCATCTGGTAATTTGCATCTCTTTGGTATATGACATTTAAATATTTAATTGGTTTTTTAAAACCCCTTTCTATTTTTTCCAAAAATAAGGCTCATTTTAATAAAATGTATCTTGCATTAATATGTTATTTCCAAAGACTTACGAATGGCTCCAAAGACAAATGCCCAGGTATGCTAGATAAATAATACAATGCATGTTCTATTAATACCGGTAAGTACATATTCCCAAAATGGTGTAGAATGGCATTATTCCAGACTGTACTGTGCTGTCAGCAGGAAAGAGTTGTCTCCCCATGATGTGGGCTGGAGCATCTTTCAAGACATTTTTGGAGGGAAGCATGAGGTGAACTGCAGTGATTTTTAAAGAACTACAGCTATGTTTACCTCAGTACCATTTTGGAGCCAAGTGTGAAGTGAATTCTGGGGTTTGCAAATGGATTTACTGTGCTATTCAGTGGATCCAACCACAGATAAATAGCATGCACATAAAAATATGTTTCCAAGGCCAACTTACAATAGGTGAGAATCTGAACCCTAGATTGTTATGGCTGTCAAAAAGAGTACATAAAAGACATCCTATTCAAAATGGCTAAAGATGCCATTATTATATAACTGATATATTAGAATGGCTCTGGGGTTCATAGATTCCTGACAAAATATCAACTAATTACAAGGAATATACTCAGACCCATACTGCAGTTCTCAATGGACTTCTGCATGCATAACTGCAGAATTGTACCCTTAACAGAAAGAGGAAACCATTTCAGTACTGTGAACTCTCTCTGAATATTGTGAATTAAAACATACAAGAAAAAAATGTCTTTTCTTTTGAAAAGTCCCAGGGCATTTTAATAGATAAAGGTTTCTAACTGCCTCTTTGATTCACGCCTGTAACACCCACTTCTAGCAACTGTAGTCATAAGGGGAGAACAATAGCCCAAAGCCTTTGCTGAAAAAATATTAATTTATAACAAACTGGAAGAAGCCAGGGAATTCAAAGTTAAAAATAACATTTATCTTATCCCATTGTGTTTTATCTTCCTCAACAGTTTAGAGCTAGGACAGAGTACCATATATAACTGTAAATTTTCTGGAATTCAGTATAACCCTATTTAGATTATTTTCCTAATTTCCTAATTTAATTAATTCATTAATTTAACAAGCCTTTTCTGTTTTATTTTTTTAATCTAATCTAGCAAATGACACTAGTCTAATGCCCATTATGTTCCTTTCACCAAAGCCAGTGCAATAATCTTAATAACGACTGTACTTGAGAGAACATGAAAAAAAAAACAGAAAAAAAAATCGCATTCCTTCCATGTCAACCATGTTCCTTTTAAACAGACAAATTATTAGCTACTGCCATCTGCAGGCCACTCACAAAAATCATTTGATTGCATACTTACATTTTTCAAAAGAAATCCACAAAATACGAACTCAAATATTAACATATCGCAGAAGCAGTGCACTAAACACCTACTGAAAACATTTGACGACACTCTATTTCCCTTAGTTACATTTTATCAATTTAAATCGTTATGTTAATAGCACATGGTACAGTACACAGAGCAGCAGTGTACAAAAATACAGGACTCACCAGCTCTGATTTCTTAGCATAGTTCCAACCTTGGTAGCGCTGAAGCTGTTCCCCCTAGGCCCCTTAATACATAATAAATAAGGATGCATTAAGCAATTGATGTTTCTAAGCCACCTGCCAGCAGCTGCAAAAAAGATATGAACCTAAAGACCCAAGTGAAATAAAAATGAGTTGCAGTGGTTTATAAATTCCCCTGATAGAAAAGTCTTGAGGCTACTGATTGAAAGGGGGCGCAGAATGTGCAGGTCCGGCGTTTGGGGCAGGCAATCAGGGAAGTCGCACTGGGCACCAATTTAAAAACCAACTGTGGCACGCCCAAATTAACTTCTGGGGGGAAAGAAGGCACCACAACACTCGGCAGCTTGGGGGGGCGCCCTCGGTGGCAAGTCCTAACAAGATCAGATCCCCTCCTGTGCTAGGCGTTGAACAAATATGTGCTAAGGGACAATCCTTCCTGTAGATCACACAGGAAGTCTGTGTCTGAACCAGAAACTGAATTCAGATCTCCAAAGTCCCAGTCCAGTTTCCTGTCCATAAGATATCCTTCCTCTCAATTATAGGAGAGGACTCTGCTCTGAGCGTTTGATTAGAAATCTGAGTGATGCTTAAGCTACCTTTGTTACCTCCCCGTAAAAGAGGAAGGTTTGTTTTCATCCTCTGGCACTTTATGCATATCCTCTAAACAGTGTAAAATTATAAGGATGCTAAATGAAACTAAAAATTTGCTAGAAGAACAGATTAAATCAAAAATAAAAACTTTAAACTTCTGGAGAGCCATAAGTGGGCAATAACTAATCTACATGCACCATAACCTTACAATTGCATAACAAGAAAACAGGAAATGAAAATGCTGCAGTCTCTCGGCATCTGTTTCAGTAGCCCAGACGATCATGCATCTCACATAGTCTCTCTATCAAATGTAAATCTATCCAGCATGTCGGAGACCCATCCCTATAGATCTTCCTCTCTGTGTGTCATTTCCAGATATCCAAAGTCAAAGGTGCAATTTTGATCACTATCTCACTAGCCAGGAAAGCATGCACAATACTAGCATTGCTGCAATAAAATATTCATAGTTGTACATAAGATTTCAGTCTATTTGGTATGGCCCAACCCAGTCTGGAATGAAATTATAACATACATTGAGTAGCTGTTTTTCTGGGCAAACAATTTTGATTCCTGGGTGGATGAGGTAATATCTTTTATTGGACCAACTTCTGTTGGTGAGGGGGATGAGCTTTTGAGTTTACAATAAGCTCTTCTTCAGGACTGGGAAACGTAATCAGAGTGTCACAGCTAAATACAAGGTGGAACAGATTGTTGAGCATAACTAGTTAATGCATATTTCAAGGGACCATTCAAGGTGAACTGGCCCCTTAACACCTCTCCAGTCATAGGGAGGGGAAAAACGGGGGGCGGGGAAGGCAGCTGTGCGGATTGTTAGTGGGTTATAGATTGTTGTAATAATACAAAAATCCAGTGTCACTATTCAGTATATGATTTTTAGTATCTAGCAAAGTTATGAATTTATGCGCCATGGCTCATCTATTCAAAGTGCTGTGCAGATTTCCTTTGAGGATGAGGACTGATAGTGCAGATAGAGTGGTCACTTTGTGAAAAGTGTTCATCCACAGGTGACAAGGTGGTTTTGCCTTTTACCATTTTCCTATGTGAGTTCATTCAAGAGCGTAGTGATTGGTGTGACATTACACCCCATATTCTTCATGGAAATATGGTTATGATATGAATATGGTATAACAGATATAGTTTATGCAAGATGGGTCTTGTAAAATATCATTGGAAAGGTTATGATTTACTGAGTGTGTTTATCCAATTTGTATACATGTATCATTTTTGCAGGGCCGGCTCCAGGCACCAGTGAAGGAAGCAGGTGCCTGGGGCGGTCAATAGAAAGGCCGTTTGTTGTTGGGGCGGTACGTCTGGGGCAGCGGCGGCAGTGGCACTTCGGCGGCAGTTCGATCGGCCCACTTCAGTCTTCGGCAGCAATTTGGCGGCGGGTCCTTCACTTCCTGTCTTCATCCTGGGCGGCACTTCGGCAGCAACTCAATCCGGTTTTTCTTTTCTTTTCTTTTTTTTTCCTGCCACTTGGGGTGGCAAAAAAGCTGGAGCCGGCCCTGCATTTTTGTATCTGAAGTTGGGAATATTGACCATGTCTCTGTATTTCAAATGGGCTACGTTGGATGAGACCAAACAATGTTAGTGGCTTATTGAAGAAATGCACACAAGCATAAGGATTACCCCAGGAACTGTGTGCAATAGATACCTCTCAGAGATAGCTCTGCACAATGGGAACTGCTTGACCCAGATCAAATAGCTCTATACAATGGGAACTGTTTGACCCAGGTCACAGCAAAAAAGCTTTCCAGCAAGTGTGGGGAAGATATAAAAGAGGGACAATGACAACATGAAGTGTCCTCACTTTCCTTACAACACACCTGAAAACACTCGAAGAACAAAGACTGAACTGTGAGAAGTGATGGTCCCAGGCTAAGATCTTTAGCCTGTGTAAGAAAACCTGGGAAAGCCAAAGCAACTTGTGCCTTAAGAATCTGCCAGCCTGTTTATCACTCAGGGTGAGAATTTGTTAATTTGTGTCCTACCTATCCAGTGTGTTAAGCTCAGTCTGTGGCTTTTGTTTATTTACTAAAGTAATCTGCTTTGTTCTGTTTGCTATCCCTTGAACCACTTAAAATCCATCTTTTGTATTTAATAAACTTATTTCTTGTTTATAATATAACCCAGGTTATACAGTTCATAATTGGGGGGGATAAGAGGCTGTGCATACCTTCCTCCACATTGAGGGAGGAGGCAGATTTCATAATATACCTTTGGGTCTGCACTCCAAGGGAGGTGGACACCTGAGCGCTGGGGCAAGTCCCTTAAGCTGAGCCTTCCCAGAACTGATCTCAGTGTCTGTTTTGTTCCACAGTTGGGTGTGGCCCTACCTGTGTGTTTGCTGAAGGAGGATTAATAGCCTAGCTCAGCAAGACAGGTTAAAAGGGTGCCCAGGCTGGCATAACAGGTGGGCTCAGAGGTATCCCAATACATCAGGTGGCATCCTAAGGGATCCAACCCATCACAATTGGTTTCACCCACATGGTTGCTATTAGGACATTTAGTGCACTGGATGAGGTACACCTCGTGTTGTAATAGGCATGTGTAGGACTCATGGGATCTTGAAAGGTGTGTTGTGGGGATGTTGATCATTGTGGTATTGGAGATATGTCTGCTGGTTTTGCATCTGTTGTTTTGGCAGGGTCTGGTGCTGCTTTGAGTTGGTGTGTCCTGGTCTGTGCAGAGCTTGCTTCTGATGATGCACATGGAGAGGTTGGAGGAGTGTCTGAAGGCCAGAAGAGGGGATTCAGGAAAGATTTCTTTCAAGATGAGGTGCCCACTGATGGGTTTTAATTGTTTGATGATAGCGCATATGGGGTCTGGTGTGCACTGGTAGATGACAGCTTGGAGTGTATGGTCAGAGGAGGTTTTATTTCTGTATTGAAGCAGGCTGTCTCGGACTATTTGGGTGGCAGGTTCCATGATGTGATCTACTTCTTTGGTGGAGTGTCCTTGTATGGTAAGGTGGTTATGAATGTATTAAGCTATCCCAGATTTTCTCCTTGGAGCATATTCTGTGGTATCTGAGTGCCCGGTTGAAGACAGCAGATTCCTTGGTGTGTTTGGGGTGGTTACTGGAGCTATGAAGCAGGGCAATAACTAGGGCAGGGTGAGCAGGGCAGCTGACCAGGGTGCAAAACCAGCAGGTACAGAAAAATGGGGTGGCATCAGATCAGGCCCAGTGGTCACCCCCACACACAGTGTCAGCTGGAGCAGAGGGTGCTCAGCTCCCCACAGTATCAAGCTCATCAGTATAAACTGGAGCCCAGGGTGCTCATTGCCCCCCTCCCCACAGGATCTGGGCCCAGTGACCCCGGTGGGAGCAGGCTCTCCCCCCAGTGCTAGCAATGTGGCAGTGGCAGCAGGCAGGCAGGGCACTGAGCACAACCAGCTCTCCACCTTGGGGGGTGGGGGGGAAGAGGCCTGCAGGGAGATGCTGACTGACAGGCTGGTGCTGTGTCCCAGGCCCGCACCAGCCGCCCTGCCACCGTGCCAGGGAGTGCATTACCCCCCACCTCCTGTGGGTACCCCTGCCACAGGTACCTCATCCAGCACCCCCCCACCCACACACCCTACCAATACACACACACCCCTCCAGCACTCCCCCAAATATACCCTTCAGCACCCCACAACTGTACCCCCCAACTCTCCCTCCCTCCAGCAGTGTCCTCTATTTGGATATGGTAACCCTAGTGAGGTTGTTCCATTCTCCCGGCCTTAGTTTCCAGAGCTGATGTGAGCGAGTCTGCGCTGCCAGCAGCAGCCACCTGCCCGCAGCACCTAAGCTGGATGCCAGGCTCAGGCGGTGTGACTGCAAGCTTGGCAGCCACGGAGCTGGGGCAGGTCAGCCAAGGGGAGCAAAGGGCAGTTCTACCCCGTGCACAAGGAGTGTGGTGTGACCCTGGTGCAATGGCAGGTCCCCAGGCAGCGAGCGGGGTGTGATCAGGCTGCTGTGAGGCAGGTGCCCCAGGGCAATGAATACTGCAGGGAGCATCTCTGGCTCCAGGGGGCGTTGCCAGCCGGTGCTGGGCTCCTTCACAGCAGAGGCAAGAGTATGTTGGGGAGGCAGCTTGGAGCTGTGTTGCCCACCCTGCCTGGAGAACGACTGGCCACGCAGAGATGGCCTGGCTCAGGGAGCAAGGCAGGGAGGGCTGCCAGGCAGCCAGCCAATGGCCTGGCTCCCACAGCATGGAGAGCCAGGGGTCCAAGCAGAAGAGGTGTTTTGTTTTTAAACTTGGAAGTGTCAGTTAAGCATGCGTATCCTTACATAGGCCAGTCAGGTTAAAGTTCTTTTCCATAGAAATGGTCCTCTCTCCCAGAAGGTGGTCTGTATGTGTATGCCCTTGCTTAAGGAAGACAAGCCAGTTTCCTCTCTTTGCTGTGAATTTTAAAGAGACCCTACTTCAAATAATTTATATTTTTATAGAATTTTAATTTATATCACATCAATTCTTGACAAATGGGGCCCAGAAGGTCTGTCAGCCTCTCTGTTGGGTTCCCCATATTCACGACTTGTCTGTCGGCATTCTGCAGCATCCCTGGAGAGCCAGTCCTAGGGATGTTTGAACTGTGCAGACAGAGATGGTGCCCTTTGTCCCGATGGATGTGGCTCCTGGGGCTATGATAATAAAAACAACAACTGACAAAGTGGTGAGACCCTCATTAAAGGTAGGAGGGAGAATTGAAGAGACTGGCAGCCCTAAGTTACTCTTACATTCCCTCTAAAACTAACTCTGCCACCGTGTTACTTTTCCCCCAGACTCACTCTTGACAGGAAGCCCCACAGCAGCAAATCAGCAACTTGATATTACAGTGACAAACACATTAGAGTGATGATAGACAAACAACTTCTCTTTACTCTAGAGCTTCTTCTCAGACAAATGGTGCCCGCCCTGGGTCAACAGTAACAGGGAAATCTTAAGAGTACCAGAAAATTCAGTGAGCAGTGCATCTTTCCTTTGCATCCCAGTACATAGTCAAAATGCTTAACATCACCACAGTCTGTCACACCTGTTTAACATGGTGTAAAACTGTTTCAGAACCCATTGTGGGTGGGTCCTACAGAAACTTCACTTCTAGGCCTGGTCTACACTAACCCCCCAAGTCGAAGTAAGGTACGCAACTTCAGCTACGTGAATAACGTAGCTGAAGTCGACATACCTTACTTCGAACTTACCGCGGTTCAGACGCGGTCCACACGCGGCAGGCAGGCTCCCCCGTCGACTCCGCGGTACTCCTCTCGTTGAGCTGGAGTACCGCAGTCGACGGCGAGCACTTCCTAGTTCGATTTATCGCGTCCAGACCAGACGCGATAAATCGAACCAGGAAGTTCGATTTCCAGCCGCCGAACTAGCGGCTAAGTATAGACCAACCCCTAGGCTTATGGAAGATGGTAGGCACCAGAAGGCTTAAACTGTCAATTTCAGTTAAAAACCTTTATTAAAAAGCAAAGTGACGCTAAACCATACTATGAATCTGTTACAACATAAAATAGTTTCAGGACCCTTGTTATGCAGAGGCCTATACTCAAGTGGTTCAAGTAACAAAAGTCCACATCAAGGTAAAGCCCGATACATAAACTTCTGAAATTACCAAAGGTTAGAAACAGACTGGTACAAACTGAATTCCTTAATTATTATTATTATTATTATTATTTTTAAAGGCAGTGCTAAGCGGTCTTCAAGGCTCCTGGTAAAGTCACAGGTTGGCATAACAATGATCTGAATGAACCTAGAACTGAGAGGAAACGTTTGTAGTTGAAGTCACCAAAATGTGCTCCCTTTGATTAATAATCATGAGATGAGGTTTTCATCCCCTTTTTGGACATTTAAATGGGACCAGCAGAATGTGTGGACTGGAAGGAGTGAGCTTAACCTTAGCCATCATCATGACTGCAACCCCCACCTTCTCCTGGGACCTTGGAATCCATGGTACCATTAGGCCTTCATCATCCTGATCCCGCAAGGTCTCCTGACCAGACTGTGCCAGAGCAAGTTCCACACGACATTGCCCCCGCCTCTGGCTTCAGCTGAATCTTGAATAGCACTTGGAAGATGATATTTGGGTTCCTACTGTCACCCTCCCTGACACAATTTTCCTATCCTACTTTATTGATTCTCTTTTTCAATCGGTCTCCTTTTGCCTTCTGTCTACTAAGAGTCTGGCTTAGCCAGCCAAGACAACAGCATGCCCAGCAAAGCATCTAAAAGCAAATGTCTTAAGCAGCCTGACATTGCCAATGCCAGCTCAAGTGGCTGGTTAGACCGTGTACAGGACCTACATTTCTCCAGCAGCAAAGGCCGCAAGTGAGGATCAGCACCACAAACTGCATCTTCCATCTTTCCTTTTTTTTTCTCCCCTTTTGTCTTAAAACAAAAATCAAAACAGGACTGAAGTTTAGCAACAACAACTCCAAACCATCTATCCTAAACTTTTCTCTTTTCCCCCCAGTAATACTGATAATACTATCTTTAATATCCTTTAAGATTACCAACTAGGGGATCCCCCTATTAAAAAATAAACAACCCAACTGTACAGTGAAAGAGAGAGGAAGTAAGGAAAATTGTTACAATAAAAGCTTCTCAGTCCTTTACATTTCAATTCTTTAAGTGTTTTTCTTTCTTCCTTCTGTGTCTTTAATAAAATAGTTAAAAGATGGTAATGGTGGCTGTTAAATTAGTACTGATGTACTTCCATTGTGACATGAAAACCTCATGCCACACTTAACAGTGAATAAGAGTTTAATTAACTTCTTACCACCTGTTGGGTCCAACACCCCCTTTCTCCCAACTAGCCATAAAGAAATGGAGGGTGACTGGCAACCCTTAAATTGAGATCCATGTTCTAATATAACTGCTATTTGACAAAAAATATTTTTCACCATAGCATCTATCAGAACTCCTAGATGTTGTGAATCTGCAGAATGTTCCCTGAGAAGAGCGCACTTTTTTCTGAAACGAAGCTAATAGGTCCCTTATGAAGTCTCACAACACAATAATCTTATAAACCATATACTCTTGAGGTGTATGTGTGTCAGCCAAAACACATCCATGTACATAAAGCCACCAGACAGTTGTTCATGGGCTCCAGGGTGCCACTGTGGTATTTCAGTACAGATTCCTGAAGAGAAATTGAGCACTGAAAAAAACAAGCAGACACTCAGACATTTTACAAAGGACCCTAGTGCTTCATTTTAAGCATTCGTTTTTCTCTGATATTCTATTCAATATCAACAGTTTTTAGTTAAAAAAAAAATCAAAAAGTTCTGTCTTAGAGCTTTTCTAAATTTAGTACGCAATTTGGAGTTTGTCAGCTAATCCATAAAGTTATTGATCGCCATTATATAAAACCCATTTTTAAAAACATCCCATTCAAACAATTTACTACTGGAATAGTGAGCTCTGTAGAAATGCATTTGCTATGCTACAAGGGTATGTAAAAAAACCTCTGATTGTTTAGGAAGAACTAAATTCTCTTTCAGAAAAGGAATCCAATCCTGAAGTCCTTATTCAGGTAAAATGCCCATTGAATTCTAGGAAGTAGGATTCTGTGTTTTGTCTCCAAGAGGTCCAGTACATAAAGCAAAGCATAAAGCAAGGAGACCCTTCTGGATTCTGGGGTGCTGCTCTGGCACTCAAAACAGATCCCAGCACAACTTATAGCAACCTACAGCAGCTTTAACTCACTGCAGCCTATCCTAGGCTGCCTGTGGGCTCTATGGACCTGTGCACTACGGACCTACCCCCAGTCCACCACTATACCAGGTCTTGGGAAAGGGGCGGACCAGGGCTGTTTACTGGTGAATTCTTCTTTGACCAGTTGTGGCTCCTGTACAGCCACTATATGCTGCTAGAGTAGCATGAGAGAGCTGAGTAGGAGCCAGAACCTATCGCAGTGTATGTGTTGTGCCTGAGAAAGGAGTTCAGGGTGGATCCAGCAATATCTCAGAGGTTCCACTTACTTGCGCATTCGCTTGTAAGTGACACTTTTTATTCTCACTCCTAAATTTCCCCAAATGTTGTGCAGGTATGTAGCCACTTGACTCACATTAGAATCAATAGGAATCATGACGTTAAAACCCCATACAGCTTTCAAAAATCAAGTCTTTGAGGTAGAAACAAAAGGATATAACTGGCCAATTTTATTCCATGCTTCAAATTCTTATATCAAACCCGTTACCACTATATGTATAGACAGGCCAGGTCTACAAAGATATTTCAAGTATGTCGACACAGGGATAAAAGTCCCACGGCATGGCCACGGTTCACTGGCGGGGACTGCGGGGCTAAAAATTGCTGTGTGGACATTCTGGCTCAGGCTCCAGCCCGAGCTCTGGGATCTTCCACCCTTGCAGGTGAGAATGTAGTGGGATTTTCAGAAGTGCCTACGCAGGTTAGATCCCTACCTTCCATTGACTTTAGTTAGGCACCTAACTTGCTTAGGCACTTCTGTAAATTCTACTAGGTGTCTCTCTGTACCTGTAGGAATTTGCAAATCTCTGTAGATCTTACCCAATGTCTACAGTAACCCATGAATGCTACAGTTTTTAAAGACAGGAGCCTAGACAGAATGTCCAGTCCATAAATGCTCATTTTATACCCCCAAGGTGAAATTCGGGCAAACGCACATCGTATGAGCCATTCAAGTCTTCCAAGGAGGCTTTATATTAAAAATACATGTATGTTTGTAACTGAAGTCAGCCAGTCTGAGTACGAACAAGGGGCAGAGCTGCTAAGCACAATGGTGCCCTTTTCACACAGTAGTTTTTCAGACCAGAACTGTAGTTTAAGTGAGGCAGAGGTCCTTGTGCAAGCCCTCTGCAGTGGAGTGAATTTCACACTATTATACTGGCTATAAAGGGCTTTCATCTTAAATACCACTGTCCAAATCCATTTTGAATATTCTTTTAGACTATTGGGTTGCATGCCCAGCTTTAGTGCAGATAGAGCCATTTGGCAACAAGCAATTTCTGTTTCAAAAATTACTGGAACGCTTATTCTTTGGTAGCTGACTTGTAATGTTTCAATGTGCGAGCAGAAGGATCAGTAGCTTCAATCCATCTTGGCATCCAGTAATGAGAGAGCCAATCAGCGCGCCCGGGGTAGTGCTTCTCAAAGATCTGGCGGTAGTAGTAACCTTCTTTAGTCTTAGGAGGATTAAAAGGAAATTTCTCTGCTGCCTTTTCCAGCAGAAGGTCATCAACCTATGGACAAGCGCGAAATAAAAATTAAGTGGTGAAGTTACTTTATAAATTATTCACCAGACCATTAGCTGCAGTCGAAATACCATCATCTCAGTGTAGAAGGATTTACCATTAACTCCACCGCTTCTTAAATTCCAGAAAGAGATTAAAAGCTTTCTAAAAGGTGAAATTCTGCCCTAGGATGTGCACATGGCTCCCACTGAGCTCAAGGGGAGCCTGATCTGCACAACTTTATTGAGAATTAGTCCCATAAATGTCCCTATTAGTGAAATATTGTTTCTGGCTCCACAGTAAGGGTCAACTTTTTTAAAGCTAAAATTCTCTTTTCTAGTAAACTTACAAAAGTATCTCCCCATTTTCTTCCTGCCTTTCTCTCTTTATTGAATGATTCTGAGCAAGCTCAGGGTATGCAGTTATCTGCTTCTTGATAGGGTCTCTCTTCTGCCTGCGTTCAATGGACCCCAATTCATTCCAATCAGCACAACCCAGTCTGCAGGCTTCCAGTGGCAGAAAGTACCCCAGGAGCGGGAGTGCAGAGGTCAAGTCTCCTGCAGCCTCCATTTCACCAAGGGCAGCTTTCCCTGTAGTACAGGGGTGTAAACTGCACTGGCACCAGCAGAGGTGAATCTCACCCACAGGCTGGCGTAAGGTGGGCATTATGTCTTACCACTAGTGATCATTTACACACAATCCCCTGTGCTAAGCAAGTGTAGCTGTAGTTACACTGCCTGGCTCGGTAAGAAGAGATTTCAGCTCCAAAAAGGGCCTAACTATGCTACAACCAAGTGTGGCTACCAAAAATTGACACTGCACTAACTCTGCAACTGGGAACAGCAGGTAGAGGTGATATAAATGTATAAACTACAGCAGCTGCCCTAAGCTGAAGGATTTCCCACAGTACCGCAGCTGCAGCATTCATTTCTCACATGAAACTCAGAATCAAGCAAGTTTATCCATAAACTAAACACACACATATATTTGCAATCCAGCTATTTCCTTCACTTAAGCCTTTGACAGTCCTTTTCATGAGATTTTATCGTTCCTTTCCATCTAAAATTTCACCTCACACTACAACAGTTTTCATACCCTGAAGTACTTTCATTTCTTAAAAGCAATCTTGCTCCTGTAATATTCTTGAACAAATGGCAATTCGAGAACTTCACAACTCAAATATTTATTTTCTGGACTATGTGCAAATTCCACCTTTCATTGGCTGATGCAATTTCTAATATACCTGCAATGGCTTTAAAACATAGAATGAAAGCATATGGTACTGTAGATAACAGGCAGTAATTTTAACATAAATAGGTGTACCTGGAGATCAATATGCTCTTGGAGAATTGAAAACCAAGACTTCTTGAGAGATGTTATACCATCACTGAAGGCTTCTTTGGGTCTCCAGAGTATTTCTTTCGGAAGCAAGTTGGAATCCTGAAACGATTCTCTCAAGAGATGCTTTTCAATTCCATCCTATTGATAGGACGCATAACAATGCTGTGAATGTTAGGAACCTAAGTGTAACAAACCCTACAAGACAATTTTTAAGGCTAGATTTTTAAAACACATCTTCCCCTTTTGAAGCCCATTCAATAAAAAGATCAGGCCATTGGCACCAATCCAGCAAAGCAATCAAGCATGTGAACAGTACCATTAAATTCTATAGGATTACTCCTGCTTAATGCTCTGCTGGATCACAACCTTAATCTCCAATATGCCTTCTGCGTGCTGTGTAGGTTTGTATACCTTTGGAATTCTGAGTTCTGCTGGCAGGGATAGGTAATAAGAAGTAAACCGGTGATCCAAAAACGGGACTCTCAGTTCAAGACTAAAAACAAAACAAAAAAAAATTAAGTTAGAAAACATACTACATCAACCCCATGACACGTTAGTTTAGAATTCCATAACTGTTAACATCCATTTATTTTGAACAGCAGAAGGAATACAAGGCTTAGTACTTTAATATATGAATATTTCACTTATGCTCAAAATTTAATTTCCAATTAATCAATTAGGACAATCCAGTAAACTATCTGCACAGTACTTATCAACCAAAAAAGTCCAAGAATTTTGTCACGGTGTATGCTGCCATCTATTGGAAAGTTTATGATATCATGCAAAAATGTAGGAATTCCTACAGTAGGTTCCACAAAGACCTCCATAAAACAATGCATTTTGCATATAAACACTGAAAAAAAAAATCCTATAATCCTAAAAGATCTGTCAAAAAACAGCAAGTTGCCTGTGAGGAGATGCATTAGTTTCACCCAAAAGCATACCTGAGTTTGGCTTTCAAACATGATAGCAATAAAGATGCACCTGCGGGAACCAAAAAGACATTTCATAGTGATTCTGCAATGCTCTCATGCAGAATTTTCATTAACTTCAACAAGAGTTCCATGTGCAGAAGCACTGAGCCCCTACTGCTTATGTTCGGGCCCAATATGTTGTGGAGCCAGATAACTAATATCATTTCTAAGACTTCATATTTGAGGTGACAAATGAGTTGATAAGAACTTTGCCTTTGGAAGCGAGGAACTGCATCAATCACTCCTGTACTTGCAGCAGGGCCTGTTAGTTTAAAGCATGTAACATAATGGGCCAGGACTTCAGCCGGTGCAAGTCAGTGTAGCTACACTTAAAGTCAGCTGGGGAAGTGGTCCAATGTAACTTGGTGCATTCCAAACCTGAGTTTATTATTCTTAGTTTTTCTCCTCACAGAAAAAAATAAACACCAACTGCAGGTAATGTGAAGTACACACTGCCCTTGGAGAACGACTACGGTTCAGTAATATTTGAGTGCAGAGGCTTGAACTTCCTACCCTTGTATACTGAGTAAGAGGTTAGGGCTTTTCAGTTTCAGCCAAAGATTGTTCAATGTGCATAAACGAGAATCTGCTACTATATATTTTCTGCAGGTGATGGGCATCTTTGACTGTTTATACTTCTTTGCCCCCAACCCCTCATACTGACTGTTACCCCTATTTCTCACATCACATCTACATTTAACTATAAGTTATCAGAGCAGGGGCCTTGTCTTTCAAATTGTTCTATAAAGCATTTCACAAACTTCTGTATAACAGGAAAAGGCAATTGCAGCTCTTCAAGCAAAAGGCAATTCAAAGTGTGAAAATAAACAAACCTGAATAAGCAGCAAGTCATCGGGGCAACATGCATTCTCCCCATTATTAAAATGGAGAAACTGAGGCACAAGGTTTACTTGCTCATGGTTACACAAATCTGTGGCAGAGCCAAGAACAGAGCCCAGATTTCCTGACTGCCCAAGTCTCGTGTTTTAGTCACAAGACTCTCCTTCCCTTCATATCTATCCAGCTTCTTTATTAATACTCTATCACTTTGTCTTGTCAATTTCCTTTTTTTTTTTTCTTCCACTTTCCATTCCTTAATGTTCAGATGCATCCCTGTTGTTTATGCCAGAGGTCCAAAATGTATATAAACATATTGCCTAAGCTCTTTAGTTATTTTTAAAACTTTCTGGTTTTATCTTGGTCACAAAGGGCCATTTCCCCCCCCCAAAATACTAACATTTCTAAATATAGTAAATATTTTGTACTGCTCACAACAAAGATCATTCCTCCTAGACAAAGGCCTTTCCTGCATCAATTGGCAGAATAGCAACCTGGTGCATTTGATAGGATCAGTTATGCACAATGCTATGAATGCTCCACCTAGATTCCTTCAGGATACAAATCCAATTTAATCTTGGTATGTAACTTTATACTGTTCTCCAGCCTTCTAGCTGAGATTTAACGGGTATCTTTTTCTGTTTGTTTTCTCTTACATGAAGCCACAAAAAAGGATATTGCTTTCCTGCTCACACGAGCTTTTAGGGCCAGATCCTGGTCCCACCAATAAACAGCTAACACATTTGTCCCTTAAAATATACTGAATTATAGATGAAGGCAACTGAGGGTAATATTTCCCACTACATGCTACCAAATGCACCACCGTTTAGATGTTTGTAAGAGGACAGCAAGATCTTTAAGATTCTAGTTTACTTAGGTTCTTAAACTACACCTATAACTGTGGTCTGTGGGAGCCTAAAACAGGCCTTACCCATGAGCCGCAGTAGTTCTGTCTGCACGAAGTACATCAAACATGTAGAGTTCTCTCAGAAGCCTCTCACTCTCTTCCATAGCTTCTTCAGGAGACGGGGCCTGTAACATACATGCATACATAGTGCACACATATATATTGCATGGTTGTATTGCTACTTTGAGAATTTTCTGTAGCATATATGGATTTCCAGTGATCTCTTTGCACGGAAGGAGAAATTGTACTATGGAATACGCTGCAGAGTACAACGATATGCTACAAACTTTTAGGGCATGAATGTTAAAGCAACCTGTACACTAATTTACACTGCAGGCCAACTTATTTCACAATTTCCAAACATTTGAGGGGAATACATACAATTGGATGATTAGGACTCCTTTCCCCAACCTTCCTCACTTTTATAGAAACACGCCGCATGCATGCTCATACTCATGGGCTTACTCCAATACTGTACAAATAGCATGTGCCCCGTGTATTTCCCAAAAGCTATTGGGACAAAACTGCCCCAGTGTCTTCTTTCTATTCAAATTTCTCAGGAATCCAAGTAGGACATAAGCGATCTCAGAACAGGGCCCTAAGGACTCAAATAATGAACCTCCTCAATAAAATTTGTTTTGGAAGCAGTTACATGGAGAGGCTGAATTTAAAAAAAAAAAAAAAAAAAGATTGTTTAAGATTGTATATCTGTTACTATGACAGTTCTCACCACAAGCCAAGAGGATGTAAGTGATATTTGTTGCACAAAAGGTATAAAATGTTTAGGCCAGATTCTCATCTAATGTAAATCAGCATAGCTCCTTTGACTTCACACTTGGCAGTCTCAGTACAGAGGCCAAGAACTGCAGGGAAAGAAGACTGAACTGTTTGTTTACCCTTAGAAGTGGTCTCCGCAGGTCAGTGTTGGCACACACATTAGCATGACAGTTTGGGGAAAACCTGCACTATGACAGGACTGTCTCTATTCCATAAATAAACAGAGGAATTAATGAGAAGATCCTCAGATAGTGGAAAGTGTCAGAGCTTCATTGAACTCAGTGAGCTATTTCAATTTACACCACTGAAGATCTGTCCTTCAGTCTCCAGCTGGCACCTTAATCAACTCTAAATTTTCTTTTAAAAATGTGGAAGAGAAAAAAAATGTTTGAATTTAAAATTATTACAAAAATGCGTAATGATCTCCAAAAGGAAGATTCTACAACAGGAGGAAAAAGGAAACGTCTGGACCCTGGACACAGCTGGTGATGTTCTCTTAAAACTCTATTATTTGACTTCAGTGGGACTACTCACATGCACAACAGCTTGTGTGCAAAAGTGTTTGCGAGATGGGGTTTTGAATACTTGCTTATTTATCCACTTTAATACATTGTTTACTTGTAAGTGGATATAAAGTACCAGCACCAGAAAGAATTAATATATTCCAAGGACTCTTTTCTGATTATTGTGGCCCAATATGGGCATGCACAAACAAGAATCCTTTTTCCTTTGTGAACAAAATGTTGTTCTTACCTTATGGAAATAGATATAGCCTTGTGTAAGCTCATCCGATCCTTCCCCTGAGAAAATGACCACACTGTCTGTCTTCTTGCGTATGTGTTTGGAAACCAGATACATACCTAAAATAATAAAATCAGATTTACGAAGTTACTGTAAATTCAGTTATAACTGAACAAAATTCTGACTTCAGAAGTACAGCCTGCACAGTAATTATTTTGATTTAGTGTTTCATAGCTTCTCTTACATATTAGAAATGAGGGGGAAACAGTTGAAATCCACAACAGCAGCAACTCTTTCTGCTTTTCAATGCCATTAAAATATCACTAACCCATATCATTTTAGGTATATTTTCTGTATCTAAATTGTTCCCATGGTGCATGCTTTCCTATAACTAGTCCTTAAAACTCAAACAATTGAAGGGAAAAATATATATAAGTGGCCTTGATTCAGGAAAGCTAAGTCCTAGTGAAGTCAGTTGGACTTAAGTACATGCTTAAAGTTAAGCACATGCTTGAGTGCTATCCTGAATAGGGATGTTTTCCTGAATTAAGGCTTATATTTGTAAGAATAAAAATAACCAGTCAAATATTTATTACTGCTGTAAGTTTATCTTAACAGTTATACTGTATAGTCCATTTCATTTCCAAAGCACTGTACTAATAAATTCTCTCTATTCTCTTCATATACATACAATGAATTCAGCCTTCTCCCCATTGAACCTTTCCACATGATTTAGTAATAGAATAATTTTGGTTTTGTTTATTTTTTTTTTCATTTTTATTTTTTTAAGACCGAGTTCATTAACAGGTGTTTATTTCAAGGAGTTCTACTACACGGTCATACTAAAATCACATATGAATGCAAACAAAATGTGAAAAAAATTGGAAAAATTATTTATGTTTCCATATTTGTTATGGCAAAGTAGTATATATATTTTGAATTCACAAAACTTTGCCTGCCTTTCTGGAAGATACGCTTTAGCCAGACATGAAGTTTTTGGTTCAGAACAGGAGTAAATGGATGAGATTCTATGGCTTGTGTTTTACGGGAGGTCCGACTAGATGATCTAATATTTCCTTCTGGCCTTAAAATCTGAATATCTGTCTTTCATTTAAGGATCTCAAAGCCTCAATAAACCTCAAAGGAATGTAAATGTTGTTATATCTGTCTTACCAGTAAGACAAATAACTTGCCATGGTCCCACACTGAGGACTTGTCTACAAAAACATTTAGTTCACCACAAACTGTAGTCTAATTCTAGCCTGCGCTAGCCTACCACAAAATAAATAAGTGTCTGCATGGACCCTGCTGCCATGCATTAACAGTTCCCTAGTGACCTCTGATTTACTCCTGTTTCAAAGAAGAGTAGATCAAAGACCACTAGGAACTGTTAGTGAGCGGCAGCAGGATCCACACAATTAGTTCACGGCAGGCTAGTATTGAGTAGATTTACACCCCAGCTTGCCATGAAATAAGTGTTTGTGCAGAAAAGCCCTGAGACAATGACAAAGTTGGAAATAGAAATCAGGGTTCCTGGCTCCCAGGTCCTCTCTGATCATTAGACAGTATACACGGACCTTTTGTGTAAAACAATACATCAGTACTAAGTAAAGAGTATATTTAAAAAAAAAAAAATCTTACCAACTGAAGCTCTTACTGTTGTAATATCATATGTCTCCAAGCTAAAAATAACCTCTTCTAATGCCTGAATTCCTTCTTCAGAATTAAATATTACTTCATGATGTTCACTGCCAATATAAGCAGCTACCTGTTTATAACAGATTACATTAGTAACCTGCCTTTTAACCCAAAGTGCTTTGCAAACATCCACAACACATCACTAAAATGCCAGAGCTCTTCTGCAACAAAAATTACATAACTGATTAAGACAGGAAGAAAATAAAATGGATATCCACTATAAGCCGTGGTGGAAAATATTTCCCAAATTATAATTTATTCTAACCCCAATGTTTACACAAAGTACAGTGGAATCTGTAATGGCCGTGACATTTGTTTTTTTAAGTACAACACGGCCTAAAAGACAGCACAGTGCCCCCCAAAAGATTTGTCTAAACTACAAGTTCACTGGCAACTAACACATTTGCAGATGCTAGACGAGACACTTCCAGTGGTTCTTCCAAGATCTAAAAGTTTAGTAGTTTAGCCTTGGACTCAGCCACAAATGGAGGCCGAATTGAGGAATCTTTGAAAGCATGGCCCTTGCAGCAGAGCCCTGCGTGAGACTATTTTTTTAATCCTGCTCCCATACCTTCCCGCAATACCCACTCCCACCTGCTCACACATTTTTTCTTGCATTTTTATCCTCCTCCCACCCGCAAAAACCTTAGATCCTGCAAGAAAGACAGATTCCCCCATGCTACCAAAAAAAAAGTTAATATTTTTATATATTATAAAAATAATTTTTACCATTAAAAAAAATAAAACAAACCATGCTTAAACCATTTAGTGATGTCCCACAAATTTCCGCAGTCTGGTTTTTTTTGCCCACCCAATCATGCCTGCAACAAAAGTACATTTTACCCACTCCTGGTATTATGACAGCAGGTCCTGCAGGACTCCCCGGATCCGTCCCTTGTAGTAATAACGCAGTGACAGTTTTGGTCACAAAAAGATTTTTCAAATACATAAGAACAAACAAATAAAACCAACCTATTTCTGTAATTTAATTAAGATTTAATTAAGCAGCAAAGCCAATGCTGTACAAACTTGGTTTTACTACAAATTCTGATTCCATACAAAAGAGGATTAAGACTACATCCAGGACACATTGTGACCTTATACAGGTAATGTAAAAGCAGTATTCTCTATTCAGCTTGAGCACACTAACTGTAACTGAAGACAAAAATATTACTATACCTTTCTGGCAGCCAATAAATCAGGACTGTCTTCCATTCCAATGGCAAAGGTTTGTAAAGGGTAATTGATGCTTGATTCTTTCATCAGTTTCAGGAGCATCGCAGCAACCAAACTGGAATCCAAACCCCCTATCAGCAAAACAATTTATTTTGTTATTTTTTTAAGGCACAAGCACCTGTACAATGGAAACATGATTTACATAGGTCTTGCTTTTTAAATTGTGTGTGAATCCAAGACATGATGTACAAATGAGGGTGGAACAGAGCTCTAGAAGAAAAAGACGGCACTGTACAATTTCAGTGGAACAGCTGGAGTAGCAATTACTAGTTTATGTGCTGTCCAGGAACCGCGACAAATCTTTTTTTAATATACCACCGTGGAAGATCTATTTGTGCAATGATTCTAAATAAACATACTTTCTCTCTGCCCATCCTGCCAAGATTGGACTGATTCCCACCCCCCAAATACAAAACTGTACTCATCTCCTTCATGACTATACTTCTACCTACTGCTAACAATCGTTCTCCCTAAGCTTTGCCAGTTCTGGCCTGCTCACAGTCCCCAACTCTCTCTTCTGCTTGCAGCTACCATTCCAGCCATCTGGCACACCCTCCCTCAGCTTCACTATCCTTCTTGCCATTTTAAAAGCAAAATGTACAACTCTTCATGCCTATCTCATTTACTGCCACATCCCTTGGTAAAACACACTGTTGAAACTGCATGCACAGGGCAATAGTTGTATAAATAACACACAATTAGTGTGTACCTAGATTGTAATTATGGAGATTTGACTACGCTGCTGTAACTTGAGAACTTTACATTTTGAAATAGTTTTGGCTCTGGGTTTTTTGTTTGGTTGGGGTTTTTTTTGGGGACGGAGTGGAGGGGATGGACACTGTCCCATCCCCAGCACCACAATACCCTTCCCAGCTTTTATGTAGGTAAAGGAAAGGAGTTAGTAGCACTTATCAAACTAATAATGGCTTCTATTGAGCCCTGCCTCATTCCAATGCAATAAGATACACAGTGAACATGTGTCATTATGCCATGCATACACACATGCACAACCTACCTTAACTCTGTCAGTAAGAACTCCTAAAAAAAAATTGTAGTGGATCAAATGTCAGACCCAAGACTAGACAGCAGATACCTGGATTCTACAGTAAATGCCTAACCACCAGAGAACACCTGCCTCCCAGCCAAGACACTGAACTTCCTTCTGGACTTTAGATTACCCCCTTGGAAAAAGTTAGTATTAGTTTTGGCCCAGATACCCCTAAATCAGTACACACAGGATATGCCTTCTCCCTCTCTGCCCCCACAAACACACGGCAGAAAAGAAGCCATCTCCACACCCAATTTTCCAACTCCCCCTCTTTTCTGGAGTACACAGAGGCCTCTCTATAGACTTACCTTGTTATTACAGTGATGTCTCATTTTTATAAGATATTTACCCTCACTAAAAAGCCCTATAACGTTATGAGTACATTGGATTAGCACTGATTAAAGCGTTGGTTTTGGATCTTTAGTGAAAGATGGCCAGGCACTCTGCAATCCAACCTCACAGCTCAGGTTCCATTAAGTATAATAATATAGTAAGAGGCTCAATAAAGACCATAACAATTTTCAAAAATTCCTTCAAATTTCTGTTAAAATTTTTGGTAGGTAGAAAAAGTGCATTAAAAGTCCTGTTATGTTAGATGCATCACAGACAGACCAGAGTAAGTAAGCACTTTATTTATTTATTTGGGGGAGGAGGGAGTGTAGGAGCAGGATTTTAGAATTGTACTATGAGAATTAATGTATGATTTGACTTTACCCTGTCAGCCACCCTTTTTGAATAGCAGAAAGGAATGACAGACCAGAACAACTAATTATGGTCAGCCTTTTGTTTTAGGATAAGTTATAATGTCTACTATGGTTTCCTATATGTATTACAAATTAGGCACTCTACTTAAATATACATTTCTTTGTTTTAACGTTTTAGTAAGTAAGAGACAGGATCTTGTATTGTATCTATGTTAAGGAGATTAGAAGAAATGAGAGGGCCTGAAGCCCCAATATGAATTGTTTTAGTTATAAGATTTAGCAAGGCTTGATTTACAATGTATTCTGCTGAATATAAAATGCTGTCTGTATACCTTTGAAGGTTTCTGTAAGAGAGATTGTTTGTGTGAATGAGGAATGAGTGCATCAGGAAAAAGATAAGGTGTGAAAGCCATCACAAATGTCCAGATGGTCAAAAAAAGTGAGATACTTGGAAAGACCAGGAGACAATCAGAAAACATCCATTGTATCCGATGCTAGCAGCATTGATGACCTCAGATGTGAGGCAGGCACTCCCGAAGGCGAGACAACAAATAGAAGATAACGATGGGAAGCCCGACAACAACCATCAAATGATAACAGCAGAAAATCCCAAGATTAGCACCACTTAAGGACTAATGATTACAGGATGACATAGCAAAATGAATGGACTCAAACGGGAATTTGCAACTATAAAGCTGGGATGTTTTGCTATGGAACTCTGGGTTCAGTCCTGCAAAGCCTCGGATCGCGACCGACAAGAGCCCAGCTCCTCACTCGTGCTCAATGTAACTGGCTATTAGATTGCCTCAAGCTACAACAGACTGGTAACTATAAACATCAACTGGTAGGTGTGTGTGTGTGTGTGTGTGTGTGTGTGTGCGCGTGCGTGCGTGTGTGTGTGTAGCAGCATATGCTAACTGTTGTATTTTCAATAAATGTGGCATATTTGCCTTCGCCTGAAAAGATCCCGTGTGCTTTGTATGAGCATAACAAGAGAAGAGAGCAGGGAAGAAAAGTATAATCATTCTAAGTTTTGCTATTTACCTGACAAAAGACAGCCAATTCTTCGGTGACTCATTAAACGTTTTTTAACAGCATTTTCAAACAGAAGCCGAATGTTGCTTTTCACCGTTTCGAGATCCAAACCTGCCACAAAAGGAAACAAGCAAATAGCTTTGTTTCAGGGGTTTCCATTAAGGCTTTGCTGGACTAAACTAAATAAGGATACAACATTCTTCGCTATCAAATGAATTTCAGACAAGGATGCAGGAGCTCCAATATATTCGCAGGCAGTCACATACAAAGAGAGCCCCCAAGTATCACACCCGTACAGAATAAGGTTTCTTTGCAGCTCTTTGCCAAATAATTCTACCACGTACGCCACACAATACAGGTTACATGTTCATGAAAAATTAAGTAATGAATTATTCTGATTAATTTAAAACCAGGTTATAAAAATCAGTTCTTTGCTGTGTTACCTGCAGGCAGATTTTCCACTGTATCATAAGCAGCATGCAGAGGTTCATCTTTACAACTATGAAATTTTACCAGTTCCACTGATGCAACTTTGCCAGATGGTTTTAAATCCAACACTTCATAGTGTCCCGGAAGAAATGGCTCCACTTTAGGACAAGTGGACATTGAGTGCTTTAAGTTGATAAGACCTGCAGACATGAAAACATGTGGAGAACAAATTTTCAGGAGTTTCTGAGTATTTACCATGCCCATCATCAGGGTTCCTGAGCTGCTTAAAAGTAGAACCAAAATATTTTTCTCCCGATTATCTATTATAGTCTAATTCTGCCCTGGCTGGTACAACGATGAGGGGAAAAAAAAAAATATGTTGCCTGTGCCCTCCTCTGGTGCAGGAGTCCTGCCAACAACAGATTGGGTTGAGACATGTTTTAGAGTAGCAACAAAGTGAACTGCAAACAGACAGGGTGTGCCCTGTAACTAGCACTTGCTGCTAACAGCAGCATGCAGCACATGATACCCCCATCTAGCTATGATAAAGCCACCAAAACAACAGACAACAACCTCATTGGGTCATGGTTCAGAGGCTACCATATTATCTTTTAACTCTATGGAGAAACCCTACCTACCTTGTTGCCTGTGTGGGGAAAGAGGCTCTTGACACTCACTTCATCCCCTAATTCACCAAAGGGTCTGGTCCTGTGCTTATTGAAGTCAATGTCAAAACTCCCATTGACTTGAATGGCACAGGATCAGGTCTCAGTGCAGCACAGGGCAAACTTTACTATAACTCAGCTTCTAACTGCTAAGTAGTATTTTACTACTGGGATGTTTTAGGGAAAATATGGCATAATTGAAGACAGTGACAGGGTCAAGTGCAGTACATTTACTGCCTGTGTGAGCTTGAAAGAGAGAAATTAACAAATTTACATATAAAACCAAAAAGAGGTTAACAAAAACCACTAAGTGGCCAAAGTCACTGCAGAGTTGATATTAAAATAAGTAATTATTTGTATCAATTTAGCAATTCCATAATTACTAAATTATAGACTCAGAACCTGAATGTGTTGTTTCTAATAAAGGCCTCAGAATCAGACTTGCACTAAAATTGTCAAGGGCCATATTTTACTTTAATTCTACACGTCAAACTTCTGGTGAAATCACAGGGAGTATTTTGCAAAAACTGATGGTTTTTTGCACATGGTTATTTGGATGTAGCCAGATGAATGTCAAAACATCAAGTTATCTCAGCAGTGATACAGAAGGGAACTGAGAGCTGAATCCAGGAGTCCTTATTGGGAAAAAAAATACCATAGGCAGTTAAGCACAAATAAAAAGACTGTAGGATTGAGTCTCTGAGATTGCATCATTACAATGGTCGAGCTAATTTGGATGCAATAACTAAACACACATACAGCAGTTAAAGGGTAAATGTGAGGAGACAAGAGATTTATTTGTATCTTGTTCAAATAAACTCCCTTCCTATCCCAGTTTGATAGTGTTTATACATATTAATGTCTATGGTTCCAGCATTTCATTGTTTTTCTAAAAATAAAGAACGGGTGGAAGTAGGGTGACCAGACATCCCAATGTTATCAGGACCATCCTGATATTAGGGCCTTTGTCTTATATAGAAGGTGTGGCCAAACTGTAGCTCGTGAGCCGCATGCAGCTCTTTTACAGTTAAAGTACGGCTCCCGGAGCCCCCCAACATACCCCTCCTCTCATTCTCCACCTATAAGACTGGGCAGGGGGGAGCTCGGGGCTTTTACCCTGTGGCAGGGTGGTGGGACTAGGGGCTTCTGCCCTGTAAAGGGGGGAGGAGGTCTAGGAGCTTTAGCCCAGTGGGGGGTGAGGGCAAATCGGTGCAGAAGCCCCACACCACAGCAGGCACCGCCCCGCAGGTCAGGTTGTGCACGTCTTGAGGCTCTCTAACCTCTGAAGATTATTGTATATGGCTCGGAGGCTCAGTAAGTTTGACCTCTCCTGTTATATATGCAACTATACCCCTCTCCACCTCTCTCCCGTTACACACAAGAAAAAAAAAAAGAAATGTCCCAATTTTTCACACTTGCTATCTGGTCACCCTAGGTGGAAGTATCAGGTCTAATTGACATTGACTTCACCTGACTCCTATATAACTGATCAGAATCAAGACCTCAAATATTATCTGAAATCAGATAAAGATACCTGGCAGTCATAACTATGTAAAAGTAGATAAATTGATTTTTAGCTATGTTAAGAGGCCATTCAACTCTAAAAAGTCTTCCTATTTATAAAATGTCTATCTTGAGTTCTATTTACATTTAAAAACAAAACAAAAACAAAACAAAACAAAAAAACAGATGGGAACCACATGATTTTATTTTATACTGACCAGATTCAAATACCAATAATTTTGTTGCTCATTTTTATATATCCTTAACGATTATCAAGAGAATGAAATTTGTGTTCCTCCAAGACTTTTTATATTTTGACTCAACAGCAGTGATGATGAAGTTGATTACTAAATTACTGAACTTTATTGATTTTACCTTTTGCCTCAGAGCAGACACCCAAGAATCCATCTTCAGTCAGCACCTTAAACAATGGCCTGACTCCATATGTATCTCTTCCCAGAAACACTTTCCTGTTTGCAGTGTCCAGCAGGATGAATGCAAACACACCATCTAGCATGCAGGCTGTTTGCTCTATTCCTCCTCTGTTGTAAAGATGAAGGATTACCTCGCCATCTACTAAAGTTTGATATTCAAATCCAAACTGCTTTTGCAGCTAAAGAAAATAATTATTAGAAAGAAAAAAAGAGATTAGCATTCATAGACACTGACTGCATTCATTTTTACTTAAAAAAAATAAAAGGGAACATTTACTTACTTGTAATTTAAAAAAGAATATAGATTACTTGGTGAATAAGAGTTTGAAAACTTTATAGATGTTTTCATACAAGCAAAGGTAAGGATACATTTGTGTTTCAAATCTGATCTGGGTCCTATTTGCAGCTCTGCCACTAACTTCCTCTGCAACTCACTTCAGGGACAAATTTTCAAAGGTAGCTTAAAGTTGTGTGTGCTTCAGTTGCTGGGTGTAAAATTTGAGACACCCTGTGTCTGATTTTGAGAGACACTGAGCTCACTTAATCTAAAATTAAATCTCTTAATGGGAACAATAATACTTATCTACCTTACAGGGGTGTGGCATTGCTTAATTCATTAAGATTTCTAAAGCCCTTTGGAAATTAACCGAATTTGCTTCAATTATACAATACAGTAATAATACTTTGACCTGAGAATTTCATTTTGCCAGTTTAACTGGAGGAATTAAAACAAACAAACAAACAAACAAACGTTTGTTCGGTGAAATTTAAGATTCTTTCATAAGCAAAAAAAAGCAGTTTCAGATGCCAAAAGTTTTAGCAGCCATGACTCATGAGTATGCTTCATGCCCTTGTTGTGCTACTTTTAAAAATTATTTCTACCATCTACTGGATGGTAGAAAATCATCTAAAAATAACCTGTAAGAGAGCAACTGTAAAAAAGGTTACTATCACTATATTTTTGATAATTTAATAATACTTTTTAAATCATGAGGTGAAATCTTGGCCTCACTGAAGTCAAAGGGAATTTTGTCATTGGTCACCATGGAGCTCACCTATGGTTCTTTAACAAATAAGCTCCAAAAACATACTTGCCAACTGGAAATCAACCTCTTTACTCAAATTGTTTTTAAACTACATCAGTGCACACATCATTTTATAACTCCCACTGATGGCAATGCAAGTTTTGCCTGATTAAGAACTGCCGGGTTGGACTCATGTTCAGAGTCTGTTTTTAGAAAGCAGTAAGTGCTACTGAAAATGACCTTAACATACTGCAGAACACAGCAAGTATTGCAGACTGCTGATACAAGGGACTCATCATTGCTTTGCTCTGCAGTTTGTTATGGTCATTTTCAGTAGCTTACAGCAAAAATCAGACACTGAAAAAGCCACACTCTGCAGCACTTAGTTAGTCAAACTGCCAGTGACATCAGTGGGAGCTTGACTGAGTTAGCATTACAGAGTTGGGCCTTTTGCTAACAATCATAGCTGCTACTTACCCATATGTTCCATACTTAACATGCTGGTGTGACTGACTATATATAGGCCTGGATTCAGGAAGGTACTTATAAACGTGCATAACTTTAAGGATATGGGTAGAACCAGACAATAATTTAGGGCCACAGTGCCAGGTTTTCAAAAGGTATTTAGGTACCTAAAGATGCAGATAAGCATCTAATGGGATTCTCAAGAGTGCCTAAGTTGAGCACCCAACTCCCAATCATTTCAATGAGATTCAGGACTGGTCTACACTAGGAACTTACATCAGCATAGCTACATCCTCACCGCTGGGAGACGCAGCTATGCAGACCTAACCCCTGGGTTATGTCAAAGGAAGAATTCTTCCGTCAACCTAGTTACCACTTCTAAGGGAGACGGATTAACTACAGCAATAGGAGAACCCCTCCCGTTGCTACAGTGCATATCTACACTGAAGCAGTACAGCTGCGTCGCTGTAGCGCTTTAAGTGTAGACATACCCTTAGACACCTAACCTGTTTAGGTGGTTTTGAAAATTCCACTAGATCCCTATCTGCATTTTTAGATGCCTAAATACTTTTGAAAATCTGGCCCATCATGAACACTGTATTGATCTATATTAAGATTATTTAAATCATGTCCTACCTCACCTGATATGATGAGATTAAGCAGAAACATAAATAATATACAACTAGGACAGTAGAAGAGCTCCCCCAAAATAATCTGCAGAATACCAAATTTAAGATGACTTTATTTATTTATTTATTGGGGGGGGGTACTTTTTTTTTCTTTTTTCTAACTCCCAAATTCTTTATTAGTAAGCACTGACTATGCGCTTACCCCTTGGAAGCTTAAAATTGGAGTAGATTTCTTTACTAAGTAATTTTTCCTCTTTCCATTTATACACAGTCACTATTTACTGTAAATATTTGAAGGACTATTGTATTCTGAGTCTCTCTCATATACTTATGAATTGACTCCAGATTTTCACCCAAACAGTTTGTTTTTGAAGTTGCATCATTTGATTATTTGCTCTGACATTCTAGTCCACAGTGTTTTAGAGAAGTTCCAAATCTTCACCGGCACTGAGTTACTACAGATCACAGTTGTTTTTTTACCTGTCTGAAATTGTAGATTTCTCCATTGTAACATAGCCATAAATATGGAAACTTCTTCACCCGAATAGGCTGCATGCCATATAATTGATCAACAATCGCCAGACGATGGAAACCAAAACAACAGTTGGTGAAGCCATTGACGTTTTCAAAACGAAATGCATCAGGACCTCGGTGAGCTATTTTCATGGCACTTAGACACTGGACAGAAAGGCATTCATCGCTTCCAAAAAGGGCCCAGATACCACACATTTTGAAATCTCTTGCAGGCTGTGTCACAGCTACTTAAAATGAAGAACCTGTTAGCAGAAAGATATGTGTTTGGGGTTTCTTTGTTTTTTAAACAATTACCAAGCCTATGGCCTTTCTCGCTCAGGGGTGTGAAAAAACACCCCCGAGCGCTGCAAGTTTCGGCGCCGTAAAGTGGCAGTGTAGACAGTGCACCAGCGCTGGTAGCTACTTCCCTCGTGGGGGTGGGTTTTTTACAGCACTAGGAGAGAGCTGTGGCAGCGCTTTAACGTTGCTAGTGAAAAACATACCCTATTTTAAAAGGGATAAACTGAAAAACAGAAGAACGTGTTTTTCCTTATTTACTTTGTGTATTTGACAGTACTAATGTTTTCACCCCTCAGCTCTACATAGTCAGTTCAGCTGTTTCACTATTTTGTATTTCCTCTATTGTTTGCGTGGGTCGTCCACATAGCAATGGGGGGAGGGGGGGGGAATTGTGAACAGAAAACGGAAATGGAGTTGCCAAGCCACAAAAATTGGCAGACAGACTCAGAGGTAGGTGTAGGTACTTCAAAACTACTTTCAATTTATTTTTAATTGACTAGATTTCAAATTGGCAGTGTCTCTTTAACACTGCAGGACAACTTTTTTCAAATGTTTTGACCATGGAGTGAATTTATGGAGGGACAGGAGGTAACCCCATTTCATTTAGCAAAAATTCATCTAAAAACCCTCCTTTCCCCAGTAATCTCAATGGTGATACGCAGCCCAAGTAACACGTATTGCTTTATTCATATCCTCTGCCTGATGCAATACTGGTGTCTTCCTCTGACGCATTTCTTAGGAGTACAGCTTTGCACAGCAATGAGTCAGTAAGCCTCTCCTCTTAAGGACTGCATAACCCACATGATGCCCAGCGGCTGAGGTTCCATGTGGGCAGAGGAAACTGCCCACACAAATCAGTTAACAGGATCAGGACTTTAGTCCGCAAACTATAATAGAGACCAGTGTCTGCCTCTGTGTATTCATCACCTAGCAGAATGGGGCCCTCAACCTTCGGGTCTTCTAGGCACTAATGCAACACATAGCAAGGCCCCATTCCTCCAGGCATGTGCCATCGGAGCAGTCTCATGTGCCATAAGCAGGCGGGTAAGAGTTTGGAGGATCGGGGCCTACAGGAGAAGCTGGCAAAAGAAAAACATTAACATGCTTCACGCGAGTGACCAATGCCACCATCAGAAACGGCTTTTATGCCCAGCTGCCCCTGGGCGTGCGCCATTCCCCGCAGCTGGAGGGCGCGGTCCGGGAGGGCACCCAAGCCAGTAGGTGGGGAGCAGCGCACACCCCGGCCAGGCACAAACCAGGAAGGAGCTCGGTACGGGGGAAGCAGCGCGGCGGGCGGCAGCAGCCCCCACCCACACCAGCCGTGCGGCGATAGCTCCCCCCGGTGCCCTGCCCGCCAGCCACGCGGTGCGCGCCCTCCCCGGGGAGAGCCAGCGGCTGCCGGGCACAGCGAACCGCCGCCGCCCTCCCTGCCTCGTTACCTCTGCTCCGCCTCCAGCGCCGGGCGAGGCTCCAGCAACCCCCAGCCAGATGCTGCTAGGGAGGCTCCTGCTCCAGGGGGTCAGGATGCTGCTAACCAGACAGACCGACTGAGGCACTAGTCTTCCCCGCCACTCCTGACCTGCCGAGCAGCGCCGGTGAAACCTGGCTCCTCCTCCCAGTCTTCCTGCTACTGAAACACGGAGCGAGGTTTCATCATGCCGCAGCCCTTCGCTGCTCCGCCCCAATCTCACCACCAAGCACAGGGAGGCGCTGCGCTCTGCTCTGCTGTACACCTGGTTCTTCACTGACTCTAGATTTATATTATTTAACTCAGCAACCTGGCGCCAGCCATTTCCTGAATTTCCTGCGCCTCCCCGTAAGGCGGGCAGGGGAGCCTGTCAATCTGTTCACAAGGAACGTTTCTCCAGAAAGAAAAGAGACACCCTCCCCCCCCCCCACACACACAAGCAAACAAACACATGTTCTGTGCCAGATTAAATACAAATATTAAAATAGTCGTGTCAAAAATGTCCTTGCTAGGGTGCGATACACTGAGCATAGTCAGCTAATGGTGTCTCCAGTTGTGAGGAAAGCAGGGAGGCTATAAATATTCCAGCCAGAGCCATATGGTATTATACAGCTATCAAAGCCATTTCCCAGTATACACATGAGTAGATACAATTAAAGATGATCAGAACGCACAGTCATACTGTTATCCCACTAAAACTACTTCCAAAGGTCCTATTCTCCATCACTTGTTATTACTGGCACCCCGTTGCAAAGTGGTATAGACGTGAGAGCCTTCCAAGGCGGCTGCCAGTTAGAGGAAAAATTACTGACACAGTCTGGGTATAATCTTAGTGCAACTTGTTTATTTTACACTATAAACACCAGTCTTTAAACAGAGTTGGTCAAAAACAGCATGCACGCAATCCCCATTTTTATGGATCTCAGCCCAAATACCAGTGTCTAATTCCCAGCAACACTACCTCAAGCATAAATTCCAGTTGGAGAGGCCTAAAGCAGAGACCAAACTCCCTTGGGGTTTGCCACAGCTCCTCCCAAAACTGACAACACAGCATTTCTTCTAAGACTAAATATTTACTCACAAGCTAGGAAAAGGAACTTGAAAGAATAGGCGACAAAGAGTCTTTGAGTTGGCTTTTTAAATACCTTCATGCTGTTTCACATCTGATACTCATTGATGAAACGTAGGAGCCTTGTCTTATAACAGGCTTATTCAAAGTGATACAAGCTACAAAAGTGAGATCTTGGAAGAGTGTTGCCGTTTTCATAATGTAATAAAAATACTGCAATGTTAAATAATAGTTGTTAACAAATAGTGTGTAATAAGCATGTCATAAAAACAAATTTTATATTTCCAAGATCACTGCTTTTATAATTTATACTCAGGTAAAGGAGAAAATCCCTGGAAATATTCATTTTCAGAAGGGGGTTCACGAGATTTGACATTTTAGTGAAAGGGGTTCACAGGTTGTTAAAGTTTGGGAACCACTGCCATACAGCAATCAGATCCAGTGTCTCCTGTTTGCTCCATGCTGGAGCTCATTTGCAATTCTGGGGGGACTGCATGGTCACCTGTGCTGCTGAGCTCACCACGCTGACCAAACAGGAAATGAAATTCAAAAGTTCCTGGGGCTTTTCCTGTGTACCTGGCTAGCGCATCGGAGTTGAAAGTGCTGTCCAGAGCGGTCACATTGGAGCACTCTGGGATAGCTCCCGGAGGCCAATAACATCGATTTGCGGCCACACTACCCCAAATTCGACCCAGAAAGGTCAATTTTAGCGCTACTCCCCTTGCCGGGGAGGAGTACAGAAGTCAATTTTAAGAGCCCTTTAGGTCGACGGAACGGGGTTGCTTGTGTAGACACATTCATTATAAAATCGACCTAACGCGGCTAAATTCGACCTAACCCTGTAGTGTAGACCGGGGCTGAGTTTAGTTCCTTAAGTCTAGATGATCCAGGACTGTGGACCCACTTGAGCAGTAGCCTGAGGGACTTCCTTGTACTGCATGGGCCACAGCAAGTGAAAAACTTTATGTTCCCCAAAGACAATGAAAATAGAAGTTTCCATCAAGTGAAATCTCCAATGGCGACAAAGTGGAGAGGCCATGGCTTATGTACTCAAAAACCCAGAATGCTGCGTACTGTTTTTGTTGCAAACTCTTCCAGTCTAATGTTCCAGCCACATTTGGTTTCTACAGGAACAAAGGACTGGAAAAATCTGGCTAGAAATCTGGCTTGCCATGAGAAGGCAGCAAATCACCAGAGAGCATTCCATAGGTGGAAAGAGTTTGAGATGAGACTAAGGTTAAAGGTCACCATAGATGATCAGCATCAAGAGAAGATTGCATCAGAGTCTTTTTACTGACAAAATGTTCTGAAAAGGCTCATTGCCATTGTGATAATGCTTGCTACACAAAACTTAGCACTGCGTGGCACTTCAGATGAGCTGTATGTGCCAAACAATGGAAACTTCCTTAAAATTGTGGAGCTGATGGCTGAGTTTGATGCTGTACTCCAGGAGCATCTAAGAAGAGTCACCACCCAAGAAATGTACACACACCACTAACTTGGAAAAACAATTCAAAATGAGATCATACAGTTACTGGCAACAAAAGTCAAACAGAAGATTGTGGCAGATCTGAAGTCAGCAAGATATTACTCTGTTATTCTGGACTGCACACCTGACATCAGCCATATGGAACAAATGACTTTAATGGTGTGTTTTGTAACAACAGTACCTAGTGAAAATGTCCCTGCAATGGTGACTGTCAGAGAGCATTTTCTAGAACAAGGGTAGGCAACCTATAGCATGTGTGCCGAAGGCGACACGCGAGCTGATTTTCAGTGGCACACTCACTACCCGGGTCCTGGCTACTGGTCCGGGGGGCTCTGCATTTTAATTTAATTTTAAATGAAGCTTCTTAAACATTTTAAAAACTTTATTTACTTTACATACAACAATAGTTTAGTTTTATATATTATAGACTTACAGAAAGAAACCTTCTAAAAACGTTAAAATGTATTACTGGCACACGAAACCTTAAATTAGAGTGAATTAATGAAGACTCGGCACACCACTTCTGAAAGGTTGCCGACCCCTGTTCTAGAATTTATTGACATTGATGATACTACAGGAGCTGGTATGACAAATATGCTTCTTAAAAAGCTGGAAGATACAGGAATTGCGATAGCTGACATGAGAGGTCAGGGCTATGATAATGGTGCCAACATGAGAGAAAAGAATAGAGGAGTGCAGACACAGATCCGAGAGATAAATCCTCAAGCTTTTTTTGTCCCATGCAGTTCTCATTCATTGAACTTGGTGGTCAGTGATGCAGCATCAGCTTCTAGTGAGGCTGCTGATTTTTTTAATGTAATTCAGAGCATCTATGTATTTTTCTCTGCATCAACTCATCGATGGCAAATTTTGAAGCAACATCTGGGAACATCCTCTCTGACACTGAAACCACTGAGTGCCACACGATGGGAAAGTTGAGTGGAGGCGATAAAGCCTATCAAACACCAAATTGGGAAGATAGATGATGCCATAGTTGTCATTATGGAGGATAATGCTATGACAGGAACTGTTCATGGGAGAACAGTGGCAGAGGGAAATGGAATCACCAGAAACATACATAACTTCAAATTTCTGTGTGGCTTAGTGTTGTGGCATGACATACTGTTTGAAATAAATGTTGTAAGCAAGAGACTCCAAGGTGTTGACCTTGATATATCTGGAGCAATGGAACAACTGGACAAAGCAAAGTCAGACCTACAGTCTTACCAGTCAGATGAGGGATTTCAAAACATTCTGAAGAGTGCACAGAAATTGGCAGAGGAACTGCACACTGAAGCTATTTTCCCACCCATTCAGGAATACAAGAGTCACCGAAGAAGAAGACATTTTGATTATGAGGCACGGGATAATCCCATAAGAGATCCCAAACAACAATTCAAAGTTGAATTCTTTAACCAGGTGCTAGATTGTGCAATACAGTCAGTTGAAGAACGTTTCATGCAGCTCAAGGAACATAGCAGTATATTTGGAATGTTGTATGATATTCCAAAACTCCTCACTATACCTGAAGACCTACACCAGCAATGCAGGGACTAGAGACAGTGTTGACACATGATGACATGCGCGATACTGATGCGAGTGATTTAGGTCATGAACTGAAAGTCCTTTCAAGATACATTTCAGCAGGATCAACTACAAAGGCACAAATAAGATGTGCTCAAATAAGATGACCACCCTCTTTCCAAATGCTTTTGTTGCTCTGTGTATACTTCTAACACTTCCTGTAACAGTTCCAGTGGAGAACACAGCTTCTCCAAGCTGAAGTTAATAAAAACACATCTACGCTCCACGACACAGGAGAGGCTGGTTGGCCTTGCAACCATCTCAATAGCTCATGAGCTGGCCCAGACTGTGGACCTTCAGGAAGCAGTTCAAATCTTTGCAACCAAGAAGGCATGGAAAGCACCACGTTGATTATTCAAACAGATAAAAATGCCAGTGTTTACTATGCAGACAAGAAAAGTTACATTTGCTGTTCAGGCGTTTGAAAGTTAAGTGTTAAAATTTTTGAACAAGGCATTTTAAGTTGTTAGTTCTCCTTTATTGGGGTAGGTAGCAGAGCAGTACCATGAGAGGAGCAGAACAGGAAGAAGGCAGAATTGAGACCTTTCAAAGTTTTGGCCCAAGCGAGGGGCCATGGGGCCGTCATTTGAGCTCCCCGCCTCAAGTGCCAAAATGTTGTGGGCCGGCCCTGACCAAACCCTATATGTGACTAAATTCACTTAATGCCTACATTTTCAGGGTAAAAGTTCCCTCTGTGCCTAAGTTTCTGCCTTTGATCACGCTCGCTGCTGCCTCACTCTAGGTGTCTGGATGCCTATCTCCCACCTAAGCCCCAGAGCAATCCACAAATTGGGGGAAGATGGATGGCCAGAACCTAAGTTGCATCCAGTCGATATGGACAGAGCTGTCTACCAAGTTGGATCCCATTCAAAATCCACCTGAAGGAGGAAGTGGTGCCCACCTTACAACTTTTTGCCCACTGGTTAGGGCACTCACCTGCGAGATGGGAGACCAGATTAAATTCTCCCCTTGCAGGCAGAGGGGGAAAAAGAATTTGAATGGGGTTTCTCACACCTCTCAGAAGAGTGCTCTATCCACTGACCTATGGGTTATTCTGGGATCTTCCAGAATCTCTCCTGCTGAAGCTGCTCCATTCTGGATAAATAACGAAAGAGTGATTGGAGCAGGGGGACTGAACTCTTGTCTTCCATCTCCCAGGATGGTGCCCTAACCACCAGGAGACAGAGTCATCCCCCCACCCTCTGATCCTATGACTGTCCCACTGTGGATAAATACTTAAATCGTCATAGGACCAGAGAAAGAGGGAATGACTCTGGTTTAGTGGTTAGAGCACCCATCTGGAAGGTGCGAGATGCAGGGGCCAGTCTGCCCACCCCAATCACTATTTCATCATTTATCCACAGTGGAAGATCTTAAGTGGGACAGATTGCAGGATCCCCCACATCATAATAGGTCAAGGCTCAGTAGTTCACTTGCTCTGCTGAGACATGAGAGACCCCTGTTCAGATCCTTTCTCCTCTCTGGCAGAGAAGAGAGGAATTGAACCTAGTTTTCCCATATCCCTGGTGAGTGCTCTACCACTAAGCCTGGATGTAGTCAGTTATTGCCATGAAAGGTGTCTTAGCCCACTCCCCTCTGGTTTGTAACTTCCACTGCCTAGCTTAGGTGGCTCTCCACCTCGCATGCTGGCTTTTGTTGATCATATTGTAAGGTGCCTCTCTCTCTCCCCATTCAGTGTATAGGGATCCGAGTCCCATAACTCAGGGTTCATGGATTTTAGTGTTGTTCCTGAGATTTTCAAGACTCAAAAAAGTTAGGTGTTGTTACGCTGAGCATTGCAACACCTAAGTCCCTTTATGATCTGGCCTTACTCCTTACTTGCTTATGTTCCTTCTAGGTAAGGGATTCTGGATTCTGTAAGTAGGTAAACTATTATTGCTATCATATAAATAATAAGACAAAATCTAACCCATCATTACTCTTCACTAGCTAGAAACCAATTCAATATACTGTTTTCCAAAATAACCAGCCTCACCACTCTTCATCAGTTTCATCACACACCATAAACCACTTCTAAAATAATTCAAAATGCAATGTAAGTGGCTAAGGGCTAAATAGTTAATGTTTGGGAAGTGCTGAGTAATAGCAGGCCATATTTTGCTTCTAATTTATATTGAGCAGTACCTCACCCATATTATTATGTGCCATCTTTAATGACAGAGGGATTTATCATTAATATAAAATAATTCATGAACTTAAACACACCAATTTTTACACAGATTCAACGTTTAAGTTTCTGAATGTTTTAATTTTAATCTTTCATAGAAAGATCACACAAGATTTCCAAATTCAGGCCCGATATCAATTTCTCCAGAATTAGATCACAAGATATGCTGCTAAAACAACATTATTTTGAACCTTATCTTAAATGCCATAACGCCATGCATAATCCCACTACATAACTTGTTATTAATTATATTATTAATTATTTATTGTTAATTGTATTTATTGTTAATTATTAATTATTAATTATTATTATTATTTTATTATGCCAGGGACATAGTAATCTGCCCAAAATATGGAATAGCCAGACAAAGGAATGTACATGCAAGTGCTGGAATTCTGGGCCCCTTCCTGCAATGCTTCTGAAGTGTGGTTTCTGCAGGGGCTGCTAGAGCACAAAATGTGCACCCTCTGCTTCCCTTCCTAACTACCTTTTTTTGTTTATGCATATGAAGTACAGATGGCCTGAATTAGACTCATAAGTAATCCATTACAGTGTCATGGATACATATTAATAAGATGCGGAATATCAAAAGATTCAGATTTGTTCAGATAAGTGTGTAAAAGTGTCTGAGCCAATCTGGTCTGCAAGCCTCTGATCCAAAACCCACTGAATTCCATTGAAAGATTGACTGTAATGGGCTTTGGATCAGGCCTATAACTGGGATGGAAACATTCTGAGAAAAAATTATCATGTGAGGGTTACCAAGCTTCAGCTGGGTCATATATATTATACTGCATTCTCATTGATATTTCCAGCCTATGCCAAAACCAGGAAACTCAGGAACTGCCAAAGTACCGTATATACTCGATCATAAGCTGGTTCCTTTATAAGATGAACACACACACACACACACCCCGCCCAGATGGATACGTAAAAATAGAAAATTTGTATAAGCCGACCCTATAATTCAGAGGTCAGCAAACTTGGCTCCCGGGCCATCAGGATAAGCCGCTGGTGGGCCGAGATGGTTTGTTTACCTTGAGCGTCCGCAGGCACGGAGGTAAACCTAAGTAAACAAAGTGTCCCGGCGCGCCAGCTGCTTACCCTGACAGGCCAGGACAGCAACTGGTGGGGAAATTTTTGGGGGGGGAGAAGCTGGGAGTCAGGGGTAACCCCTGTGACCACCCTGCACATGACCCCACCCTTAGCCCAGGACCCCCACACTCTCCCCATCCCATCCCTTCCCACATTATCTGGGGAGAGCCAGGGGAGGATGTCTCTGGCCTGGCTGGAGGGCCAGACCGGGCAGCGCGACCGCAGCGTGCTCCAGCGGGCCGGGCGGTGTGGCCACAGCCTGTTCTGGGGGGCGAGGCTGCTCTCCCCGGAGCTGCAGCGGCTTCGGAGGCTGCGGGGAGAGCAGCGTGGCCAGAAGTGGAGCGACTCTGGCCTCACTCTTCTCTTCTGGCTCTGCTGCCTCTCCTTGCTCCCTCTGTTGCGGGGAGGAGCTGTGTTCCATCTCTCCCTCTCTATACCTGTTCATAAGCCGATCCCCTTCTCTGGTGCTTCCCTTTTTTACTAAAAAAAGTTGGCTTATGAATGAGTATATATGGTAAATAGCAAACAAAAGGCTAATTACGTCAAACTTTAAAAGTTCTTACTTAGTCCCTATTTTATCCAGCTCTGTTTGCTTATCCCAGATAATTACATATATCTTGCTAGAAGTTTAATATATATCAATGAAATATTTATTCTAGTACACAGATTATATCTATCATAGTTTTGGCACATACTAGGTATTTATTCAATACTCCACAATGGCTTGATTAAAGTAATTAATCTGTCATGAAAGGATTTACTACAGCATGAATAGTACTTTAGAAATTGCATGATGTTTATCCACAGACAATGCTTCTTGGTTTGCAGATCAGTGACCTGTAGGTATTGTGACATGGCATTCCAGTCTGATGAGAATCTTTAGCTGGCAGACTTCTTTGTACAAAAATAGCTAATTGACAAGTTTCAGCCTGCAGAAAACTTTTATGGATAAATTAAAGACAGGAGCAGAGGGGAACCCTGTTACAGGAGGCCATTCATGCGCATGAGTACATTGGGTTAATTTTGATGGAATAAATAGGCACAGGCAATCAAAAATTTTAACATGACCCTGTCAGTGTGGAATATTCAACAGTTAAACAAGTGTTGGGGTTTTAAGTACAGAGACGTCTGCCTGCTTAGTCCCAGGGCAACAACCACCATTAATTTTTTTAAAAATCTTTCATTAAAGATACAGAAAAAATAAAAACAGCTAAACATTTGTAATTTTCACAATATCCCTTATTCTATTTCCCTTTAACTGTAGGGAGGTTTCATAGGAACAATCCCCACTGCCCAGCTGTCAGTCTTTTAAATGGTATTAGGGATGGTAATAACTGTCTTTATTTGGGGGGAAGAGGAAAAAAATTAGTTGAGATGGGGGTTGTTGTTGTTAAGGTCAGATCCCATTACCTGGTAGACAAAACAAGACAAATACATACAAAAGGGGAGAGAAAAGAAGAAATGGTTACTTACGGTAACTGTGGGTCTTTGAGATGTGATGCAGACGTGTATTCTACTTAGGTGTGTGCGTGCCCAGTGCTCCAGAGCTGGAAACTTTTGACTAGCAGTACCCATAGAGGGGCAGCGTTCACATCTCGTGAACATCTCGCCCCTCCCCTGGCTATATGAGGTGGTGGCTCCCCAACTCCCCCCCGCTCCCGCCACACACAGATCCTTGCACCAAAAGACCATGAGAGGAGACTCCGATGCAGAAGAGACAGAGGATGGATTGTGGAGTCCACATCTGCATCACATCTCAAAGAATCACAGTTACAGTAAGTAACCGTTTCTTCTTCTTTGAATAGATGCAGTTGGTGTATTCTACTTAAGTGACTCACAAGCAGTACCCCATCCAGGAGTGGGGGGTCTCAGAGTCTACCAAAAGAGGGATCCCAGGACCGCCCTTCCGAGGCCTCTGTCTGGTCTGAAAGATGAGGTAATAGCATAATGATCTGTAAATGCATTTATGGATGACCATGTGGCCACGCTGCAAATGTCCAGTGTGACATTGCACTCCATATAATTTTATGAAAATATGCTAATGAGTGTGTTTATAATGTAACTGGAATATGCTTCATGTAAAAGGTCTCTTGTAAGGTATCATTACAAAGCTTATAATCTACTTAGTGTGTTCATCCTATTTGTATGAATGTATCATTCTTGTATCTGAAGCTAAAAATATGAAGTATTACTTTGAACTACTATTTAACTATGCAAAGTGTGGGCCATTAATGGTGGTTTGGAATCTTGATGGCTCCCATTAACCAGTACAATTGACTGCAGGTGGCTCTGTTTACTTGCAAGCCTTCCTGTGAGTCAGGCCGGGAAGAATGAAGGCTTGGGGTCTCACAGGACATGTGACCATGTCACCTGGTACTGGACTCCATTTAGAAGGAGGGGTGGGGACCCAGAGAGACAAAAGATTCCCACCTTGTGCCAAAGCTATAAAAGGGGATGGAACAGAACAAAGGAGGGTCCAGTCATGAGAAATCCCCTAGTTACCACCTGAGCTGGAGCTAACAAAGATTGTACCGGGGAAAGGATTGGGCCCAGACTAGGAAGGAGTCTAGTCTGTGAAAGAAGGTTATTGTAACATCTCTGAGGGTTGAACCAGCACTGTCTCGGCCATATCAGGGCTATGAGGATAAGATTGGCCCCATCCACCTTGAGCTTGAAGATGACCTGAGGAATGATCGGGATTGGAGAAAAGGTATACAAGAGAGTTGACTGCCAGCTGTAGTGGAAGGTGTCGGACAGGGAACCTGGGTTGAAGCCCCCCTGAGAGCAGAACAGGTGACATTTCCTGTATTCCCTTGTGGCAAACAGGTCAATCGTGGGAATGCTCCACACTGTGAAGACGACCTGGAGGACACTTGTCTTCAGGGACCACTTGTGCCACAGAGAAAAATACCTGCTGAGAAGGTCCATGAGATGATTTTGCCCTCTGGGTAAATGGATAGCTATCAGAGTAATGTCCTCCTCGATGCAAAATTACCACAGATTGCCTCTAGGCAGAGCAACCTGAAGTGTTCTCCCTCTTGTTTGTTTACATAGTACATCATGGTGATATTGTCGGTGAGTTTGTGAACCACTGAGTCTCTGATACATTCCCGGAAGGCACTGAATTCATTGTGGATGGCCCAAAACTCCAGCTATGGAGCAAAGCCTGACCAGTGTCTGTACCTTCAGCGAGCCCAGGTGTGCCACTGATTTCAATGGCAGTTAGGAATCTAAATACATTTGAAGATCTGGGCTTGAGTGGCTATGTAGGTGTCCCAAACTCAATTATTCTATAGAACACTTGAGAATGAAGATGTCCCATGCAAAGCCCATTCACTCAGTCTTTGTTCAGATGATGTGGATTTCACCAACTGGGTATGTCTACACTGCATTGTAACCCAATGTTAGAGTGAACTTACCCATGTTAGAGAACCCAGGGCTTGAGAGTCTACACTAATTCTTAACCCTATGTTAACAATTTTCTAACCCGGGCTCGAACCTGGGGTTCTGGAGTCCGCAATGCAGCACAAAGACCCAAGTCAAACCAACCATATTCCATACTCCCTAGCACCCTCCCAAAATGTGGCCACTCTTGCCCCTTGATGCACTGAGGAAAAATTTGACTGTCCACCCTGCATGTGACAGGAAGTTTGAACAGCCTGGCAACGCATCCTGCTGAGAAGTCATTTTGGTCAGTGCACTCCCACCTAGGTTTCCTCCAGCAACGTGGAGGAAATGCCTTTAGAAGAACTTCTCTTGCTTGCACTTTCACTCTTGTGTCAGGAAATGAGCAGAGCTTCCATGAGACACTGGTGGACATTTCGGCAGCGTTTTCTGATCCACCAAAGGCACCTGATGGATTTTATGATGCAGCAACAGGAGAAGAAGACAGAGGAGGGAAGAGCACCCTGGCATCGCAGACTTGCGCTGGCGGATGCTGCTCAGTACAATGGTCATAGCTGCTGATTCCCCCTATCTAGTCTGGGGCTTCTGGTGCAAGGTCACAAGCACAGACTGGTGGTGCAGTTTGGAACCCCATTTTTTCTAAGCCAGCAATTACCTCAGGAATATCTTTAATGCCCATCACCTTGGGGTAAACCACACACCTGATTACCTCAGAAACCTCCACCACCACTTTACTCACAGTCGACTTTTCAACACCAAACTGGCTGTCAATGGACCTGTAGCAGTCTGGGGTAGCCAGCTTCCTGGACTGGCAAGGGTGTCTTTATGCAGGAGGGTCAGGGCAAGCTGCCCACAAAGCTCCAGAAATGTAGCTTTTCTTCATGCAAAAGTTCTGGACCACGCTTCCTGGCCAATGGGAGCTGCGGAGCCGGCACTCAGGGCGGAGGCAGCGAGCAGAGCTGCCTGGCCATGCCTCCACCTAGGAGCAGAGGGAGGGGAATGTCACTGCTTCTTGGGAGAGGCGGAGTCAGGTAGGGAGCCTGCCAACCCCGCCCCTCCCCAGCACCCATGGCGGCTCCCAGGTCGCCTCCCCACCCCCCAAGATTTAGTCAGGGGTATATAGTACAAGTCATGGATAGGTCACGGGCCGTAAATTTTTGTTTACTGCCCATGACCTGTCTATGACTTTTACTAAAAATACCCATGACTAAAACATAGCCTTAATCATGACTGTATAATGGGATGCAGAGATAGCAATACATTTTCTTGACATCATAAAAGGTTTTATGTAAACACGTTAAAACAGTACAAAACAGTCACCCATTGCTAGGCAGGCCAGCTGCTATTATAACACCCCAAAACAACAGATGAACATTTCCAAAACTAACCAAAACAAAATGTGCATGTGTGACACAACCCCCCTACTGCTGCATGTCCCCTGGCCCCACAGACTTTTTTCCCTTCTTTCTTCATTTTCCCATGCTCTTGGTGCTGGGGATGGGGGGGGGTAGAAGTATCCACAGGAGAGGGTTCAACAAGGAAGGCTGTATGGGATTTATTTGCCCTGCCCTTCCCTTCATGGGGCCTGATTGCATAGGCCACGCCAACATGGAGTTATCCAAGCTACCTCTGGGCTGAGAGTATGTTGCTGGGGGATCATGTTGTAGTGGGGGAGAAGCAGAAGGAGCCGGTGCTCTTCCAGGCATGATGGAGATGAGTCACTCAAACAATTCTCTGTTAAGCTCTGTCCTCCTTTAGCCACCGTTTGTTCTAGGAACTGCGCTGCAACTGCCTGCTCCCTTGCTGAAATCCTGTCCTCCAGCTGCACGGTGAGCTTCGGCCTTTCCTTTGCTTCTCAGCTTGCCATTTCTCTGGTTTTAAGCCCCTCGGCTTCTGGTACTGGACCTGCTTGTGAGCCCTCTCAAGAACATCGACCATAACTTCCTCACAGAAATGCTTCCTCTTGGAACGGTCCATGAAGCTATGTTGGGCCAGGGATTGAGTTGTAGATGTACAGCAGCAGAGGTCGAGGGGCCTGAAACAGGACAAGAAACAGAGGGTTATTGTCTAAAATAGCTCAGTGGAAGAGCACAACATTAATTCTTGTGGAATTTCAAGGATATAAAATGTTATATTTCAAAACTGAAGCACAATATATTTGAAAAGGATGCTTCAGTTCGCAGAATCTCCCCGGATACAGAATGGTTAATCACAGTTATAGAAAAAGTGCAGAGGCAATGGTAAGTTTAAAATTACAAGCTGTTTGCGGTGAGACAAGTGGCCTTGCTACAAAAGGGTTTTTTTCTGTCATTTCAGCCTTTCACATTTTGGAGAATATATTTGTTCCTGGGGTGCCCTATTAACAAAGAGAGACGTTATTCCAAGCTGCTGGTGGGAAACCTGCAGTGTATGCAGCCAAAGTAGTTAAACATATTGTGACTGAACAGCACATCTATGTGGAGCGAACTAGTTAGCTACGGAGGTGGCCCTTAAAAATATGCCCTTCCCTGAAAAGTGACTATTTGGAGTTCTTGCTTCAGGAAGTTAACAGCTATCACTAAAAGGCACTGGATCAGAATCCATGTGGGAATTAACAGGATGCTGGGTTATTTTACACATAGCTTACCCTGTTATGGCTGCATGCAAACATGCTGAACTCCACAACCTTCCTTCTCCCCGCTCCGACACATTTCTGAATAAAAAACAATACCTCAGTCATACTTGGGAGAAATGATTTTGTCAATCACAGACTGCCTGGACTACCTCTAACAGAAACGTTCACTGGTTCCAGGCAGCTCTATAGATTGTTGAGTGATTACTGAGCAGTAAACTTAAAGCCATTATTACTTCAAGGAAAATAGCAGTGACCCTAGCAAAAAATCTGTGCCTTTCCAGTAAAAACACTCTTTAAAGCTGTTCTTTACTGTTTGCATTTCCCAGTTTCCATTTTGAACTCCACTTGGTGATGGGGGGAGGGGGAAATGCTAAGGTGCTGGCATACAATCCACCATTAGTAGATACATGTTGCTAGCTGGGGCTTCTCATAAATTTTGCATTGGTTCTTAGAGTGGAAATCCCTCCCATTATTGTAGTAATAAGCTTTAAATTGGAGTCAGAAACATACCGAGCTCAGGGATGGCTTCTGTCTTCTCTGGGTTTGCTGTAGACTTGGCAGCGGGGCAATCCTCAGGGGACAAGACAAACAGCTCTTCCAAGTACAGATCCAGAATTTGCAGCTAATTCTTTTCCAAATGTAACTCTTCTGCCAGGTGGGAGCAGGCAGCAACCAGGTCTGGGTTCAATATCATGGGGTTCCTTTTCAACAATACAACACAGAACTGGCTCGAGCCACCACCCAGTAACCTGGGAAAATTACACACCACCCTTGGGCACCTCTGAGAGGCAATACTTCCCCACTCACAAGCACAGAGTCTGAGTGTAGAAAATAAACTTTTAATGGAAGGAGAGAAGTCACATGACATTAGGGAAAATGCCACAAGCAGGATTCATAAACCTAAAACTGTGAGCAGGATGCCCACCCCAGAGTGCATGGGGCAGAGACTTCTGCCTCATGTTCTTGAGTTCTACAACCAAAAGTTCCTTTTCTGTGCCCCTCTCTGCTCCCTCACCAGACCCCATTCACAGTGGTTGTCCTTGGTCAGTGAAGACCCAGGTTTCAGAAGCGCATCTGTGAGTTCACCTCCCACCCAGGGAAGAAGACACCTGGTTTGCTCCACCATCTGAGCACTTGCTTTGGTTGGCTGCCCTGCCAGCCGCTGGTCCTCACCGTCTGGCCACCCTGCCAGCCGCTGCTCCTTGTTGCCTCCCGACTGCTTACCACTTTCGCTGGTTGCTCCCGTCGGCCGCCCGTCAGTCACTTCCTGCTGCCACCTGCCTCTCTGCTGTGACCTCTGTAGGTCAGTCTCTTAGTTATTTTTAGCTCTCAGCAGGCTGGGCTGAAACACTGCCTCATCACAACTGATTTCAGCTCTCATTGACTACTTAACATAACAAAAAGGCTCCTAATGAAGCCTATTTAGCTCTATCTTTGAACAGTGGGGAGGAACAGGCTAAACCAGACCGGGGACCCTTAGAGAAAGGACACACTTCCTTGCTGGGACAACTGTCCCCACCCCTCTTACTTTCACAGGGGTCTGGCATTCGAGCCCCTGGCTTAACTAGGTACTTTCAGCTGAGGGTGACCCCTTAATTGGGACAGATTAAGCACAGTTCTGCTCCTTTATTCATACAATAATGACAACAATATTGATAACAGCATTTCACTACTCCTGCATTCAGTACTAAAGTGATTTGTAACCCAACACCAGCCAAAGTTGATTACTTTGAGCAACACCGCTCTATCTGCTGAGCGGAGTAGATGTGTTCATATAAATACAGTTTGCTCCTGAAGTCTCTCCGCCTTCCAGCTAGTTGTCTGAGGAAAGTTCATTCAGACCCAGGTTATACATGCTCTGGGACTGGTTTTAGAAAGAGAGTCATTTCATGTCCTCACTCAGAGCCTGGCTCCCACCAGTGCCCATGCTGGATTCAGGGGCCAGCAGGGCACCATCTCAGTTGACTAGGTCATCATGCACCATGGTAGACTCCGTGCTGGGGATGTTATGTAAAGCCTCCGCTCAAATGCGATTGTAAGATGTGTAACTTGTATCATTAAGTTCTGCAACCTTTTTGCAGACTTTGTAACTTCAGTGATTGTTAGCAGAGCCTTTGAAGTTTTGTAACCTTTGCAAGCTCTGTAACCTTTTCAAGTTACCATTTGTATGAACTTCCAAGCTGTGTAATATCCCATCACTCAATCAGAGAGAGTGTGAACGAGAGAGTGTGTGGGGAAGATAAGGGAGTGTATGTGGGACTGGGCGGAGAGGAACTGCAAGGAGAAGACAGGAGCCAGGGGTGCCTGATGTAATCTGCCCTGAGAAGGCAATCACAGAGTGCTGTAAAGAAAAGATGCATGAAAGGAACAGGGTCTGGGAATGCTTCTCGCTGACGGACACAGAAGAAAAACTCAGTGTACGTGACAGGAGCCGCCCAGTTCCAAAATAAAAGGAAGCAGCCACACACACAGGCAGATGCTCCTTGACCTGCTCAGCAGCCTGGACTCGTGACCGCAGGCGGACACAGCAGATCTCCCACGCTGCGGCTTCTCGGCCTCCATGCTGTCTCCATGCTGTCTCCGGTAACTCTCCGCCTGTGTAAGTGTGTGGGTGCATGACGATCTGAATGCAGTGAATGTGTGCGTGTATGAATAAGCTCCATCTCTTTTTTATCTGACCTAACAGTGGCATTGTAATAAAACTAATACAAGTGTGACCCTGGGTTGGTTTTAGGGGAACAGAGGTAACAGGGGATTGCCCAGCATCCAGTCAAACTCCTTATAAAATGGGCATGCGGTCAGTGAGTTGCCCAAGGTGTGGTTCTGATTCTTCATCTTCTGCTACTTGCTCTTCACTTTTTTAATCCACTCACTGCTCACCAGTCCAGAAAGCTAAAAAGCTGGTAGCTTTGCAAATTATCTGCTGGTAAATATGGTCATTCCTAATACTTTTGCTAAAGTCCACAGTTTTGCTGGCTCTTGCTACAGAGATTCACTAAAATCTGGCTGTGCTCTCATAACCATGAAGCAGCATGCTTTGCAAAAGGCTTGTTCTGCTTGGTCTCCATTACAAACACAGAAGGCTCTTTGATGGTGTGTTTGCAGCTCAGTGGTCAGAAGACAATAGAAAGGTTAATACTGACTCACTGAGCTACTGGTGTATGCCAAGGGGAGTGGATTCTATTTTCAATTGAGTCGATTGGAGATTGATGGTATAGAGAGGACAAAGGAAGTTGGCCCATGTGATTGTGGAATACTTTTGACGGACTCCCAGGACACAAGTCAAACAGGGCTGTATCTATACTGCAAGGCAATATGGCTCAAAGCTTGGGTCATGGCTTGACATGGAAGCAGACCCTTCAGCCCCACAGGGTCCTAGGAACCAAGTCTGAGAGATTTGTGTGTAGGCGGAAGGGGGGTTGGGCTCAAGCCTGAGGCTGAGCCTTGATTGACATTGTAATGTATCAAAGGGGTAGCCGTGTTAGTCTGGATCTGTAAAAGCAGCAAAGAGTCCTGTGGCACCTTATAGACTAACAGACATATAGGAGCATGAGCTTTTGTGGGTGAATACCCACTTCTTCGGATGCATGTAGGCATTGCACTCTGTGTAAAGAACAGTTTTACCACACTCTGGTAATTTTTAAACCTTCTGTAACTTTCAAACTTTTTGGAATGAAAACAAGCATAAGAAATGTCAGTCCAAAGATCTTTATTCCTAAAAAGGAATAAATTACCAGAAAACACAGGAATAAAAGTGCTAAACTGTAGAAACATTAGTGCGGGGCTTTAACAGAAGTGTTAGAGCTTTAACTAGAGTTGTTCAAACAGTACTTCAACAGGTCAATGAGCACAGCCACCCCCCTTTTTGTGAGCTGTTAAAATAATGGCAATTCATCTGTGTGAACTTGAGAACCTCTGAACTCCAGTTACTGTTTGAACACCTGCATCACTCCATCTGCTGTATATTTGTTGTTGTTCTTGACTGTGACAAATCTTTGTCCAGCCTCTCCCAATTCACATGCTGTGCTAAACTAATCCCATCCTCTCAGTTCCCTCGTGGGCCTCAAACAGTTTCTCTTGCAAGAACAGTTGGCTTATACTTTTATGCAGATATTGTCTATCTTCAGGAGCAAATAAGCAGCCAAGGCTCAGTTTGAATTGGAGTTCAAAGCAGAACATATTGATCAAATAAAATTGTTTGAGTATACCTGTAAATATTTGTGACAAGGTGTACTCAGCCTTTGTTGCTTCCTGCTGGGGCCCTGCAGCCCTACTATACTGCATCTCAAGAAGCAGCCAGCTGAGAAGAAAAGAGCAGCAAAGGTGGGTCCTCCAAGCTTGCCAAAAAAGGAATCTCTGGAGCAGCCATTTTGGAAACCAGAGACCTGATCCTCCCAGAGCTAGAAGAGCAGATTTAAAAATTTTATTAAGATGATGTTAGAAAAAAAAAGTGAACAGAGTTTGAGCATAGAAGTGTCTGGTTATCAGGTAATAACGTACAGATTATCGAGGGTGCAAAGTTTGGTTTAAAATCAGGTGGCATAAGGAATACATAATCTGCAATATCCCCGATTGGGGGTAAAAGGTTGATGGGTCAAAGTACATGCATTGAGATATGAGGGTATGAAGTTCATAGAGTTGCTATGTTCGGGTGTGGAGTATAATGAGTGGATATGATGATGAGGTTGGTATGACCCTCATTTGGTGAGATTTAATGTTCAGGGAGTTTATGGTTCCAGTTCATATGAGCCAACGGAGAAGGTCACTTGGTCCCTTTCTTGTAGTGGGGGAACGATGTCACTCTGGATCACGCCTCCTGGTACTGTCGGTGGCCGGTGATGTGCTCGATGTAGATGGTCCAGGGACATCTACATCGAGCACATCACCGGCCACCAACAGTACCAGGAGGCGTGAGCCAGACTGACATCGTTCCCCCACTACGAGAAAGGGACCAAGTGACCTTCTCCATTCTAACAGCCTATCAGGGCCCTGCTGGCCCAGATAAACGGAGGGTGCTCCTCTTTGGCCAAAGGCACTTGAGGACTAGTTGGAGTTTTCTGGCTGGGTTTTGCATTGGTGGGTTTGCTGGGAGAGAGAGGACCTAAGAACATTAATCCTGAACTAAGAGTGAAGCTAAAGGGGCTAGGTAGAAAGAGGCCCAGGGAAGCAGCAGCAATGAATTGAATCAAGCAGTATGTAGCTATTGTTTATAGGTCCCTGGGTTGGAACCCAGAGTAGTGGGTGGGCCTGGATTTCCCAACCAGCCCCGGGTAAATTAGCATAAACCCCAAGAAGGGGATGTAGCTTATTTGGGAGCTTGAACACTGGGCTGAATTTAAAGGGCCCAGGGCCAGTGCTGTACACACTAGCAAGGGCAGATAGGTTTTTTTACTATTATTATTGGACTCTTTAATACCATGAAAGGGGTTCATTTGAAGTTGGTGACTTGGCTGGAGGGGGTAAGCCACTGAAGACCCACCAAGATCAGCTGACAGCCTGCAGGAGACACCAGGGGCAATAGAAGGACAGCAATATCACACCCAGCCACAAGAAGGCACTCAAGGTGAGTGCTCCTTCACAGTATTAAACAAGAAAATGATGCAAAGTGATGTGTATAATAAAAATAAGAAGGGTTACATGCTGGCTCAGATTTTCTGATCTGGCCAGACTGCTTGTTGCAAGACTATAAATGGTAAGCTATAAATGGCTTTTAAGTCAGTGTCACATTTTTATAATCCAATAGTGGGAGGGAGAGGGGGTATATTTGATTTCCAATATAAGTTAGAGCAGCTTCCAGGCTACTCTAACTGATCCCTGGCTGCCTCATACCAAGTGGCACAAACCAACTGGAGTGGGGCCCAGCATCAGTTCTCCGACTTTCATCTACACCTGTATAAATCCACAGTAACACCGATTAAGGGACCACTATAAATGAGAGCAGTATTTGGCTCAAAGTGGTTAATATATACTCATAACTATAGCTGGGCAATGACTGAAAAACAAATGATTTGCTAATACTTTTTAGAATACAAACCATGTGTTTGTTCTGTGGTATTCTTTGCCCCTTCTATTTGCTTTCTATACATTTTTGTTCTCAAGAAAGTGAAAGTGTTCTCAGGAGAATGTTATTTCAATTCAGATTATGAAATACTCTGTATTAATGTTTAAAATAATTCCAAGTAGAATTCTTTTGAAAAACACTTCCCCAACTCTTCTCCCGTGGAGTGAGTCTGCCACATTGCAAGTAAGGTAGCATAGATCTCCTACTGTCAGATATTTTAGCAACTTCTAGATAGGCCAGAACAATGGTTGTTGGGATGGGTTACTTTGATTAATGGGACCTTTGGCCTGAGTAAGGAGAGTAGGATAAGGCCCTATATCTTTAAAAAAATAGTTCTTTGAATGGCAAATATATCACCATAAGTATATAAATAAAATTTAAAACTGCACAAGACTAAGAACAAAGAAAATAAAATACAAGAGAAAAGTCATTCATATTCAGCATGAATTTAGGACTGACATTTGACTTTATTGTACTGATATATAATCCATTTTAGCTAAAGATAAAGTGAGGTTCTCAGTTCATGAATGCAAGTGACATATGGAGAATAGTAAGAAAAATAATATTAAAGGATTTAATATAAAGGTTGGTGTCCAAAGTTGGTTCCTACTTTAAAGTCCAATATCTAGATGTATGAAAAATCCTGACAATTAGACATACTGATTATATTTTGCTTTTTTGAAAAAAATTGTTCTATGCAGAGTATTTAGGGATCAGTGCTATCCATATACTGTATATGTAGACTATTCTATTTGGATCCTTCAGCTTCAGTGGAATATTTTGTTCTCACAGCTAAATCTTGGGACCCATTTCCCATGTATACTGGGTATCTTCTTAGGGAAGGTGGGAGGGAAAAAAACTGAGGATCTAAACAGGGAGCTGGGTGGAGTCTGAGGGGGAAGGGAAGATGTCCTCACTCCTAAATCTACAAGAGTGGTTTTGGAGCCACAGCATGGAGGCTGGAAAATAACCCTCCCCTGCACCACCTCAACTCACTTACTGTGCACTTCCACACAGGGAGCCTCAACAGAGCAGGTCTCTGCACCATATAAGATGCACCTTGCACAGCTGCCCTCAACCCCTAACTCCAATCTCTTGCTGTGCAGTGGAACTGTTTCATTCTATTTCCAAGATAAGGGAGAAGATGGATAGAGTGGGGGAGATGGTGGATAACTGAGGCTACAGGGGTGGGGGCTGGATTTGCCCCTAAAAATACCTAGCTCTTATATGGTGCTTTTCATCTGTAGATAGGGTTGCCTTGGAGTCTCCAGGAATTAAAAATTAATCTTTCATTAAAGATTATTTCACGTGATGAAACCTCCAGGAATACGTCCAACCTAAATTGGCAACTCTACCTGTAGATGACACAGCACTTTTACAAAGGAGGAAAGTATTATTTTATAAATGGAAAAACTGAGGCATGTGATTCAATTACTATTCTGGCCTGTATTATTTCTGATAATAAAACAGGAAACCTATCCTGGATTGAAGAACCAGGATTACGCATGGCATTACTAAACACACACAGGCTTACGTGAGGATTAACACTACCCATATTTGCTAAAAGAATCAGTGCACAAGCCTGCTCAAAATCAGTCCACAAATACAGATCTCTCTAGACAAACAGAACATATGTGTTGTAAATTATGGTGTCTTCGTTGTGTTCAAAATTACCATTTTCTGTATTAACCCAAAGAACATAAGTGCCATAACACTGCTCAGTGGTCTTCTAATGTGCATAATACATTAAAGGAAGTGACTACAAGGAAGTTACTCTCTAATAGATATCTTATAATCTTTACTGCTAACTCATATGAATAGTTCTTTATGTACCATGAAGGCAAACAGGATCTCGAGACGAAAAGTCACTTTAAAATTGCACAAGCGGTTAGGAAAACAAGGAAAGTTATCCATATTGATTAACAGTATTTGAAATTATAAACTATTATTTCCTTGTCAGCCAAAGTGCATGACCTTCCTAACTTTCAAAAGTATTTTTAGCTAAGAGTGTCACTTTATGCAGTTCTTAGATACATCTTAATGTGGAATAATGGTTTTGTCTCCAGGGTAGATGCTTATTGTGACCGAATACACCCTGGTATTCCCCTACACAAGACTGTAGTAATCTTTGTACAAAGGATGCCGTGTAAAGTATCATTTGAAAACTCGTAATTTGTTGGCCAGTATTGTCCTGGTAAAATGTGTGGCAACATTGTATGTGAAGTTACAAGATTTCCCTGTGTGATGTTATTAATATGTTCCAAACCCCACAGTCCTGCCAAAGCAGAAGTCAGGTCTGTCCTAGACAGAGGAAGGAATGTGTGCATTTAAGCAGTAATCAGAATAATCAAGCAGGAAGGGAAAACAAAGGAAGTTCAAACAGGTGAGAAAACCAGCAGAGAACATCCTTCCATTTAGACTCTATCTCCTGGGTCTCAGCTGGAAATGTCTATCAAGACAGGGACTGAAACTATAAAAAGGAGGGACAAACACCCAAGGCTGATATACACCATCCGCATGTGTTAAAATAAGTACCTACCACGTAAATCCAATACAGAGAGGTAGTTTGTTTAAATCAACATTTTGGGCTCTGTTGTTGCTGATCCCAGTGCCTTTTTTAAGGGCAGCAGACAATATCTTCCCAGAGCGAGGGGGGCGAGGGGAAGTGCATCCACTACTACACTCCTTAGGAAAGTGTAGAAAAAGTACCATTCTACTACCACAAACCACCTCTGCTAGTTGGTGTACCTGGGATGGGGCTCTGCCCTGCCACCTGTGGGAGATAACAGGTAGTAGTTCCTGTGTTCTCTGCAATTGTGGTTGGCTTATATACAAGCCACACGTGGAAGGGGAAGGCTTCTTGTACTCTCCCCATTCTTTGCACACCTACACAAGGGCCAGACTCTATCTGGTCCTATACTTTTAAACTAAATTACAAAGGGTTTAATTTTTCTCTCATCTATCTTCTGGCCTGCTGCCTTCCTTTGGTGCCATCTTTCCTCTTCTTGTCTTGCTTTCCCTCTGCTCCATTTCTCTTTGGTTCTAGTCATTTTGGGACAGATGTTCAAAGGTATTCAGGTGCCTAAAGATGCAGGCAGGTGCTTTTGCAAATTCCACTAGATACCTATGTGCATCTTTAGGCACCTGAATGCCTTTGAAAATATGCCCTTTAGTATTTATCTTGTTTCCTTTCCTGCTTCCTCAAGTCACTTTGGGTTTGCCTACACTTAAAATGCTACAGCAGCACCACTGCATCACTTCAGTGTAGATGTCTCCTACGCTCAGAGGAGAAAAGGATTCTCCCATCAGCATAGGTAATCCATCTCCCCGAGAGGTGGTAGCTAGGTCACTGGAAGAATTCTTCTGTTAACCTAGCACTTTCTACTCAAGATTTACCATATGTTGGCTTAACCAGGCCACTCAGGGGTGTGGATTTTCAACATCCCTGGGCTATGTAGTTATGCTGACCTAATTTTCCAGTGTCGACCAGGCCCACATATCTAATCTCTATACCTTTCATTGCTTTCTCCTCTCACTTTCCTTTATTTCCCCCTCAATCCATTTCCTTTCCCACTATCTTTCTTATTCTTTTTCACTGCCCTGCTAGCTTTAAATAGGCTGTATTTAATATTATAAACAGCTATGTCCTGTGGTCCTTGTTTCTGATATGTATAAGGATACAATATCACTAACCTCTGCTAAAATGAGATGACCCAGAATATATGATTTCTCTTCATACTTTAGGTAAGAAGCTCCTTTAGCTTTCTGAGGGAAGTTGGGATAGTGGAGGGCCTGAGTTTAATTCCTACTGATGTTGCACGTACAATGGATAGAACATAACTATTGTATCTGTTGTGTGGATCTTCACATTGTTATACAAGAAAAGCACCACATTGCTGATCTCAGCCTTTAGTTTTCTCATTGGTAATAACACTTTCTAGATGGACACTTCTGTAGTTTCAGCCACCACAATCAGTAATTGTTTCAAAAAGTAGCTTTCATGGAGCCTGAAACTGAGCCAACCAGGAACCTTCACTAAGTACCAGTCCCAGAAACCATGTAATTTGGGAGGGGGGGTGAGGGAATACTGTAACAGTCTGAAATTCTCCTTCCAACCACGTACTAAACTATCCAGATTTTTGATTACGTGGCTATAGTTATGCTTTTTTGGCTATCAAGGGCATTCTTATAAGTAGTGTTGATCATACCAGGAAAAGCAGCAGATGTGTTTAAAACCCAGGTAGAACTTAGAGACATTTTCTCAAAGCAGGAAACCCAATATACCATCTTTTTTATATAACATTTCCTACTAATGCTCTCCCAAAACACTTTAGTTAACTCTGTAACTGTTTTATCTTTATAGAGCTGAGCGAGTCATTCATATTTGTTTATTTTTATCTTTTTATCTATTTGCAAATTATCCATGGACAGATCATTGAATTCTCATTTAGTTGTGATTCAAAAATATTTGTATTTCTTTAGTGAAAATTCCTCAACAGAATATTTTAATTTCTAATTGCAAATATTTTAACAGAATATACTGTAGACCATTCATTGTAACTTATTACTCATAAGCTATAACTCGCTCATAACTCAATTTATGTATCTTATATAATTGAGTATAACTTTGCATTGTGTATGTTGGTTTGTAATAATCACAGTTCATGTTGTGTTGGTGAGTTACATAAAGAAGAGTAAATTGTGAATTTTACATTTGAATAGACACTCAAAATGCACTTTCAGAGAATATTTGAGAACTGGGGCTAACAAACTATTTTGTTTTGAGAATAGTTATGGTAGTAAAGTTGAAAAGGGATGGAACTGATGAGGTGGAGAGAGGACAGGTGCTACAAGGAAGTCAGTGGAAGGAAAAGCAACTAGAGCTTTCACCTATCCTTTTAGTGGCCTGGAGAGTGGACACGCAGAATCTTAGTACCTACCACCAAGGGAGCACAGGGATTCCTTCCTGCTTATTCCCCCAGAGTGATGCACAAAGAGGGGATGGGATGGGAAGGAAGAGGAGCCATAGCTACACACCAGAGATTGCATCAGGCCAGTTTTGCACAGGGGACTATGTTGCATAAGGGTTGTAGGAGTGTCTGTACCCTCTCTGCACACCATGGAGCTCTCTCTGAGGCAGTACAACTCTGCACCTCTAATTACTGTGGCAGTGCTGTCTCTTATGAAATATAAAACTAAAGTTGACTGTGTGAAGCCATTAAAGATTCTGTGGCACATTTTTACAAGACTGGGTTTAAGTTACAAGTAGAAAATATTCAGGAATTACAACTAGCTTTTGATCAGTAGTATGAGAGGTTCACAAAACCTCAAGCTCCACAAATGCATAATTAACATACACCAGTATAGACTGAGATCCTGAACTGTGGCCAAGAAATGCTCTCCCAGTCTTGGGGCCATCCTGGCACAAAGCCAGTTGCTGGCATAAATTAGAGAAGACAGGGGGCGGGATGGAGGAAAACTAAATTGCACTGTTGCGGGCTAGGTACCCCCATCAGGGGAGTGCCGGGTTGTGGGGAAATTAAGATTGGGGTTTGGTGGCGCAAGTGGCCTGATCTCCCATGTTCCTGTAGTGGCCCTGCCTCCCAGGGCGGTGCAGCCCAGTGGCCAGGGTCAAGGGGACCCAGAGTTGGGTGGCAGCCATGGTACGGGTACCCAGACCCTCCCTACTCCACGGAGTCCCAGCCCAGCGCCCTGTCCATGGCAAGTGTATCCACCACATGCTCAGCAAGGGTGTTCCCGAAACATGCTGAGTCTATCCCCAGTTCCACAACTGGAGAAATGTCTAGTTCTCCTGGGCTACTTCCTACCCTTCCTTCCGAGTCTGGCTGTCTCAAAGCATCCACCGTCTCCTTTCCATTGGTGGTGGAAGGTGGCTGGGGGTCAGTTGGAGCCTCGGCTCAGCTGGCTTCAACGTCTTGGAGCTCCGGCAGTCTCATGTCTGTTCCCTTCTTTCACTGAATTCTATATTAGCCACTTGAGCCAACTTAAGTGTGTCCCCACAAGGGAGCTGTATCAATTTAACTAAATCTGTTTCTAAATTGATTTAGTTACTGCAATGCACTTTTTGTGTGTAGACAAACCATTAGGCACAACTCTTCTCTGGGCTATTCCTGAGGTGGGGGCTCTGCTGCCCCCCTGGTTCTCAGCTCCTCACCTAGAGTACAGCAGCTGACCGGACTCGGGGTGAGGATCTCCCCACCAAAGGTGAGAAGCCCCGGGTGGCTGCCCCCCAGCTCCTGGCTGGGAGCATGGAGGCAAGAAGACCAGGGGGCAGTTGGGCTCCCAAGGGGTAGCTGCAAGGAGCTCAAAGAACCAGTTGATTGCATCCATTAGCACAGAGGTCGGCAACCTTCGGCACGTGGCCCATCAGTGTAATCCGCTGGCGGGCCATGAAACGTTTTGTTTACGTTGACCGTCCGCAGGCACAGCCCCCCGCAGCTCCCAGTGGCTGCAGTTCACTGTTCCCGGCCAATGGGAGCTGCAGGAAGTGGTGCGGGCCACAGGGACGTGCTGGCCGCCGCTTCCTGCAGCTCCCATTGGCCCGGAACGGTGAACTGCGGCCACTGGGAGCTGTGGAGGGCTGTGCCTGTGGATGGTCAATGTAAACAAAATGTCTCACGGCCCCAGTAGTGTAGCTAGTGGGGTGCAGGGGAAACAGCCGCTTCCCCTCAGCACGTTTTTAAAAAGCGGCGGCCTGCCGGCCGGTGCTGAACACCTGCAAGCAAGGGGGGGGGGCAGCACGACTGGAGGAGCGAGGGGGGGCGCAGCAAGGCGGTCCGCAGCGCGGCCGGCAGCCAATGGGGGGGCGGCCGGTGCGGTCAGAGGAGGAGGAGGCAGAGGCAGAGCCGGGGGAGGGGGGGCGCAGCATGGCGGCCCGCACAGCGTGGCCGGCAACCGCGGCCGGAGGAGCGAGGGGGGGCGCAGCAGGGCGGCCCGCGGCGCCGCGGGGGGGGGGGGGGGGGGGGCGCAGTGGGGCGGCCAGCAGCCGTGGCCGGAGGAGCAAGCGGGGGGCGCAGCGGGGTGGCCCGCACAGCCGCGGCCGGAGGAGCGATGGGGGGCCACAGCAGGGCAGCCAGCAGCCGCGGTCGGAGGAGCGAGGGGGGGTGTAGCATGGTGGCCAGCAACCGCAGCCGGAGCAGCGAGGGTGGGGGCGTAGCAGGGCGGCCCGCAGCCACGGCCGGCAGCCACGGCCAGGGGAGCGAGGTAGGGCGCAGCAGGGCGGCCCGCAGCCGCGGCCTGAGGAGCGAGGGGGGGCATAGCAGGGCGGCCCGCAGCCAATGTGCCGGGGTGGCGGGCACGGCCGGAGGGGGCAGAGCGGGGGGGGGGGGGGGCGACAGGGGGGGGGGGGGGGGGGGCGAGCGGACAAGGGGGGGGGGGCGGCACAGCCAGAGGAGCCAGCCAAGGGGGCGGGGCGCGGAGCAGCCGGAGGAGGAGCCAAGGAGGGGGCGTGGCCGGAGGAGGAGCCAAAGAGGGGGCGCCTTTTTTATGTTTGCTCCCCCTGCTCTTGGATCCTGGCTACGCCACTGCATGGCCCACCAGGGATTACCCTGATGGGCCACGTACCGAAGGTTGTCAACCCCTGCTTTAGCACCTTCCAGCATAAAAGTACCCCCATCTCAGTTTTAAAAGGTTGACACCCTGAATCATTCATCTTCAAAGGGGGGGCGGGAGCACACAGAGCTGCTGGCATTGAGAGAATGGGAAACAATGGAATGGGGAGGTGGGGGGAAAAAAGAGAAGCCAGCATGTGGCGAGGGGAGGAAAGCGGAGAATGAGGTAGGATACAGAGCCTCTGCCGTGGGGGAGGGAGAATGGGGGACAAGGGCAAAGCAGGGTGGACATGAGCAGCATATAGAGCCTCTGGCATGGAGAACAGGGAGGATGGGGGGCACCCAAAGCCCCTGGCATGGTGGGAAGGGGGGCATAGGGATTGAGGGGTGCACACAGAGCTGCTGACATGGGGGGGAGGCAACTGGACACGCACAGTGGGGAAAGGGGACTGAGCCCCTGGCATGAAAGAAGGGGTGGGAAAGTTGCAGGGAGTCCCTTCAACAGAGGGTAATGGGGTGGAGGGCATACAAGGAGAGCTCTCTCTCATCTGCATCACCAGATACGGCACAGATGCGCTGATGTAGCGCTTCTAGTGTAGTCTAGCCCTTAGTTTGTACAACGTGCTCAGTCTACAGAAGCAAAAATCGTGTGACCCTCTACGTGTTAATAATCAGTCTTTGTTTGCAAATTCATTCAGCAGTCTAGGGCCTTCATAAAAATAAAATCTCAATTCCACCAAGCTGCGCTAGCAAAACCACATAAGCTATCTGCTCTATTTGTAAGAGCTCTATCCTTTGATCACATTATCATGTGAAATGTACATAATGTATAGCTATATTATCTGCTCATTCAGCTTTTCAAAACCAAGGAGTTCTACAGAATAACATCACAGTTGTTAAATAGATACGTGGAATTAACACAATCAGATAAGGAATGAAGGATTGTTTGTCTGAAATATACCAAACATGGCTATAATCTCTGAAGGTGCAGTTACATAGCAACTGTATTCTACAGTGGCATAGTGTTAGTTTTTGAAGTGCGGGAGCTTTAGACCAATATATTGAAATGAGCAGAATGAATGAGTGGAGACTGCTTAGCCCCCAATCATCCAGCGGTGACCCTACCTGTAGTGTAGGCAGACAATGCAGCTAGTTAAAAAGAGAAGGCAACAGCAAAGTACAACAAGAAGTAGAAATTTCTAGAGGATTTCAATTCCAAATATGGTTGCAGGGTGGAGGGGAGGGGATATTTAAGAGTTTTGCTTAAAAATGTGTTTTACACTCTGAAATCATTTAAATGTCAAAAGAAATGTGATACTCTCATTTTCCCAGTTCCCCTACCTCTACCCTCCCAAATTCCTTCTGCCTTAAACTCAGGGGTGAAAGTAACTTAAAGGACTTACTGGTACGCCAGAGTCCTGAGTGGGAGCGTGGCCTCAACTGGAAGAGGTGTGGCTTCAAGCAGAAGAGGCGGGACTTTTCAAGATTTAAAGGCCCTGGGGCGCCGGCTGGGAGCCCCAGGGCCTTTAAATCACCTCAGAGCTACCAGCTGCAGAGGCAGCTGGGAGCCCTGTGGCTCAGGGGTGAATTAAAGGGCCCGGGGATCTGGCTGCCATGGAGCTCCAGGCCCTTTAAATCACCGTGGGAGCCCTGCCTTAAAGCGCTGCC